>NW_006408546.1:10487151-10488144 GCF_000296735.1 Chrysochloris asiatica | reverse complement strand
ATTGTCAAAGACTTCATTATGCTTGGATCAACCATCAACACTCATACAAGCAGCAGCCAAGAAATCAAACAACATATTGCATTAGGCAAATCGGTTGCACAAGACCTCTTAAAAGTGTTCAAGAGCAAAGATAACAGTTTGAGGACGAAGTTGTGGCTGATCCATGCCATGGTATTTTCAATGCCCTCATATGTAAATGCAAGTTGTACAATTAATTAGGAAGACTGCAGAAGAATGAGTGATGGTATTAGAGGAGAATATTTAAGGTATCATAGACTGTCAGGAGAATAAACAGGTAAGAAGAAGTACAACCAGAATGCTCTTTGGAATCTTGCATGATGAGACTTTGTTTTTCATACTTGGGACATGTTATCACGAGGGATCAATCTGTATCAAAAGACATAATGCTAGGTAAAGTGGAGGGTAAACAAAAATGAGTAAAATCCCCATTGAATGGACAGGCATAATGGCAGCTACAATGGGCTCAAGTATAACAACTGTGAGGGTGGCACAGGACCAGGCAGTATGTCAATCTGTTGTGCACAGTGATGCTGAGTCAGAACTGACCTGATGGCACATAACAACAACTACAACATCAAACAGCATGATAGAGAAAAGACTTAAGTTGTCAAAGCCTTCCATTTTGCTTGGATCCACAATCAACACTCAAGAAAACAACAGTCAAGAAATGAAAACAAGCATTTCATTCAGTAAATTTGTTACAAAAGATCTCTTTCAAAGTGTTAAAGAGCAAAGAAGTCAGTGTGAGGACTTAGCAGTGTCTGACCTAAGTGATGATAGTTTCAACCATCTCATATACATAATAAAATCGGACAATGCATAAGGAAAATTACAGAAGAATTGATGCATTTGAATTATGGCATTTGCAACAAATACTGAAAATACCATGAACTTCCAGAAGAACAGACAAATCTGTGCTGGTAAAAGCATACCCAGAATGCTCTTAGAAGCAAGGATGGTAAGACTTTTTCT
>NW_006408546.1:10486205-10487051 GCF_000296735.1 Chrysochloris asiatica | reverse complement strand
GCATTTCTCAAGCTAGGGGAACTGAAGGAAAAATTCAAGCCTTAACTTTCATTATTGAAAGATTCACTGGGCAGATCACTGAATGATGCAGAAAGCATCAAGAGAAGATGGAAAAGATACACAGAGTCACTGTACCAAAAGGAAATGGTTAATGTTCAACCAAATCAAGAGGTAGCATATGATCAAGAGCCAATGATCCTGAAGGAGGAAGTCCAAGGTGCATTGAAGGAATTGGCGAAGAACATGGCACCAGGAATTGATGGAATAAAAACTGAAATCTTTCAAGAAAGTCAGGAGGCACAGGAGGCACTCACTCATCTCTGCCAAGAAATTTCGAAGACAACTATCTGGCCAAGTGATTGGAAGAGATCCGTATTTGTGCCCATTCCAAAGAGAGGTGACCCAACAGAATGCAGAAATCATTGGACAATCTCTTTGATATCCCATGCGAAGAAAGTTTTGCTAAAGGTAATACAGAAATGGCTACAATCATACATTGACAGAGAATTTCCAGAGGTCCAAGCTGGATTCACAAGAGGCCGTGGAACAAGGGGATATCATTGCTGATGTCCAATGGATTTGCCTGAAAGCAGAAAATATCAGAAAGATGTTTACCTGTTCTTTATTGACTACACAAAGACTTTCAATTGTGTGGATCATGACAATTGTGAAGTATGAGTATTCCGGAACACCTAATTCTGCTCATGAGGAATTTGTACCTGGACCAGGAAACAGTTGTTCGAACAGAACGTGGGAACACTGAATGGTTTAAAATTAAAAAAGGTGTGCGACAAGGTTGTATTCTTTCACCATACTTATTCAACCTGTATACTGAACAAATCATCT
>NW_006408546.1:10468528-10485150 GCF_000296735.1 Chrysochloris asiatica | reverse complement strand
CTCTTCATCATGTTTCAATATTCAATATTCTGGTGCTTTCTGGAAGTGTTCCACTGCTATTCATAAGGTTTTCAGCCAATAAATATTTGGAAGTAGTCCTTTTGCTCTTCCTAGTCTCATTATCTGGAAGCTCATCTGAAACCTGTCCATCATGGTTGACTCTACTGGTATTTCAAATACTGGTGGCATAACTTCCAGAATCACAGTAACACGCAAGTCACCACAGTGTGACAAACTGACAGATGAGTGATGGAAGAATAAGTGTGGCTAATACTGTAGGATCAGCACTGGACTATGAACTACAAGATCAGCAGTTCAAACCCACCAACTAACTGCTCCTGGGAAACACCATACAAGGTCGCTATGAGTTGAAACAAACTTGACAGTACTTAACAACAGTAACAACAATAACCTCCTAATCAAAATGTTCAAACCTACCAGTGGCCCCTTGGGAGAAATACCTGGTGATCTATTTTTTCAAACTTACAGCCAAGAAAATGCTACTGGACAGTTCTACTCTGTAACACATGGGGTCATGTGTTACAGTGTTAGTAGCTGAGTCAATTTCAAATATGTGAGGGCAGTGGTAGGTCACTGGTAGAATTTTCCTCTTCCATGTGAGAGAATCTGGATTTCGGTTCTCAGCCAATGCACACCATGCAGAGTTACCATCTGTCAGTGGAGGCTTGCATACGGCTATGAATGAAGCTGCTGAGATTCCAGACTGAGACGAACAAGGAAGAAAGGTCCAGAGACCTACTTTGGAAAAAAATCATATGAACCACAATGACCTGATTGGCAGCTGAGATTGGGGATGATGCAGGTCCAGGTTATAGTTCATTGTGCAGTCACTATGAATTGGGGGCTGACTCCAAGGCAGCTGACAACAGCCCCGTCCTATGAAATAGATTCTATTATCCCATTGTGTAGATGAGAAATCTGGTATAGAAGTATTAAGATGTGTGATAGATATATAGAAAAGGCCTCATTCCCACTTTCAAGGAGCTTTCCACTATCTGATGAAGTAAGGCATAAAGGAGTAGTTCATTTCAACTCTACAGAAAGTCTTCTATAATTGCTCCAGTACACTTGAATGAGCCAAGAGGCCAGCCAAGAGTCCCAAGGATCAAACCAAGACATGCAAGATAACCTACTCAAAATGGCCCAGAGTAGGAATCTAAGGATTAGAACCAGAAAGTCAAGTAGAATTGTACAATAAAAATGGCTTAATGAAAATATTACACCAGGGTGGTGGGCTCCACTGGTCCAGCCTGCCCTTGGAGTTCACTCTGGCAATCACAAAGCCCATGAGGTCACTAAAATTAAAAAACCTTCTATGGCTCTCTATTGAGGTCACCCAAGCTCCCTAGCACTGCCCACAAAGGTGAGCAGGTTTCCCCTTCAACACCACATCTCTCTTCCTGTGCCTCAGGCCTCTGCTCTTACCTTCTTCCATGGCCTCAGGCAGCAGGCCCCTCCCTCTGTATACTGGACTGTTGTCTTTCTGAAGCTTTCTTACCAGGACTTTCTTGGTCCCTAATTGGGAAGCACATGCTTGGATCTTACAGAGAAACCTCGAATACAGCAGAAATGAGCAAATTCAGTACATGGGGTTGGTTGGAATATCCCCTGAGATTTTGGGGCAGTGTCTTCCCCTCTTGAGTCTGGAAGTAACTCCTTGGAGATGCTCCCAGAGATGCTTCTCTGAGAACTTAATATTCTGTTTTGTTGCCTGCTCACCCACCTACCCCCTCAAGCTACCTCCAAACCTTCATTTCTCCTTTGGAACTGACTTCCTCCAATTCCTCCTTTCCCTGGAAGCCCCACATCACCCAGGTCTCAGGTTGTGGAGAGCTGTTTTCTCAAGGCTAGATCACTGTTCACACAGGCAGCTGAGGTACGACTGGGAGCGGAGGGAAGCTTAGCTGAAGGGGGATCATGGGAAGGATGTGTCCTTGCCCTTGAAGGTGGTCATCCCAGGCTGTTCTCAGGGTCTTTACTTCCAATTGGTGGTGAAACAGGGGCAGAGGCACAAGTGAGAGAAATTCAGCGTCAGTAGTTCTACCTCACTCTCCATATCTGAACTCTTTGGTAGAATTTAACCATCAAAGGCCTACAAGGGAGAAATTCCCTGTCTGCCCAAGAGTAACCTTGCTCCCAGTAGGACACACATTTAACCTTCACCTGGCAAGTCCACATCTTAAGTCACACTACCCTCACCCTCACAGCAGCCCAGGGGACCAACAGGAGGGTAGCAGGGGGTATCAACCCCACTTCTCTGATACACTTCTGAGGCCAAGGGTGAATCTATCACATAATATGGTGGTGGCATTGCAGAGAATCCACGCTCCCTAAATCTTTTCCAGGTTTCCATCAAGCACCTCTGTCTATGAGGCCAAGGGTCCTACAGTGGGAGAAGGGAGCCATTCTCTGCAGGCCCCTCAAAAAGCCAATGGTCTACACAGAGGGCTTCACCCAAGGAGCTGCCAGGCCCCTGACCCTGGAGGTCCCATAGCCCGAAGGCCTAGCTAACCTTGGGTATGGGCTGTTGTTGGTGTTGTTAAGGGCCATCCAGTCAGTTCCGACCCATAGTGACCCTGTATAGGGTTTTGGAGGAGTGACTGGTGAGCTTGAACTGCCGACCTTGCGGTTCAAATGGCTTTGCAATCTGGCGCATTAACCCACCACGCCACACCAGGACTCCTGGGTATGGGTAGGCTGAGGGAAAAGAAGCTAGACAACTACCCTTCTGACCCTTGCAGAGTCTCTGTAGAACTCTGTCTTTTCCTTGGTCTGCACTCCTTTCTTGCTCCAAAATCACTTTCCTGCCTCTCCCACATGGCCCCTCTCCCAAGGAGAGGCTCTGGCTAGCCAATGAGTCTGAACCCAGATGGTGAGAGAGAATTAGCTTTGAACCCTACTGAGCCATGAAGAGAACTGAAGAGGTGAATATTTTACACCTGCAATTAGTCACACATGCAGAACTGTGCTCACAACTAGTTGCACCTGCAAGTGGTTAATTGCTAAATAGCAAATGCAATTAGGCACTTACTCATTAACTGGAGGATGAAAGTTGCCAACACAGTAGTCACTAGTATATGCATGGTGGTGCGCACACACACACACACACACACACACACACAGCCCTGATGGAGCGACGACAGAACAAAACAATTTGGCCCAAGAGGATGGGGCTGAAAGACACTAAGGGAGACTCTCTTTTTATTAAATGTCAAGAAACTGCATTAGAAGAATCTAGGTTAACTCAAGTCTGTCGATATATAGGACACAGTACCAAATAAGAACAGCTCGGGATCACAGATTGTTCTTTTGATAAAGACTAAGCAATAGTGGAAAACAAATTGGACCTGCGCACGCAGGGCCAGCCCCACAAAAGCCAGTGTTTTCAGGCCTCACCAACTGGTGTTAATCCCAGATGTAAACCATCATTTAAGGGCACAGAACACAGGCTAGCTGTAATTGTTACAGTCACAGGTTTATTTATTTATTTTTTATCTCAAATATCACTTTGGAAAGTACCACACAAAATCAGAGAGTGACCTTTAAAAATTCTGTGTACTGGTTCCTTTGTGGCCCTTTCTTCCTTCCTCCAGTTTCTTCGAGCTGTGATACTGAGTTGTCATATTTTTAAAAAATATTTCCTTTTTAGTAGCTGAGTGAGGAGGAATACATCTGTGTATTTAATTGTAGTCAGTTCAAATGTGGTAGAATCAAGAAGCTCTTCAGCAGTAATGAGATGCTCGGAAGCACAGAACTGGTAGACTGAGGGGCAGAGTTGATGCTCAGGTTATGAGAGGAGCAGCCTGGATTTACACAACACCTTTCTTCAGGATCAGACCAGTTTGCCTGCTTTCTCACACAAAGTCACACCACCTTGTTGTCAAGACTGTGTTTTATTTTCTATGAAGAGAATCAACTCCTCCCTTTCTTCTTTCCTTCCTTTCTTTTCCTCATTTATTCTGAGCACTCACAGTACAACTGTAGTGAATAATCTGTCTTTGTTGGTTGGCTTGTTTCCAAGTCTATGATTCGGAGAAAAATTTGAAGAGCATGAAAAATAAGTGTAATAAAGCCAATGAGAGTACAGGGCATGGACTCAAAACTGCCCAACTTGAGAGCCCAACTCAGTCACTGGCAGTGGGTGAATTAGGACAAGTAACCTCTGTGATGCTACAGTGACTCATTTTTAAATGGGAATAATGTAGCCTACTACTCATAGTTATAGTAAGAGATAAATTGCACTCTTAGTGAAGCATCTGGCTTATTGTACCACCAGCGAAAAAATAAAACCAATCCACAGTCATGGCGTCTATTTAACTCACAGTGATCCTATCGGACACAGGAAACAGACTGCCTCATCATTCTACCTCAGAGTGTCTTGTGGATTTGAACCACCAACCTTCCAGTTAGCAGGCCAATGTTTACCTCACTGTGTTACCAGGGTTCTTTGGCTTATAGTAAAGGCTCAACAATTAATGAGGCACGGTGGGATAAAACACTAGACGGCAAGGTCGGTTTGAACCGAGAGGTCAGGGGTTCAAACTCACCAGTCACTCCTTGGAAATCCTATACACGGTCGCTATGATTTGGGACTGAGTCGATAGCACTTAACAACAACAACAACAGTGATTATGTTTACTCATCAGTGACATATTAGGATGGAAGGATTCATTAAGAATGGCTTCCCTCATGGAGAAGCCAAGCTACAGTAAGAAAAAAATTTTGAACAATTCCAGGAAGGCTATGAATTTCCCCATCTCCATATGCTTAGTATGTAGTCATACCTAGAGTAGTAAACATTTGATGGGTAGATGGTTCAATGATGTATGCATGTATGCATGCATGAAAACATGGAGCAAAAGAAAAGGGCATCCTAAAAAGAAAGGTGCAGCCTGCCCAGTCCTGTATGAAATTATACTGACTTAAGGAGGGAGCGCACAGCTGTAAGCGTGGGATACTCAATGCAGTTTGCCTTTCTTTCTCAGCTCTCTGATCCAGATACTTGGCGAGATTGAATTTCCTGGTCCATTACAGGTTGAGCGGAGCCGGGTAACTAGTGCTAGCCAATGAGTTGCTAGTAGAAGTGATACAGGTGGCTTCTGAGCCAGGGCATTTTATTACCAATTCGAACTCCTCCAGTGTTTCCTTCCCCTCTCCAGATGACTGTCAGGCCACGGAACTGAATCCTCTGCCAACTACTATGGACATACAATGTTGTTGTTGTTAAGTACCGTG
This sequence comes from Chrysochloris asiatica, assembly GCF_000296735.1. Classification (NCBI taxonomy): domain Eukaryota; kingdom Metazoa; phylum Chordata; class Mammalia; order Afrosoricida; family Chrysochloridae; genus Chrysochloris; species Chrysochloris asiatica. The sequence goes on along the minus strand of NW_006408546.1, from coordinate 10,479,894 downwards.
CAGTCAGCTTCAACTCATAGTGACCCTGCATAGCGTTTCTGAGGCTGCAATTCTTTACGATCGCAGAAAGCCTCATCTTTCTCCCGCGGAACCACTGGTAGTTTCGAACTGCTGACCTTGAGGTTGGCAGCCCGACTCGTAACCACTATGCTACTAGAGCTCCTTGGACATACAATAGGAGGGAGAAATAAACCTGCATTGTTTAAAGGCAATACATTTTTAGGAGAGTTTGTTATGTAACACAACCTTACTTATGCTGACAAGTATCAGCACCATGGTTTGTGGAAATGTAATGACCATCTAGCATGGCTGGAATGTTGTTGAAAGACGCAACATGTGGGAAATTAGGTAAAAAAATAAAATGTCCATTTGGGGTCACCTCAAACCCAGCTCTGACTACCAAGAGTAAAGAAGCTAGTGAGCATGTGTTTCAGGAGACCCCTTTGTGGCAACAGTGGCTTGAAACAACACGGCCATACCAAAATGACTCTCCAAGGTCTGATACCCAGCCTTCCCTGTGCTCATCAGCATGGTCCAGATTTGAAAGCCAGGAACCTGTAGAGCCCCCAAATAAAGTGCTTTGAATTCCCTGGAAGCTGTGTCTTTGGATTGTTCTCTATCAGAGAGGTTTTCAATCCCTTTACTTCCAAGGATTATCCTGGATGAAATAAACTCCCTCCAAGGTGATTCAGTGTTACAGTTTATCAGCAGCAGACAGAGAATCCTCAGATGACGTAACACTTTAAGCCCTGACCTATTGTGGAACCAGGTAATGCAGACCTGTGTGTTCATCCCCAGTGAGATGGCAAGGGCCAACTCTAACCTGGTACTGTCAGTGAAAACTCAATGAGACAATCTGGAAGGCCTGTGTTCTCACCCAATGGATAAATCTAAGGTATTTCTGCTAGTTAAAAGTCATCTTGTTTGTTCCCCTTCCTCCAGATAGGGATAAATGTAGATCAACTGAGTCAAAAGAGAAATTACTAATTTTGGTTTGTAAAAGATGCGCATTCTTGACACCCCTCTCATTAGGGTAGGATCTACATCTCCTCCCCTTAAGCCTCGGCATATTAACAAATTCTTTAACCAATAGAGTATGGCAGGAAAGATGATATGTTGCTTCAGAGACTGGCATAAAAGCCTGTAGCTTCTGCCTTCTTTGCTAGAACATCTCTCTCTCTCAGAACTTTGAACCACAAATTAAGAAATCCTGAGGCCACAATTTGAACCACAAATTAGCCTGAGGCTGTCATGCTATGAGGAAACTGAAGTCACATGAAGAGGGCATGTTTAAGGGCTAGTTGACAGCCTCAGCTGAGTTCTGCCTTCTAGTCATCCTAGCCCAGTTGCCAGACATGTGAGTGAAGAAGTTTTCAGAGGACACCATGCTCCAGTCATTTAAATCTCCCAACTGAGGCCCCAGACATCATGGAGCAGAGTCAAATCACCTATGCTGTGTCCTGTCCAAATTCCTGACCTATAGTAAGCATAGTGGAAATGCTTCAGCTGTCATATCAGAATAAGTAACCAAACACAATCTTGTTAGTTAGGCATCCGCCAGTGCGATGCGAGGATATCCTAGATAAATTGCACTCAGGCATCAAAGACAACACACAGGGATTAGGGAGAGAGGAAATGGTTCAATCACCATCTGTAACCATGTACCGACTAGTTTGTCTTGGGCTAGCCATTCAACCACTTTTGTTTTCATTTTTACTGTACCAAGTTGAGGCAATAATGATCACAGTAATGACCTCATCAAACCATTAAAAATACATGGAAACATGCAGCCTGCCCACCTGGCTCAAAAGCTCTATCTTGTCAATAGATGAAAGATGCCCTTTCTAGAATGTTTTCTTGAAGAGAAAAACATAATCTTCAGCTATTTATGGAGAATGGAGTAAGTTAGACACACACATAGCACACACATACACCTTCGGTTGCTCCTTTCTGAAGACAATGGAATCCTTTGGAACAAAAGTCTGAAGGTACAGAAAGAAGTGAAACACATCAATCTGGGTTTTTTTTTCTTTAAACATACTTCTTTACTAAAGTTTTAAAATTACACAATAGCTTCCAAAGATCTAATCAACTATTTTTTTCTCCCAAAGACTCCAGGTTAAAAATAGCTAAACTACACTTCTCTGTCAGTCAAATCACAAGGTAGAAGATACAGTACCATTCTAAATATAAATTGAGACTTTCCTAAAGAAAAATCCTCCCAACATATGGATTCAGTATTCTCTGATAAGCCGTATCATAAGGACAGAAATCTTTAATGCCTGCCTGACATGAGATGCAAGGACCAAGGCTACCGGATGCTCCCTTCCTGGGACAGCACTCTGGGGGAGGGAACCAGAGAGGCTGGTTGTTTCAGTTTGCTCCTCTGAAGCTAGCTAACATCAGTGCCCACCACTTCTCCCACCATGTGGTTGTTTGCACACCACAATCCCATTCATTTATTCAACACATGTTTAAGGAGTCCCACTTAATGCCTGCACCGCACCACATAAGGGTGCAGGGATTTCGAGGTTCACCCTGCTGTGTGTCCGAGAGTGCTGTGAAAATAATGTAGGATGCAGGAGTTCATTCTCAGGGAGGATAGATTTCCTGTAGGCCCACACCCTCCAGAGCACACATTTACAGAAAGAAAACAGCCTGCATCCAAGCCCACTCACTGCACCAGCGCCTTGCGAAGTGTGAAGCCCAAGCTGAAAATCTACATAAGTGCTTCCTTTAGTGTAAGTTGAGGCTGGTTGAGTGGCTTCAAGTACCTCTCCTCCTCTACTCTGCTAAGCTATGAAGGTGGCAATGCATATGAAAAAGCTACAAAGACATCTCCTCCTATGCCAGAACAACTGAGCAATGAAGAAAGATCCATCCTTCCTCTGATTTTTAATTTTAATAAAACCTAGGTCTCAAACAGAAGTGAATACACTTCCAGGACCAATATTTCAAAGGAGAAAGCAGAATCCCAGGACTCCAGGCCCCAAAGCACCCTACTATGAAAAGAAAACAAAAGTAACTCATAAACAGGAAGCTGATTATAACTCACTGCAACCGCATGAGTTTCAGAGTAGAGCTGCACTTCACAGGATTTACTTTGGTAAAATCTTTAAATAGCGTATCTCCAAGCTCTTCTTTCATGGAGCCATTGGGTGGATTTGGACCATCAATCTTTCAGATGTTGTTGTGATGTGCCGTGGATTCGGTTCCGACTCATAGAGACCCATACAGGGTTTCTGAGGCTATAAATCTTTACGGGAGCAGAAAGCCTCATCTTTCTTCCTCAAAACAGCTGGTACTTTCGAACTGTTGACCTTGTGGTTTGCAGCTCGATTCGTAACCACTACGCTACCAGAGAGTAGCCAATAACAAACCACTGTGTCACCCAGGGGCCTTCTAGAAGGCTGGGTGTGATGCTACAAGAGATTTATGTGAACTGCTGTTTTGATTTTCCCTTATTAGTAGTGGCTGTCTGAGCCAGTCTCCAGTTCATTGCAACCCCATGTATAACAAGATCAAATTGTTGTGATCCACAGGGCTTTTGTGTCCCCATCGGCTGATTTTTAAAGAAGTAGATCTCCATATCTTTCCTTCTAGCCTATCTTTGTCTGGAAGCTCAACTGAAAATTGTTCAGTATCTTAGCAAGCAACAGGCAAGTCTCTAGTGACAGGAGGTGTACTGTCCAGGGATCAAACATGACTGTTGTGCATTGTTGTTATTAAGTGCCATTGAGTCGATTCTGACTCATAGCCACCCTGTATAGGGTTTCCAAGGAGCAGCTGGTGAGTTTGAACCACCGACCTTGTGGTTCAAACAACCTTGTGATCCAGTGCTTATCCTAGAGTGCTACACCAGGCCTCTTCTGCATGGAAGGCAAGAATTTTACCAATGAATCACCTTTACTCAACCCTGTTGCTTTTGCTAGGACTTTGGTTATAAATTTCCATAAATGTTACAACATTTTTGTTTCCCATAAGCCCTGTTATTTTAGAGCACAATTTTGCAGGACATTGTTTAGAAAGTATATATGGCATTAAAGAAAACATGCCTGGACTGTGATGGGTGTTGTTGTTGTTAAGTACCACTGTTGTTACTGTTGCTGTTGTTAAGTGCTGTAGAGTCAGTTCTACTCATAACAACCCTGTGTAAGGTTTTCAAGGAGCAACTGGTGGGTTTGAACCACCAACTTTGCAGTTAGCAGTCTTGGGCTTATTCAACAAATGCCACAAGTTATAGGCATACAAAGGAGGAGAAGGGGTGACTTCTAGAGAACGTGACACCTAAGATGAGATTCAACAACAAAAAAAGTGTGTGGATGTTAAACAGGTAAACAGGGGACAAGGACGACCCAACACAAACAAGCCAAAAACGATTTGCAACACAATGTAGACAATATTAGAAAGTTGGCAAGGCCAAAGGTTGTAGTCTCAGGACTGGTGCTTCATCCTCCCACATTCTCACTATTCCACAAATAATGGTTTTCACTATGAGTTTTTCCCACCCTGCCGCTCCAGTGCTGGAGGTCTTCCTGTGCAGATCCTGCGGTCAATGGAAACACCCTTTCAATCACCTTTTAACTTGCTTGTGAAGCAGCCTTGCCCAGTATTGCATTTATTGAGCCAGAAGAGGAAGCTGTTCTCCTGTGTTTCCTGGGGACTGCCAGGCTGCAGAGCCTAGAGGAGCTGTTAATCTACATAAGCGCAGCCTCAACTCGCATCATCTCTGCCCCAGCCAGTAGCCTGGGCCAGATGAGATCTGGCTGGACTGCTGCTCTCCCAGCTGCTAGCACAGAAGTTTAAATCAGCTGGGGAAGGCGATGGGCATCATGGCTCATGGTTAGGGTGAGAGGGAGTGCCAGACCTAGTCACAAGCAGCCAGTCCATCCAAACCCAGGGTCCACCTCTTACTGTGGTGTCGGGACTGTTAGCTCTGCATTATCTTACATCCCTGACCTTGTTCTCCCTTCATCTAATAGTCCCACCTAGTTACTTGATTCTTTTGTAAATACATTCAAGCCTACCAGTCACTTCATGGAAGAAAGATGAGGTTTTCTGCTCATGTAAAGATTTACAAGCCTCAGAAACCCTACACAAGGTCGCTATGAGTGAAAACCGACTCCCTGGCATTTAACAATAATGATACCATGCTGTTTTAGCTGCCACTGAGTTTGCTAACTCATGGAAACTCCATGCACAGAGGGATCAAACCTCTGTGAACCAGATGGTTTTCACTGGGTGATTTTAAGAAGTAGATTGCCAAGTCTTTCTTCCTACCCTAGCTTAGTCTGGAAGCTCTGCTGAAATCTGTTCAGGATCATAGCAGTACATGCACATGAAGTAATGTGGCTAGGAATCAAAGTTGGATCTACCACAAGGAAAGCATGAATTCTACCACTGAACCACTAGTAACTTCTGTCAAGGTGGTTCCGACTCATAGAGACCCTGTATAGCGTTTCTGAGGCCGTAAATCTTTGCAGAGGTAGAAAGTCTCATTGTTTTCCCATGGAGCGGATGGTGGACTCAAACTTCTGACCTAGGTATGAGAAAAAAAAAATATATATATATATATATATATGTGTGTGTGTGTGTGTGTGTGTGTGTGTATGGAGTCCTGATGTGGCGCTGCGGGTTAATGAGCTGGATTGCAAGGTCAGTTTGAACCACAAGATCAGCAGTTCAAGTTCACCAGCCACTCCTCAGAAACCCTACATATAATATATATATATATATATATATATATATATACCCTGCCTTAGTCCTAAAAAGATGTAATGTGACTGTTAACACCCCTCTCATGCACACACAAACACACAGGCTATCTCTCCAGTAGGCACGATGTTGCTTTTCCCCTCCTTACCCTGTCTTCTTAAATCTTTCTACTATCCCATCATTCCACATAGCTTTTTAAGGTCCCATTGACCTTTACTAACTTTAATCTATCACTATAATATCGTCATACCCATCAAGCAAGATGTTACCATGACCTGAGGTAAATTAGGAGGATTCAATGAGATGGTGCAGGCAAACCTCTCAGCATACTGCACAGCTGTTGAATCCGCATGTAGAGAGGAGGCCACAGACTGGGTCCCAGGAAGCTACCTCTGAAACCAAATCCCCACCACTATCCTCCCAAGCCTGCCTTCCTCTGGTACAGTCTGCCACATTCTTGCTTTGTCTTTACTCACTTCTGCACATGTTCTTTAGCCTGCTCCTCACATCCTGGCCCGTGTGCAAGGCCTCTGCCCACCCAAGGCTGCTAGACCACCAGGTTCAGGCCTGTGTAAGGGAGGGCAGTCTGACCTCCCACTCATTAGATGTGGCATCTCAGGTCCCTGAGCTCTCTGAATCTCCACAAGAGTTCCCAGCATTGACTCCTAACTCAATAGAACAAAGTCAACTGCTTTTGAAATGGCTTTCCTTCTACATTTTAAAATAAGATCATGAAAAGTTCCCCAGAAAAATCAATGCTGGCTTTTTAAAACTCCAAATCAATATGACGTGTGAAAGTTCTCATTAAGAGAGAGGCGGGGGAAGTCAGGAAAACAAAGAGACTCAAAAAAGGAAAAGATGGAGAGAGAGAGGGGCAGGAGAAAAGAGAGAAACAGAGACGGGTTGGCACCCCAGGAGAAGAGAGAAGAGGGCAGAAGAAGGAAAGGCAGTAGCTACGAGCAAAACACAAGAGCAGCTCAAACAGCAAGGAAACACCTGTGTTTACTCCAGAAGAAATGGGGAAATGCTACCACGAATCTAGGAATGAAGACATGACACAGGACCACTGACAGACCCCCTTCGGGAACTTACAGTTTGCCTTGGAGACTTGGTGGGTAGCGGGACAAAGAAGATGTGCTTAGGGGGAATAAAGGGCAAGGTGTTAAGAGGCAAATACAAACAAACAAAAAAAGAGCAATTATTACATCTAGCTTGCAACAGAAAAACTCTTTATAGGAGAAGTAGACGTTTTGAAAGGACAATATGGTTTAAAATTTGAAATGGGAGGTGCATGCTATCAATTATTGTTGTTGCTGTTAAATGCCATCCAGTCGATTCCAACTCAGAGCAGCCCTATATGGGGATTCTGAGGAGCAGCTGGTAAGTTCAAATAGCTGACTGTGCAGTTCAGGGCTGTCAGTAAGAATAGGAAAATAACAACAGTTAATATATAATGAATGTTCTCGAATAGCAAGCAGTGCTCAAAGGACTTTACATGCAGTAGTCCACTTAACTCTCATGAGCATCCTAAGAAGTAGGTTACTATTATGTCCATTTTGCAGCTAAAGAAAATGAGGCACAGAGAGGTGAAGTAACTTACCTACGACGGGGCCTGGGTTTGAACCCAAACAAATGGCCCCAGAGTCTCTACTGTTAACCAAGCTGCATCTGGGGTGTGGGACATTTGTGTGCATCCATTCATGCTTGCCCAAGAGTTCCTGAGCAGAGAAGTGACTGGCTCAGTCAGTCTGGATCTTAGAAGGATGAACCTAGAGGCAGGAGGGTGAAGCTAGAGTACTGGGAGGGGTTGTTTTAAAGTCATTGCAATTGGTCAGGTCTCTAACAAGAAGCATAAAGGGAAAGAGAAGGGGGCATGCCCTCCCCCTCAAATGCAGCTCCAAATAAACTGTACTGCATTCTCTGAGGACCCTTCCTTCAGCCAAATCACTTCCTTTTCACTGATCTTTGGATCGCTGTTCCTGCAGACATTATTTCTCTGTTTCTTTGTTTGTTTTTTTTCCAGGCTAGGCAATAAATACTTCCCAGCATCTCCCTAAAGGGATAAGGCACACTTGGAGCCTAGAGCTGCAGATTTCCTCTGAAATTACATAGTCAAGAAATGTTTTCCAGTGTCCATTCCCATCCTTACCACCCCTGAACAGTTTAATTCTATTTAGACAATTCTCTTTGTATTTTTTGGTGATAAAACACATATAACAGAACATTTGTAATTCCAACCATTTTTTACCTGTATAATTCAGTGACATTAATTATGTTCAGCGTGTTGTGTAACCATCAGATAATTCCTTTTTTAAGCTCAGAATACAGACAAGGAAAGCTTCTGCTTAGTGGAGTAGAGAAGCAGGGAGCTTTTCTGTCAGGCACGAGCTAGGTACGCTGAACCCTGTGTTTTCAACTCTGTCCTTCACCAGCCAAGTTCCTTGGGTCTTATTTCCTAAGGAAGATGAGGGCCCAGTCCACAGCGCCACAGAAAATACCCTCTTTGCAGAATGCCCTCCTTTAAAATGGAATCCTGGTATGGTGCAGTAAGATTAGCACTAGGCAGATAAGCACCACACAGTCGGAGGTTCAAACCCACCAACTGCTACTAGGAAACTTTATATAGAGTCATTATGAGTCGTTACTTAACAACCACAACAAACCCTAAAAAGAGTTTGTAGAATTGCGTGTCAGGACACTGAGATAAGCACCAACACTCTGAGACCACAGGGGGCGCCACAGGGCAGGACCCCTGTCAGACTACACAGTCCTCAACCAGCAGACCCAGCTCAGTTAAAATAAACAAACAAAAACACACACACAGTGCCATGGAGCCTACTCCATCTCCTAGCCACCCTATATATAGCACAGTGTGCAACTGTTCCTTAGGGTTTCTGAGACTGTAAATCTTTATGGAAAGAGAGTGCCTCGTCTTTCTTCGGCAGAGCTGTGGTATGTTTGAACCAGGACCTTGCAGTGAGCAGTCCAATGCTTAATCCATGGCACTACCAGGCCTCCTGCTGGTTCAAGTGTTATTAAGTGCCGTCAAGTCAGTTCTGACTCATAGCAACTCTGTCTAGAGTTTGTGAGTAGCAGCTGGTGGGTTTGAAATATGGACTTTGTGGTTAGCAGTGTAGTACTTACCCTACAGTGTCATACCAGGACTAGAGTTCAATTAGACAGCAGATTTATCCTCTGAGTCAGACTCCTAATGTCTCCATAGATGGAAGAAATGGAGGGACCCACTTGGTTCAGAGCTGCCCACCCATCCCAGACTCGGGCTAAGCAGGGCTATCACAGACAAAGTAGGAGGTCGTTTGGACCCTTACCACATTCAGGAGAGGGTTCACACTTGGTAAGACACAATTAATGAGAAATTAAAAGTACACTAACAGTGTAAAACTATATTCCATCGCCCAATCAGCCTACTTTGAGGATATTCGATATGAACACATTTTACAAATTCTGTTAAGTTTCTTCTTGTAGCACAACTTACAACATTGTTATTCATTTGTGAATGTAAACATTTAAATCAAACCACCATTTTTTTAATCCTGCTTTAATGTTACTACTTAAAATACCTGGGGTCCTGGTGTGGCACTGTAGGATAAGCACTGAACTGCTAACTGAAAGGTCAGAGGCTCAAACACATCAGCTGCTCTTTGGAAACTCTGTAGAGGGTTGCTATGGGATGACAGCACTTAACAACAGCAAATTAAAATATCTATCAATCTACCCATCTTTTTATCTGTCTGTCTATCTATCTATCTATCTATCTATCTATCTATCTATCTATCTATCTATCTATCTAACCATCCATCCATCCATCCATCCTCTTCTCATAGAAGAAACCCAAGCTGTGTCTGTATAGCTAAGAAGCAGAGCACACAGGGCTGGCTCATAGCAAGGACGCTCTGAGGTAGGAGAAAGAACTGCAAAGGCTCTCTTTCATGGGGCAGTACTTCTCCCAAGGAAGCCATAGGGGCAGATATGGCCACAAGAACTGGCCCACACTAGAGAGAAGTAATTAATTCTCAGACATTAAAGATGGGTGGTACAAAGAGTTTGTGTTCGGCTACTAGACAAAAGATTGGTAATTCAAATCCACCCAGAAGTGCCACAGTCAGAAGTAAGAAACGTCTTACTTCGGTAACGTTGTTGTTGTTGTTGTTGTGCCTTTGAGCTGGTTCTGACTTATAGAGGTCCTGTAAAGGGTTTCCAAGGGGCAGCTGGTGAGTTTGAACCACCAACCTTATGGCTCAAACTGACCTTGAGGTCCAGTGCTTATTCTACAGCGCCACACCAGGACTCCTCAGTTTAATTTTATTGTTGTTAAGGGTCAAAGAGTCGGTTCTGATCCATAGTGACCATGTATAGGGTTTTTCTAGGAGTGGCTGGTGAGCTTGAACTGCCTACCTTGCAGTTCAAACCAACTTTGCAGTCCATTAACCCTATGATTACGGCCAAGAAAATCTTAGAGAGCAGTTCTCCTCTGTAACACATGGGGTCGGCATGAGTTTGAATCTAGAAGATGGCAACAAGTTTGGGTGTCTGTTTTTTGGGGGGAAGTTAGGGAGGATGAAGGGTAGGCCATGCTAGTTTCTGTGTCTGATCTGTAATTAAGAATTCCATTAAAGCTGGTGACACTTTTTTTTTTTTTTAATAAAAGGAAAAGGAAGACATTTCAAGCAGCTCTGCTTGGATTTCCTTTCTGTGAATCATTACAAGTGTTAATGGGTGTCTTCATAAAAGTCTAATTTAAGAAATATTATGAGTGAGGTTACCCCCACTCTTGTAGGTCTGATGACTGAAAATCAGCAGCTCCACAATGAACCAAAACAAATGTACCAAAAGGGGAAATTAGCTAACTTGGCCCATGCAGTGGTAGAAATAAGATAGGGATGAGAGATGTGGGTTCACTTTTCTTGGAAAAAACAATATACTGTGTGATTGATTAGATTCCAAACAGGACAGAAGTCTTTGCTGTTCAAGAGAGAATCAAAGAGTAGGACTAGCTGAATTGAAGCTTCATGCCAGCATGTTCTAGACCTGCAAAGAACCAGGATGGGACTGGGTGGGACCTAAGGAGCTGGATCCTCTGTAGTGAGGGGTTGAGGGGTTGAAAATTTCCCAGCGAGGACCTGATAGGCTCAAGAGCAGTCTCCCTATCCTCTTCACATCAAGGTCCCAACCTACCCCAAGTTAACAATCACTCTAAGAACTGGGTGTTTGCTGTGTAAAGGCAGCCTGCAAGTGCCGGCCAGTCCTTCCCCCTACTGTCCACCCAGGCTGTTGTCCTCAAGTGCTTCTTACACGGAAAAGCCAGGGAGACATAATATCATGCATGTATACACTTTATCTCCTACTGGAGAGATCTAAGGCAGGATGCCACTGATGACAAAAGTGAGCTGGACCCCAGGCTAGAGCAAGGAACTCTGGTGGCACAATTGTTAAGCTCTCAGCTGCTACCAGAAAAGTTGGTGTTTCAAACCCACCAGCAGCTACACAGGAGAATGACAATGTAATGTGCTCCCACAAACACTAGTCTGGAAAGTCCTATAGGGCAGTTCTACTCTGTCACGTGAGTTGAAGTTGAGTCAATAGTACAGGGGTAGAAGCAGCATGCACAAGAAGGGCTCCATTTGCAGGGG
>NW_006408546.1:10462959-10468405 GCF_000296735.1 Chrysochloris asiatica | reverse complement strand
TTTATGCCCTCTTTTTTTCTGGTTTCTCCATATCTTTGCACTATTTGCTTCTCAGATTCCCTTGGCCTCACACTTGATAAGTTAAGCCCCATCTCTGGAGTGGAAGCACTATTTGCCAGTTGAAAGCTTCCATTCTACCAGGCTTTGCCTCATAAACAGCTTTCCTTGCTTGTCCCCTCTGCCCTGCCAAACACCTCATCTCAGAGTCCCTTCTAACACCCAGGATTGAGGCCTGATTAGCATTTAAGATAATTTTCCCAGGGCATTTGAGCACTTTTCTTTCTTTTAAGGGGTCTGAGGGTGAGAAAGGGATAAAGCTTAAATTTCAAGGAATAAATACTTTTAAGACTGAGAGGGAAAATGGTTTAATTGCTTAAGTTCTTATTAGCCTCAAACACTTGGTGGACAGGTTGGTAAGAGAGGGGCTCCTGCAGGGCTGACTTTGACAAACCGGTTTTGCCTGATGAACATGTGAGGCAGCGACACAAGACTCCCTAGACTTGTAAAGGTCATGTCTTACAGCTGCTGCTTGTCTAGGAGTTCAGCCACCCCAGGCCTTCTCTCTCTGCAGTCAAGTGCCCAAAGGGGACTCAACCTCTTCATTCATCAAATACTGAGAGCTCAGGATGTATCATTAAACAGATACACTTCGTCCCTGCACCATACCCACTAAATGTCCCTGCCTTCATGTAGCCTATCTTTCAGTGAGGAGAGAGAGGAAAACAAACACTATGAATAAGTAAATTATATTGTGTTAAAGGTGCTAAGCTATGAAGAAAACCAAAACAGGGTAAGGAAGATGGAGAGAGCTCCTGAGGGTGGTTTACACTTACAAGTAGGGTGGTCAGGACTAGTGTCACTGAGAAGGTTAGATTTCATTAAAGCTTGGAGGAAGTGAAGGAGTGTGTTGGAACAGTTGGCAAAAACATAGGCAGAAAATAATTAAATCAGTCTAAACCTTGTTCCATATACAAAAACTAACTCAAAATGATCATAGATCTCAATGTAAAATTAGCAAAATTCTGTTGTTGTTGTTGTTGTTAGGTGCCATTGAGTCGGTACTGACTCATAGCGACCTTATGCACAGCACAACGAAACACTGCCTGATCCTGGACCAACCAAAGTAATGGATGAGCATAATAGTAAAAGTCTTCTGACTTGCACTTTCAGAAATGGTAGACTAGATAATTCAGATCAACACTTCAAGATATTAGAAGAATGTTGTTGTTGTTTTTAGGCACCATGGAGTCGGTACCGACCCATAGCGAACTTATGCACAGCAGAACAAAACACTGCCCGATCCTGGGCCAACCTCACTACTGTTGCCATGCTTGAGTCCATCGATGCTGCCACTTGGCCAATCCATCTCGTTGGGGATCTTCCTCTTTTTCTCTGACCCTCCACCTTACCAAACATGATCTCCCTCTAAACATAAAAGATTTGTGACTTAGGACTATGCAAGAAAAAACATTTATATATGACATCAAATGCATATCCATAAGCTGAATAAATAGAAAAATGGTTGACTAAATTGAAAAAAAAAGACATATTGGACAGATAAATTTTAGTTTAGCTTTTGTGTATGTATTTTTTGTGCGTATGTGTGTTTGTGAAAGACATTGTTAAGAGAGACAAGTTATAGACAGAAAGAAAATATTTGCAAATCACATATTCAACAAAGAACAATATATGTATCCCAAATATATAAAGAACTTTCAAAACTCAATAGTAAGAAAATAAACAATCTAATACAATTTGGGTAAGAATTTTGAGCAAACACTTTACTAAATGAAGATGTTGTTATTGTTAAGTGCCACTGAGTCAGTTCTGACTCATAGCAACCCTGTATAGGGTTTTGAGGAGTGGCTGGTGGGTTTGAACCACCGACCTTGTCGTTCACAGTCCAGTGCTTATCCTACAGTGCCACACCAATGATGGCAAATAAGCCCATGAAAGGTGCTCAGTAGCTAAAGTACTAACAATACAAAGTGCTGATGCAGATACAGGGTGTTATGGATTGAAATGTGGCCCCCCTAAAATATGTGTTAGAATCCTAACTCCTATATCTGTGCATGTAATCCTATTTGGAAACAGATTTTTTCTGTTATGCCAGAGGCCACAGAAGTGTAGTCTATGTCCAAAACCTAATCACTTCTGAGTTTAAAAAATAGCAGATCCGACACAGAAAGAAGCACAAACAGGGAAGAAATCCAAGGAAGAAAACACACCGAAGCTGAATAAAACAAGGATCTTCCTTCTGAGCCAACAGAAAGCCTTCCTCAATAGCTGGTAGTCTGTATTCAGGCTTCCAGCCTCCTCAACAGTGAGTGAGAAGATAAATTTCTGTTCTTTGAAACCACCCACTTGTGGTATTTCTGTAACAGCAGCACTAGGAAACTGACACAGAGCAACTGAAACTGTCATACATTCCTGGTGGGAGTGCAAAATGGTACAGACACTGTGGAAATCAGTCTGGCAGTGAAACACACAATTTCCATATGACCTAGCAATTCTTCTCCTGGGTACTGACCTAGAGAAATGAAAACTTATGTCCACACAAAAACCTATACATCAATGTTTATAGAAACTCCATTGAGAATCACTAGAAATTGGAAACAATCCAAATATCCTTCTGCAAGTGAATGGATAAACAAACCATGGTACAACCTCACAATGGAATCCTACTATTAAAAAGAAGCTAACTATTGATACACATAACAACTTGGATGAATCTCAAAAGCTTTATACTAAGTGAAAGAAGCTAGTCTCAAAAGGTTGACATACTGTATGATTCCATTATTAAAGGCAATACAATAGTAATAGAGAAAGAAGTTGTTGTTGAATTGACTGACTCATGGTGACCCCATGTTGTGCGAGTAGAACTGTGCTCTACAAAGTTGTCAATGGCCAACCGGTTCTTCAGAGGAACATCTAGGAGGACTTGGACTTTCTGTCTTTCTGAGACCAGTTTTTACTGCACCACCCAGGAATCTAGTACAGACCATTGCTGGCCATGGTGAACTGCCGGACACTACTGGTTTCAAGTGCTGAAGTTCTTCTGTATCCTGATAGTGACAGTGGTTATATGAATCAACTCATGTGTGAAACTCATCAAAGGAGTCTGATTATCTACATAACTTAAAAAAAGAAATTTAAAGTCATGAAAATCTAAATATTGCTTTAAAAGATAATTTAATCTGGCAATGGTAAAACTGAAAATTCCATACCCCTTTACAACTAGAAGGGTGACTTTCACTATCTTCAGAGACTCTACTTTTGAAATATTTTCAGATCATACTATCTAATATGAGTTGGAACTGACCAGACTGCACTAACAACAACAAAACAACAAAGCTTTCTTAATGTTCACTGAATTTCTGAAAATTTACCATATTTTTGCCATCCATCTCACGGATTTCAAGAGAAATATCACTAGGTATCAGTGGGAAATTATTTCTGGCTTATTTAGTAAAAACAATGTCAATAATATGTATTTAAAACCTTACAGTGGGCCATGCTCTTTGCTCAGCTCTATGCATTCAGATGCCTGTCATTTTCACAGGAAACCTTAGCTCAGTGTTATTACATCATCACTGGGCACAGAACTGAGACTGAGGTCTAGAAAAGTCACTCTGCTAAGAAATATGTAGCTAGAATTGAACAACCCAAGAGTTCTGCCACTAGCTCTTAACAACCACTCATTTATGGCTTTTTATCAAAACAAAAACAACCCACCACCATGACCACCACCTCTCCACTTGTTAGTTGTATGTTACATGAATTCATGCCTTAGTTTTCTAGAGGGGTCCTCAGGCAGCATGAACATGGGTTGGTCTGAGGTTCTAGGAAGATTGAGGTACTACTGCCTAAGAGTTAGAGATAGACCCATTAAGTATGGACTTCTGAGAAACTATTTTTGTGGTCTTTTGTTTAGAAGCCTAATCATGAATTGAATTTTGTCCCCCCAAAAAGATATGGTAAAGTCCCAGCCCCCAGTACCTATGAACGTGACTTGTTGGGAAATAGGGTCTTTGATAATATTGTCAGTGAGGTTGTTATGAGGTCATATTGAAGACCAGATTTGATACATTAAACACTAAAGACCGAAGACCAGAAGAGTTGTGGGATGACATCAAGAACATCATACATGAAGAAAGCAGAAAGTCATTAAGAAGACAAGAAATAAGGAAAAGGTCAAAATGGATGTCAGAAGAGACACTGAAACTTTCTCTCTAGCGTAGAGATGCTAAAGCAAATGGAAGAAATGAGGAGTTTCAAGAGCTGAACAGAAAATTTCAAAGATCATCTTGAAAAGGTAAAGCCAAATATTACAACAAAATGTGCAAATCTCGGAAATCAGAAAACCAAAAAAGAAAGAACACACTCAGCATTTCTCAAGCTGAGAGAACTGAAGAAAAAATTCAAGCCTCAACTTTCATTATTGAAAGATTCTCTGGGCAAATTATTGAATGATGCAGGAAGCTTCAAGAGAAGATGGAAGGAATACACAGTCACTGTGCCAAAGGAAATGGTTAATGTTCAACCGTTTCAAGAATAAGCATATGATCAAGAATCAATGATACTAAAGGAGGAATTCCAAAGTGCATTGAAGGAATTGGCAAAGAGCAAGTCATCAGGAATTGATGGAATAAAAATTGAAATCTTTCAAGAGTATGAGGCGGCACAGGAGACACTGATCTCTGCCAAGAAATTTGGAAGACAACTATCTGGCTGAATGATTGGATGAGATCTGTATTTGTACACATTCCAAACAGAGGTGACCCAATGGAATGCAGAAATCATCGGACAATCTCTTTGATATTCCATGCAAGTAAAATTTTACCAAAGGTAATACAGAAACGGCTGCAAGCATACATTGACAGAGAACTTCCAGACATTCAAGCTGGATTCAGAAGAGGCTGTGGAACAAGCAATATCATTGCTGATGTCTGATGGATCTTGGCTGAAAGGAGAGGATATCAGAAAGATGTTTACCTGTGCTTTATTGACTACACACAGGCTTTCGATTGTATGGATCATGACAAGCGGTGGACAACATTGTGAAGTATGAGTATTGTGGGACACTTAATTGTGCTCATACGGAATCTGTACCTGGACCAAGAGGCAGTTGTTCGAACAGAACATAGGAACACTGAATATTTTAAAATCAAGAAAGATGTGTGAAATGGTCGGGTCCCCTCAGTGTAAACCCCCTTCCAAGACTAAGACTCAATGGGAATACACACTCTGACTGGTGACCATGTTCGTCACCGATAAGGGGAAGTGAGGGAAAAACAGAAATGAAGCTGCAAGCTAAGCCCTACAATGTTCATTAGATTCCTGTGAACCCGGGTGGAGACCTGGTTGGCCAGCAGTGTGGCAAGACCTGGGGACTCTTGGGCCCAGAGTCAGTGACATAGCCACAGAGGACAAGAGTTGAGAGTGA
>NW_006408546.1:10456973-10461344 GCF_000296735.1 Chrysochloris asiatica | reverse complement strand
GAACTCCAACGAGATGGACTGGCCAGGTGGCAGCACTGATGGACTCAAACGTGGCAATAATAGTGAGGTCGGCCCAGGATCGGGCAGTGTTTCAGTCTGCTATGCTTAGGGTCGCTATGAGTTGGTGCTGACTCGATGGCACTTAACAACAAAATGCAGTAGGGTGAATCCTAATCAAAGTGACAGGTGTCCTCATAAAAGAGAAGACATAGAAAGACAGGGAGACAAAAGGAAGGATGGCCACCTGAGGTTGCACCTGCCAAGTCCAGGAAGCAGGGGAACTACAGAAGCTTGGGAAGAGACCTGGAATAGTTTCTCTCTGAGCCTTCAGAAGGAACCATCAGGACCAAAACCTTGAGGACAGACTCCCACCATCCCAGACTGTGAGCAATTAGTTTCTGTGCTTACAAGCGACCCAGCTTGAGGTATTCTGTTACAGGAGCCCTAGAAAACTAACACAGACCTCATGACACAATCGGGGGATTTCTGTGACAAGAGTCATTCTCTCTTCTCATGTGTCACTGTCACCTTTCAGAGCAAGCCACCCGTGCAAGAGAAGTAACCAATTATCATCTTTCCTTCCTCCCTGACCGGGCGTAGCATTGTGCATTATGATGAGGCTTTCCACTCTTCTCATTTTCTCTTTATTTAGACTCACAAGAAATACAAAAAATGTCCTCATATTTTCAATACACAATGCATATGAGTGCATGAGAATCTTTACATAGAATCTTTACGTAAGAATCTTTACATAGCATTGGTCCATTCAGCTTATGCCTGGAGAACACACATACTGGGAGACCCCATCACTAGGTAGCCCTCCTCTGTCTGGCTGACAGCTCCCCCAGATGGGTCACCCTAAGCTCTCCAGACCTTCAGAAGGGCTTGGCTGAATGAACCACCACAGGGCCGCTCTGTCCTAAACCTTGGAACAACTGGTATGCCTGGATGTTGTTTATTGTGGTGCCTGGAACCCTCTGTGAGTGTGAAGTGGGTTTGAGGAGCTCACAGCCCAAGTGGGTTCTATCCTAAGACTGGCTGCTGTTTCTCCAACCATGTATCTGGCCGCCAGAATTCAGCTACTCTGGGGGCACATAATGGCATGGAGAGCAAATGGGAAAAGAAAACACTCAGTGAACCAAGAATAGGATAGAGTGAAAAAGAAAGCTCTGAAAGAGAGTTTTGATTTGACAGGGTCTATTTTCCCAGCCAGGAGTTCCTGGTGACTCAGTTGCTCCGGCACGGGAGCCTCCCCGTCAACCAGCCCTGCCTGTGAAGAAACACTTCTGAGTTTCTTGCTCTCTGTCAGCAGAACAAAAATTATCAATAAAAGAATACACTTTTGAAAAAATACTATTCTTTACTGGGCTACTGAGGGAGTAAAAAAGATAAGAAGAGCGAGAGTAGGTGGAAAGAGGCCACAGTGGGAGTTGACAAGAAACTCCCCGTCATTTCTTCTATTCTATCCCTTTAATGAGGGAAGGTTAAGAAAAAAGTTCTCTTTGTCATTCTGAAAGAGCTTTGTTGCTTATTTTGTGAAAATATTCTTCCCAAGCCCCTTCAGGGGCCCTCTTCTGGTCCTTCCCTCACGGCTGGGATGCACAGGGCTGGCATCTCTGCTATGTCTCTTCCAGGCTCACTTTCATTCTCTGGCCGTAATTAGCAACTGCTTTGTGTGTGTGTGTGTGTGTGTGTGTGTGTGTGTTCAAAAACAAGGAGCAAGGGGAAGTATGAAAGGAAGAAAGCAAAGGTCTATGTGAAAGGAGAGAGCAGATGGCTTCTCCCTTGCCCCTCTCTGTGCCCGTGCGCCTGTGTTGGCAAACAGCACACAATGCCTGTCTACAGGGTCCTTTGTGGCCCAGAAGGAAAGGCCAGTGCTCAAATACAAGCAAAAAAGGATCCCAAGGGGGAAAGGCCTGAAGGGGCCTGGCTAGTGGTAGGGAGGAGATCAGCAGGGTCCTAGTCAAGCTCTCCCACCCAGGATGTCCACTGACAAGCCTCTCTGACTCCTCCTCTGGGATCAAGAAGTGGGTGCATGGATGTCCAATTTGGTGTCCATGGCTGTGACTTGGTGTCCATGGCTGAATCTGTCAGATGTCTGGGTAGCAAATCCATGGCTCCCAGGGCTATAGAAAGTCCCTAGAGAAGGGAGGGGCCTGATTTTCCCCTTTGCTATTGTTTCTGTTGTGAAGTGCCCATCAAGCTGGTTCTGACTCATAACAACCCTGGTGGGTTTGAACTACCAACCTTGCTGTTCGTAATCCAGTGCTTACTCTACAGCACCAAACCACTTCTTTGGCCACTGTTAATTCACATTTAGGCTCTACTGGTGGGTAGACACGGAGCAGTAAGTACACTTTGATGGAAGTCAGGGAAAACAGAGTGGAAAGACCAATCTGAAGAGCATTCAAAGATGAGACACTCTCGCAAATAGTGGGCAGGGGAGGTGGGCAGAGATACCCACAAAGTAGGGCAGGAGGCATTGTCAGCCTACAAACATCAATCACCCTGGTTGGTATTATTACTAATCATTGTTGAAAACAATTTTTTTTTCCCCTCCAAGTTTGGGTAAGGGGAACTTGAAAGATTTTACTTAAGACAAGAAAAGTCAAGAGCAGAATTGAGGAAGCTGAAGACAGCCAGGTATGCTTCAGAAAATATAAAGAAATGCGAAGAGAGATGCAGGGCATTCTACCAGAAGATATACACACACATACAAAAGCTATCATTCTTTTTAATGAATGATCTTATTCTCATTATATTTTTATGCAAGTTTATAACAAAAATCACTGTCATAATCTTTGTAGATTTCAGTGATAAACATTTGATCTCCTACATCTTACAGTATGTAAACAATTTTTAAAATTACAATTAGTAACTAAAGAGCATTTCCTAGGGGAAAACAAAAACAATGAATGGAAATAGCCATCCATTCATTAAAATTCTGTCCATTTTCAAATCAGGCTCAAAGGGAAGACAGACAGGAGAGTAGAATGAATGAAGGCAGGGGAGTCACATTTGGCCAAAGATGCAGAGGGGGAAAGACAAACAGAACCAGCGAGAATAGAAAAAGGCCCAGTCACAAACATCGCCATATTCCCATCAATGGAGGCATGTGTGTGACAGACACAGAAACTGAGCAGAACCCTGAAATTGCCTAATTCCCAGAACAGGCAAGTTTTTTGCCAAGTTCATGATTTGGCAGACTCCTTGCATATTCCATACAATTTCAATGAGAAGCTCTATCCATCTTGTGCAAAGAGCAGATTGTCATTTTCCAGTTGAAATACACACGTTTCACTGACCTTATGTCCTCTGTCAAACTGAGACATTATCACCAACTTTCAGTGAAAAGAGTTTCACAACGCATGAGCTTGCGACCATTCTGTTTTCATTAGTTATGTTTATACACAACGTGTCTCCATATTGGACAACAAAGAGACAAGGCTTTGGCCATCACTGGTTCCTTCCTCCATTTTGTTCTGACACTGTTATACCCCCACAAGTGTACACCTTCTAAATGAAATCACAGACTTATTTCTTTGGAGCTTACTGTACTTAATGCTGTGGAGATGTTTTCTTGCTCACCTTAATGCAAAGCCTTGCTTTCTCCTCAGCTCACACCCAGGTCCAAGCATTTGTTTTTAATACATTGCATGTTGTTTTACCAGATGGTGTAGAGCAGTCACCAGGGATGCAGAAAGGTATCAGACGTGGCCCCTGCCCATGAAGAGCTCATGGAGGAGAGACACGAGAGTGTCAGATGGGCATGGCCATATAGGATGGCAGATACTGTGAGAGTGTCTTCAACTCATTCTCAGCAGTGAACTTGGTCACTCCATGAACCTCCTTGCCCATTCCTAAACCAATAATGGACTCATGGAGAGTGCATGTATGTCAGAGTAGAATTGTGCTTTAAGGGTTTCAATGCCTGGTTTATTGGGAGTAGATCACCAGGCCTTTCTTCTGCAACACCTTTGAGTAGTCTTGAACTTACCATTCAGATAGCAGCTGAGAGTGTTAGCTATCTATGCCACCCAGAGGCTCAAATGTATATCAATGTTATTAGTGGCCAGCTCATCCTTGTTGTTGTTAAGTGCCATCGAGTCAGTTCTGACTCATAGCGACCCTGTATCGGGTTTACAAGAAGTGTCTGGTGAGTTTGAACTGCCAACCTTGCGGTTCAAACCAACTTTGCAGTCCAGTGCAATGACCCTCAGCGTCACACCAGGACTCACTCACTCACTCTCTCACTCTCACTCTCTCTCTCTCTCTCTATATATATATATATATGTGTGTGTGTGTGTGTGTGTGTGTGTGTGTGTGTGTACACCAGCTCATCCTTAGCCAATGAAAAATGAACAATTTCCA
>NW_006408546.1:10396767-10456873 GCF_000296735.1 Chrysochloris asiatica | reverse complement strand
TTGAACTTACCATTCAGATAGCAGCTGAGAGTGTTAGCTATCTATGCCACCCAGAGGCTCAAATATATATCAATGTTATTAGTGGCCAGCTCATCTTTGTTGTTGTTAAGTGCCATCGAGTCAGTTCTGACTCATAGCGACCCTATATCGGGTTTACAAGAAGTGTCTGGTGAGTTTGAACTGCCAACCTTGCGGTTCAAACCAACTTTGTAGTCCAGTGCAATAACCCTCAGCGTCACACCAGGACTCACTCACTCACTCTCTCACTCTCTCTCTCTCTCTATATATATATATATATGTGTGTGTGTGTGTGTGTGTGTGTGTGTGTACACCAGCTCATCCTTAGCCAATGAAAAATGAACAATTTCCATGAAATCACCAAATGCACATCAAACTGATGGTTTTTCTTTGGATACCTTAGTGAAGGTCTGTATCTCAGTTCAAATGGAATACTGGAACCACAGATTCCAATCAGAAATCCCAAATATAAACCCAAGAGAATCCTGGCTCCTCTCCAGCTAGGAGAGGGGCTAGAGAACAGGCGTTCTCAATAGAGACTTTAGAGTCATATGTTGGATGACCTTGGACAAATTACTTAGCTTCTCTTCCCTCAGTATTTTCAACGGAAAAATGAGGACGATAATAGTATGTACCTCAAAGGTTTATTGTGAAGATTTAAGGAGTAATGTAGAAAAGCATCTGGCACATAGTAAGTGCTCAAATGATAACAAAGACAATGTTGTATTAGTACTTTAATGCAAGCTGGAAGCCCATCCAGAGAAGTTTGCCCTGATCAGATCCAAGTTATAACCATCATAACTATCTGACAAAGAAATGTGAGTCTGTTCTGAAGAGTGTGTAAGCTGTTTTCTTAGCTCAGGTAAACAGGCCTGTAAGCATTCTTTTCAAACATCAGTCATTTGCATATTATCTTCTTTAGTTTTTGTCATAGCTACACTCCAGATTTTTAATTTATTGTTTTGTTTTTTTTTCTTTAAATTTATTTATGTTTTAACCTAAATATGTTTTCTTTAAAAGGACACTTTTTTAGAAGGAAGGAAAGCAAGAAGGAGAAAGAGAGAAGCAGACCAGGGCAAGCCCCAGAGAGAAAGTGCTGGAAAATAAATGCTTAAAAAAAAAGGAAAGCCCAGAAAACAAAACAAAAACAAACCAGATGCTCATGGAGACAATGAGCTGACAGCCACTGGAAGAAGTAGGGCCTGGCCTACAGCAGAGCTAAGATAGAGGAAGGTGCTCCTGCCTGGGGGTCAAATCCTTGGACTGCCACAGGGACGAGATGGATCCCGGCTGTGGGGAAGGAATGGCTAGTCAGATGAGGAAGGGTGGTGGTCATTATTTTGTTATTGATAAAATGTCATTGAGTTGACTCTGATATTTGGAGACCCTGTATATGGTTTCCGAGGAATGACTGGTGGGTTTGAACACTGACTTTGTGGTTCACAGTCCAGTGCTTATCCTACAGTGCCACACCAGGGTTGGGGCTGAGGAATTGCAGAGGAGTTGGATACTGGTCACACAGGCAGGGATAGATAACAGGGAGTCACTAGGGGTTGTCTGAAGCCAACAAGAGACCTCAGAGTGAAAGCTAGAAGAGTTAATGGAAGGAATGTGTGGTGGTAGAGGGACTGGGCAGGTGGGTGAGGGCTGTGAGAAGCATGGGACAGACCAGAGCCACAATAGCGTGAGCGGTCAGGCCCAGAAGAGCAGGAGAGAAAGGATGAGAAAAGAACAAGGCGGGCAGCATTTCTAAAACTGGCCAACCAGAATGGCAAGACCCTTCAGCACTAAAAATCAGCACTCACCATGGTGTCACTTATAGACAGCTCATCTACCACCCTCTGGGAGATTCTGCAGTAAATATGAGGCACTGGACAAAACAGCCTCATGTTGGAGATGGGCAAGGAACACACAAAGGGTATGATACAGGGTGGAGGAGACGGAACAGAGCAATAAAGGGCAGGTCACGTCCTGGCATGAGTAAATGTCAAACTGTCTGCAAAAGTCACACTCACCTGATTAAATGATGTTTTATGTAGAAAAGCTGAGTCTCAAGCCCAGAACAGGACAATTTATGGAACTTTGCTATGTTCAACGTCCCTTAGAGCAAGACAAATGCAAATTAAGACGACAGTGGAATGCCATTTTTCACCTATCAGGTTGGCAAAGATAAAAATGATTGATATTTTATTATGTTGGCAAAGGTATGGGAAAGAGGAACTCTCATACATTGCTTGTGGAAGCAAAAAAAAAAAAAAAAAGGCCTGTTTTTAGAGGACAATTTGGGAATATCTATCAAAATTAAAAATTCATATACTCTGATTCAGCAATTTCACTTTTAATAATTTGCTACATCCCTAGTTCTAAGGAAAGTGCTTGGCACATAGAAAGTCCTCAATAAATATTCATCGGATAAATTAATTAATGAGTAAGTCTCAAAGATATACTTACACATGAGTGCAAAACAAATGCACAGGATATTTGTTCCAGCATTGTTCAGGAACAGAAAAATACAGGATACAACTCAAAGGTATGTCATTCTTGTTGTCAGTTGACACCTGACTCCTGGCAACCCCATGCATAATGGAACAAAATGTAGCCTGGTTCGCTATGATAGTCCTCAGGATAAGTTGGTGATAGGACCATTGTGAACCATAGAGTTTTCTCTAACTGATTTTCAAAAGTAGATCACCAAGCCTTTCTATGTAGCTCATCTTAGTCTAGAAACTCCTCTGACACCTGTTTGGCACAACACACAAGTCTCCACTAACAACTGACATTGGGGTTACATAAGATGCATTGGTCAGCAATCCAACCGGGGTCTCCCACAGGGAAGGGGAAAACTCTACCATTGAATCATCACTTCTCCTGTATAAAATGCTGTTATTGTTGTTGTTAAGTGCTGTCAAGTTGGTTCTGACTCATAGCAACGCTGTACAGGGTTTCTGAGGAGCAGCTGGTGGGTTTGAACTACCAATCTTGTGGTTTCCAGTCCAGTACTTCTCCTATAGCTCCACACCAGGAGTCAGTGATTAAATAAAGTGACCTCTGTCCATCATTCAATGAAATACTACACACTCACTGGCAGAATGAGGCAAATATATAAAGCAAAAATACTGCCACTTTCCACTGTTATATCAGAAGAAAACAATAAAACTGGGTGCACATACTGCGCAGTCTGCTCTGTGGAGGTGGGAAAGAGTATGTCTACGGTCTAGAAGTGTAAATGAATGGACGATGTTAGGAACTCTTAACAGAGATGGACCCTGGTAAGGGACCACAATGGGAGGGAAACTTACTTTTCAAGTGCATTATCTGTTGAAAACAAAACAAAAACTTTGTAGGGTACTTTGGGTGATAGTTTACAGAGCAAATTAGTTTTCCATTCAACAATTTATTCACATTTTGTTTCATGAGATTGGTGACAATTCCCCTCAATATAACAGCACTTTTCCCACTTCCTCCCTGGGTTCCCAGTTTCCATTTATTCATCCTTCTTTCCAGCCCCTCCCTGCTTTCTGAGGCTTGTTTTTGGGCAAATGCTGCCCTGTTGGCCATGCATGGTTGGCTGTTCTGAGGAGTTCCTTCCTCAAGGGCATTACTGTTCACTTTATAGACACGTCTATTGTTTGGCTGAAAGCTGATCCCCAGTTCAGAGTCCGGGCTAATCACTAGGATAAGCACTACACTGCTCACACGGTCAGTGGTTCACATCCACCAGCTACTTCTTAGAAACCCTATACAGGGTCACTATATGTAGCAGAACCTACTAGACAGCATACAACAGCAACAATAGGAATAGGTTCCTTTCTAGGCTTGAGGAAAAGATTTTTTTACTTGGAGAGTATTTGCAAAAAAAGTTCCACCTCAGGGACTGGAGCAGTGGACCACTGACTAATCTCAATTCAAGGAAGAAGGGTTCAGGGATGAACCAGGTGCCCCAGGAACTATGAGCATCACATCACTGAAGGTGTTTAAAACCAGGCTGGGGAACCCCTGAGGGAGAGTAGATTAGGAGTTGTCTGCTGGGCTGGACCTGAGGGACCTTGCCTAGCTAGAGGTGCGCTGCTCCATAGGTTCTTCAGGGAAACTGTCCTCTAGATGTCCCGATGTGTCCTATGCCTGCTGTGGAGGACCTGCTGGCCACACCTCACACTCTTCCCTGGACCACTGCAAATGTCTCCTTATGGCTTGTTCTGCCTCCTCTCTTACCCTCTCTAGTCTTATGTCTATTCAGCCTCTTAGGGGCATGTTATAAATATAAACCAGGTCATGTAACTTCCCTACTTTAAACTTCTCAAACCTTCTACACACTGGTCGTACTGTAAAGAGAGAGACCCAACTATGGCCCAAAAGAGTCCTCTGACCAAGCTCCTTACTCCTCTTCACACTTGTACCTCAATCCTCTCCCCTGCTTCCAGTCCTACAGCCATGGAACAACCATCAGGAAACTGCAATCTCTTGCTCACCCAGTGCCTGTGCTTGCTCAGCAGGAATGCCCCGCCCCTCAGTCTAGCTCATACCCACTCCTCCCTCAGAGCTCAGTGTCTTAGGAAAGTCTTTCCTGTCCACTCCCACTCCCCATCGGGGCTAGGGTCCCTCTAATAAGTCTTCCTAGGACCCAGGACCTTTTCTCTGGCTCACAACTCAATTGACCACTGCTGGGATACTACTTTAACAAGTGGTGGCCTCTCCTATTCGAAGGTATGCTTCTGGGAGTGTGGCCAAGAGAGTCTTTTTCACCCCATCATCACCAACTCCTAACACAGAGCCCCATACCAGTAGGTGCTCAATAAGAACCTAAAGACAGAATGAGTATGGATGGATGAACCTACATTACATCAAGACTAGGAGCTAACTAGAGTGAGGAATGGGGAGGCCAGAACTGCTAAGACAATGTCCAGAGCAAATTCCCAAAGGCCATGCCCTAGGATCAAGTAACTCAAGCCCCACTCAAAATGCACCCATGTGGACTATACTGAACAGAGACCTGGGACAAGCAGAGAACAATAGTTCGTTTCATCATTAGGACATTCTTAGCAACTGCATTCAGTGTAAAACCATGTTAATGGTGGACTTGACTTCCTCTGTCCCTGAGTCTGTCTTGAGAGCCCATGAATCCTAGATGACTTTAATCTTGAGGCTCATCACAGTGCCTTCTTCCCTTGGACAACCTCTTCAGGTACCTGCTAAGGCTGACTTAACTTTCTCTGGGCCTACCTGACCAGAGAGACAGGAAACAGGAGCCCAGCACACCTGCAGTCTCACAGATACATCCTATAGCAGGCAGGCAGGCCCACAGGAAGGCGGACACTCTCTGACATATTAGAGGGCTCCTGGAATGTAAAGTAGGCATAGCCAAACTCCTCTATGCTACACCACACTTCCCAGGGTTTGTCTACCCTGCTGCATTATCGAGCTCTTGAAACAAAAATAGGACTCAGTTTACGTATCCCCAAAATATACTGCCATCAAGACTATTCCTACTTAGAGATACCCCTGTAGGACATAGTATAGTTGTCCCATAGGGTTTCCAATTCTGTAATCTTTAGGGAAGCAGAATGTCACATCTTTCTCCCAAGGAGGAAGTGGTGGTTTCAACCTCCTGCCTTCAGAATGCTTAGATGTACTCATGAGGAATCGGTACATAGACCAAGAGGCAGTCATTTGAACAGAACAGGGGGACCCTGAATGGTTTAAAAGGAGGAAAGGTATGTATTAGGGTTGTATTATTTTGCCATATTTATTCAATCTGTATATTTAGCAAATAATCTGAGAAGCTGGATTACATAAAGAACATGTGGCATCAAGACTGAATGAAGACTCATTAACAACCTGCAATATGGAGACGATACAACCTTGCTTGCTCGAAGTGAAGAGGACTTGAAATGCTTACAGATGAAGATCAAAGACCACAGCCTTCAGTATAAATTGTACCTCAATGTAAAGAAAAATAATCCTCACAACTGGACCAATAAATAGCATCATGATAAATGGAGAAAAGATTGAAGTTGTCAAAAACTTCTTTCCATCAACACTCATGGAAGCAGCACCCAAGAAAATAAACGATGTACTCCAGGAGGCAAATCTACTGCAAAATACCTTTTCTAAGTGTTCAACAACAAAGAGATCAGTTTGAAGACTAAGGTGAGCCTGACTCAAGTAGTGGTACTTACAATAGACTTGTATGTTTGTGGAAGCTGGACAATGAATTAGGAAGATGGGGAAAGAATCGATGTATGTGAACTATGGTGTTGAATATTCAAAGTACCATGGACTGCTAGAAGAACACATCTGTGTTGGAAGAGGTAGAGCCAAAGTGCTCCTCAGAAGTGAGGTTGGCGACACTTGACCTCTCGTCCTTTGGACATGTTGTCAGGAAGGGCCAGATTCTGGAGGAAGACATCATGCTTAGAAAAATGGAAGGCTAGTGAAAAAGAAGACCCCAATGAGATGGACAGACACAGTAACAGCACATAGGCTCAAACGTAACAACTGTGAGGATGTTACAGGACCCGGCAATGTTTCCTTCTGTTGTGCATATAGGGTTCACTATGTGTTAGAACTGACTTGATGGCACCTAACAACAACAACCACCTTTCAGTTAGCACTGTACCAATAGGGCTGAGCTACTTTACCAGGGAACTAGTACTTGTGCTCTAGTTACCTGGTAAAGCGTGTGCAGTTAGGTAGCAAGGTTGCTGCTCTCTCAAGTTCTTTCTCAAAGCAGGTTTGCAAAATCAGTCAGGCTTCTGGTGACCTGAGAGCATCCGGAAAGCATTCCATCTGTATGAGCTACAGCCCCGGACTGACTCTTCTCGATCTTCTTTGACCCATTGTATGGAGGGAAGAACTGAGGCCTGGGACCATTAGGCTCTGTCAACACAACTTGTCCAAAAGCAGTGCAAACACACCAGGCGGTCACTTTCCAGCTGAACAAGAGATTGTCTATAAAATAAGCAATAACACATATAAAGAATGTGTTCCTAAGAACAATCAACTCTAGGAGACCAGATAGGCAACAATTTGCTCAAAAGCAAAGATATAAAGGCAAAAAGAAACCTTTAATCTAGATGAATGAAAACAGGGAAAGTAGGGTTAAAATGGAGAGAGTACTGATACACTGGGGGTAGCAATCAAAGGCACAGAATAATCTGGGTATGAACTGTTGCATGGGAAACTAAAACTAATTACTGTGTAAAATTTCACCTAAAACACAATAAAATGTATTGGGGGAAAAAAAAAAGGGCAGTGAAAACAGAACTTAGATTATCAACATAAAGGGGTGCAAGACCGAAGCGTCCAACCCCGCTCCAGGCAGCAGGGATTCCGTAGGAGTTTTCATTTCTGCGCTACATGCTAAACTGGTCACTCCACTTTTAGGCAAGGACTTTGTGCAGATGTCGCTGTGTGAATTCTGCACAAATGGGATATCAGTTCCTGAGAGAGATTGGGGCCAGAGAAGTGAAGGGAGGGAGCATGTCCCCAGCCTTGACTGGAGCTGGAATTCAATCCATGGAGGCCCCGCTATGCAGATTAGACCCCACCAGGTCTCCTTCCTACAGCTCCACCACTTTCCCCTACCCCATTCTGTAGACAAGTGAGAGACTTAGATTATGCCACCCAAACCTTATACCTTGCCTTTCCCAAGAGTGCTCAGGATCTCCTCCAGAGACACCCTGCACTACCAAGCACGACATCACATGGCAGCTCTCTGGGAAGACAGTACAAGATAGGGGTGATAGTTTACACAAAGTAACGTGCTGCCAACCACAGAGCATGGCACCAGGGAGCCACCAGACCCCTAGCAAAAACAAGGGACAACTGACAGAGATGAAAGGAAAGAGTATCTGGGAGTGAATGGCACAGAAGGTTAATATTCCTGAATACACATGTTGTGCATTTCAACAAATCCAATTTCAGTAGCAGAGACAGAGGATGCCCTCCCAGACCTGAATTCTAGTCCCAGCTCTGACATTAACTAGACATGACTCTCTCCTCTGGTGCATAGACACTCTCTAGGGCCACCATCTCTATGGATAAATGACACAGACAGAAAAGATAGTTTCACAGCAACCTCTGGTCACATCGCAGCCCCCTGCCCCTGCCTTCTTACCCCAGCTCTAGAGAGATCATGATAAAACAAATACAACAGCACCCCCACCCCCAGCTGGACTCATGGCCAAGTGACATTTCTACAGTTCACACTTCTTCAGTAAAATACATGGCACCTTTATCATCATCTTTGATATTAAATATTTATTAAATCATGGGTGGCCAAACTTGAATCAAAATGTGGACTTCCATCCAGAACACCTCTGAGGTAAGGAACATTGCCAAATCATTCTCAGTAATTCCAGCACGGACCAGGGAGAAACAGGATTTCTTTTTCTTTTTTTTTTTTGGTAACTATCAGTGGAATGTGGATGCTGCCTCCCTCTTCAGAGGTAGAAGGAGATTTGGAATCCAAGTCTGCCTCCTCCCCATCCTCTGCCACCTCCAGACCCAGCACCATGCATCCTGGCCTGGGCGGCCAATGTCAATGCTGCAGAGGGGCATCCTTCCAGCTCCGTTTGCTGTTGCTCATGCCTGTGTCACAGCCCATTACATCCAGCCAATTACATCTGATGCTTCTCTGGATGGCACTGGGCAGGGCCACCATGGGGAGCAGAGAAGCCCAGGAGGTTTCTAAATGAAGTAGCCTATTGGGAAATCCTATTATAAAGCTCAGCTTACAGAGCTGTGGTGCTAATGGCCCTGGCCTGCCTCAGCCCTGAGCAGAGCTGGTCTCCTTGGAGCTTGAGGGGAGGCTATCGGGGCTAGGGTCTCGCCTCTCACTCACCAGCCACTGCTGATGGACCAGAGACAGTACCTCAGTGTTCCTGCATATGACTGCCAACACATGCGCACACACACATGTGCGTGCATACACTATTCATACATATGATGTCATTAAATGCCGTCGAGTCGGTTCTGATCAACAGTGACCCTGCATAGGGTTTCCAAGGAGCAAGTGATAAGCTTGCACTGCTGATGTTGTAGTTCAAACTGACTTTATAGTCCAGCATATTCACCCACAGTGCACATACACAATACACACATGCAAGCATACACACATAGGCACACATACAATCCAAGACATATACACATATACACGAACACATACACGCAATACATGTATATATACACAAACATGCACACATACACAAACACACATATAAAGAACATCACACCACAATGCTCATGTACACATATACAAACACATAAACAGAATGCACACAATGTACACATACACACAGTCACACATACACACAAGCACAGGCACACAGGCACATACTCACACATATACAAAGACACATACCCATACACACAGATATATATGTTCCTCCGGATGAGGATGCAGGGAAGGCCCAGAGCTCAGACCAGCAATTCTAAGGGAGCTAGAACTAGGGCCTAGAAACTTCTTTTTTCAAGAGGAGCTAAATTAAACACATTTTTCTCAACCTTTAAATCCTGCAGATTTCCATCTCATCTCCCCTAGGCTTATAAAGTGGCTCATTTCAGCTGCTCAAACTGACAAAGACAGTGAAACTGTTGAAAGGTTCAAAATGTCCCTTGGGGTCCCAGGCATGAAGGAATTTACATGTAGGTGTAAAATTACCATGGAAAAAAGTCCCCATCCAGAGAAAGAGAGACAGACAGAGAGAGAGACAGAGAGAGAAGACAACAAGGAAGCAGAGGAGACTGCTTAGGGGTGGCAGGGAGGTGTCTGGTCTAAGATGAGCAGTGTGAGGGCCGCTAAGACAGTGATAGTAAGAGCTGCAGCCCCGAGTCACTGGGGGACAGGAAGCGACACACAGTGTGGAAACAGAGGCTCCATAACAGCTCCGTTCTCTAAGAGTTGTGTAGACTGCTGACACCCAGTGCTGGAATGGGCGTCACTGACCTGAGGACCTCTGGAAAAGCCACAGATGCTTCCAGTAGGAGAGCCCTGATGCTCAGTTCTGACTCTGACTGCAGCCTCTAGTATCTGCCGGAGAAGCAGGACAGAAGGGACATTCCTGATTTTGGAAGACACTGCTGAGTGAGCCAGCTGGAGCCTAGGAAGGTGGTTCTTGTCTATAACCACAAGCTGCCTTCACTTGCCTCTGACTGGATCCTCCTCAGGGTCCTGCATGGCATTCCCACAGACCCAGCCTCTCCACAAGGAACAGTCAGCTCACCTTCTGTTGCCTTCTCAGCCCATCCAGTCTCCAGCCCATTCCTGCAGGCCCATTCTTAGACTCCTCCTAACATTTCTATGAGACTGTCAAGTCCACCCTGTCTAAAAATCCCACAACATAAGGATGCCTTTAGTGACCTCCCTTGGGTGCCCCTTCTTCCATACTCCTGCTGTACAAACATCCCTTCAAGTGACTAACACTCAGGATTTGAAGTTGTTTTTTTTTTTTTAAATCCACATGCCTAGATCCCACCTCAGATGTATCTAATCACAATTTCAGAAGAATGAGGTTTACGGATGTCATTTTATAAAATCTTGTTTGGAGTTCTGATATCTAACTTGGGGTCAAGAATTACTGGTTCAAACAGTCACTCTCTCTTAGACTTGGGGAATCTTTTCTGCCTACCTGAGCCTCCAGCTTACATGGACCATGCTGCCTCAGAGTGGGCCACACCTTTCCAACATGTTTTAACTGGTTCACAGACCTGTTGAGAGAAATTAAATCACCCTATGTGCCATTTTAACTGGTTCTACTTTAAGGTCCTAGAACTGGGCCTGGACAGTTGCGGGAAGGTGACTGAGCATTCAAGATTCCTGCTGACCTGCTAGTCTCAAGAGTCTTTGGACTGGGGGCATCACATGCCACTTACATTCCAGAATCGTATTCCTTTAACAGCCAGAGTCAGATGGTACACTGGCACAACCATAAAGGTAGAAGTTTTGTAACAAAAATGGGGCAGTAGTTAATCCCACAGTCCAGGAAAAGAGGACCCAAGTACCATCAAGGGAGAAGAGCAGGAGTGGAATGTGGGACCCTATCCAGAGAAGCAGCTACAACAGAGATGGAGGCAGAGATGAGGACTCAGACAGAGGGGAGCAGCTGAAGACTCTATACTCATGGAAAGAGAAGGGCTGTATGTTGGCGGCCAGGAGGCAGGCTTGCAAAACGTGTACTTTGGTCGTTTAAATGACTATATACTGTAATCATTGCAATGTATCAATGAGTGTAAAACCAATGTTCTCCCATGTAAACTATCACTCAATTCACATTAAAAATTTTGGGTAAAAAAAAAAAAAGCAATGATACCTGGCAATGGATGGCTTACAAAACGTTCCAATATCTATGATCATATCTGATTTTCATACACTTTGAGAAGCAGACAGTCATTCCATTGGTTGTCAATGGAAAGGTCTCGCCTAAAGCACAGAGCAAGTTCAGAGCCAATGTAGGACTAAAGCGGGTTCCTGAATCTAGGTTAGGCCTCTTCCACCTAGGCACAGCCTCCATCCTCCATCCTTATCCTCAACCTCCTCCCTTCCCCCTTTCACTCATCTCCATCCCCACAAATGAAGCCTGGGGGTGTGTAGAATCATCCCTGGAGAGTTTGTGGTACTCCAGGAGACCTCTGCTGTGCTGAGCAAAGACCAGACTGAATACCCACAAGGATAGGGGCAGGGGAGCTTCTGGAAGCTCTTGGAACTGAGTTCTGGAGAAAAAATGCTAGAGCCTTAAAGACAGCTCAGAATCCAAGCAGGTCTAAGGTACATTGCTCCAGATAGAACTCAGCTTCTCAGGGACCATCTGCATACCTGGACCCCTCCAAGGGCATCCAAAAGGGATACTATTATCCCAAGGCATCTATCAGACAGACAAGGGTTTGTCCATGCCAGGTTTCCTCAAGCAGCTGTCTGTCCCCCCACCTACCCATCCACCCTCAGTCCAACTTTAGCTAATGCAAGATTTCAGGATACCTAGCACAGACAGATAGCTTGCCAAGTGCCAATTCTTGGTCTCCCTCGCACAGAGAGACACAGAGAATAACCCTAGATGTCACCCTTAGCAGGGCAGGAAGGTGGTGGGGAGTGGATAAAGACAGAGTTGTGATTTCTCATTAATCTACTAAATTAGGAGCATAAAACTTGAAGTTGGGGCAGATGGGACATTTCCCTAGTAATTGACAATTTCGTAGAGACAAATGTATGATGGGGTCAGAGTTGCTGGTTTGGTCAGGAAACCACTGTGATTCTGCCTGATGCATCCAACCCATTTGAGCAGACAGGATACTTAAGAAACAGGCCTAAGGCCACAGAATCTTCTAGAAAGGGGGTGACTGAACCTTTGTGCATCGTAATGCCCAACCTCTCTCCCACTCACCCATCCCCTTTCTTCTTACTGCTATCCCTCCTAAGAACAGATCAGCTGTAGGCTAGCCTCCTAATTGGTCTCCAGGTACCTCAGCACAAGCAAGCGACTGATCACCATGACTTTGATAGGAAAGAGCTTATCAGATGCAAAATGAAAGTCAAGATAAATGGTTCTCTATCTAACAGGAAAGTCTATTCTCCTAGAAACATCACAGCTACCTGGCAGCAGAAAGAACATTATTCTTCCCCACGCCCCATAGATTCAACGCACACAAATGTCCAGAGCCACATGCCCAGACAGGAAAGCTTCTCAGATGGGTATAGCAGTGAGTTACAGAACCATTCAGGCTTGGCACAGCTGGGCTTGCACTGGGATGGGAGAGAGGAGCTTGCACTTCCTCTTGAGTCCTACCAGGATCTCACTGTTTCTTACCTACCATCCCTTGGGATTATTCCCTGTGTCCTTGACCTCATGACAGCTGGCTGTAAATCACAACATGAGCTGTGAGCACCTTCCCATGAAGACACACCACAAGGACAGTTACAAGCCCTTCCTTC
Source organism: Chrysochloris asiatica (assembly GCF_000296735.1). Lineage (NCBI taxonomy): Eukaryota > Metazoa > Chordata > Mammalia > Afrosoricida > Chrysochloridae > Chrysochloris > Chrysochloris asiatica. Next base: position 10,443,930 of record NW_006408546.1, on the reverse strand, counting down.
AAAGACCTTTTCTGTGCTTGAGGGTTCTCTCACCTCCCAGGATAGCCCTCTGTGAATCCTGAGCAAGGAAGTGTGGTCAGCCATCAGGGCCTGGTTAGCCGCAGAGACTGGACAAAGGATTCGGGAGGTACAGCTTACAGTTCTTGATAAGATGACAGTTCTCTGCCCTAAAGAGCACTGAGCTGACATAGGTGACTAAGTCACAGGACCTATGATGGTCCTCCTGCCTTGCTACCTTCAGCCCTCAGAAATACCATCAAAATGTGGCTGACAGTGCCTCTGAAGTGGTCACGTGCCAGTACCCTAGGCTCCCCACTTTTCCCACTTTCCAGTAGGTTTGCAACAAGCAGTTTGCAAAATCAAGCCATGTCTACGCTATCCCTTGGATATTGGAAATGTTTATCAAAACTGAGAAAAGGTTGGGGCTGAATAAGGAGAATGGAAAGAAACTATTTGAATTTACATATTTGTCCCCACAGGCCCTCCCAGAACAACCACAGGAGGTGACTGACAAGTGGCACAAACAGCAGAACAGCAGCCACCCCCCCCCACCGCCCCCCAAAAAACAGAAAAGTTCCAATTAGCCCAAAGAAATGAGAGCCTGTTCCCAGAGTCCCAATTAAATCAGAACCAATCAATGCTTGCTCCAGTTACTGCCGTTCTGCTCAGAAAATAATGAGAAAAATGAAAGGAGCTCAGCCAGCAAGTGTGGCGTGGCAGCCCTTTGAAGCCGGGAAGGTTCAACTGGAATGACTGTCATAAGTGTGCCTAGCCATTGCTGCACCTGTCCCTTTAAAAATGCAGCCTGGTGCTGTGGTTCTCACTGAGGCCCAGACAAATGCCAAAAGGGGCGCTCCCTGCCCCACCCCCATCCAGTGGGACAAAGAGAAGCACAGTGGGACCAGACCAGGCTGGTTTTAAAACTGTCTGCATTGATTCATCACTTGGTCTGGCATTCTCTCCACTGTCTCCACACCATCCATCATGGGTACCATAACCAAGAAATCCAATAAAGACACAAAGACACAGCTCTCTACACTCAGCAGGCCTCAAAAAGGCTGTGTGAGCGCCCCAGCCCAGGCAATTAGCTGGGTCCAAAGGATCGCAGAGCTGATGGGCATTAGTGATCCCGTGCTGGGCATTTTGCCTGCAGGTGTTTGGGAACAAGGGCCGAGGGGGAGTGAACATGCAAGGGCTGGTGTGGGGCTTGAGTCTGTGAATGCTAAAACAAGGAGGCCAGGCAGCATGAGGATCATAAAGAAGAATGAGTTTGTACATTCGCCAAGCTCCAAGTTGTTCCCAAAGGATAGGGAACAACCCTACAGATACACTATGGTCAACGTGGTTATTGCTGTGATTCAGGTGGGAAGCCTTGCTCCTAAAGGAAACAGAATCTTTGAAGACCAAAGGCAAATTGTAAGAAAGAAAAGCAGTCTTCTCTTCCCCAGCTCTGGCTTCTCCCTACATTAAGCTTCCCAGGCACTTAGGCAAAAGGTAAGCTGTGGGGTCTCCAGACCCTTTTACTCTATTTATTGCCAGGTGTTGGACATGGGCTCTCTAGGGTTGAGGAGAACTAATCTCAGCACCCGGTGTCCTGATATGCCCAAGCTGGAAAGTTTGCGCCATTCTACACTGTTCAGAAACAAAAGGTAATGCAACACATGGTACAGTCTCACCCCCATTCCAATAGTATCATCTCCTTCTAGGATGCACTGTAATGCCAGGCCCCATCCTTGCCCCAGGGCCTGGCATCCAGCCCCTAGAGAAAGACAGCCAAGCCAGAGGGCTTTGAGTTAATGAGCTATCTAGGTTCAGTACCAAGTTTAGTGCTGTGGGAGCTGGAATGAAATGAACAAAAATGTTTTCCAAATGCAGTCACTACTCAATTACCCTTGAGTAAATTGTCCATGACAACCCAAATTCCCATGTCCCAGACCTTACGGCTGGATGTAGGATGCAGGGTGTGGGTGTTTTTTGTCCCAGAACTAAATATAACTGAGTGGTTGTTAGGCTATCATCCACTCTTTGGACTCATACCCATCTTATCTTCCCACCACAAATGAGGGACAATCTGGCTTGACATAATTTGAAAGTCATCAGGCCTAGCACCATGGATGGAGGTTCTCCAGAGCTTTATAATTAAGACACTAGATTCTTCCTGTTCCTGTGTGACCCAGAGCTGGCGTGTGTGGGAACCTTACAGACTTAGTCCTACCCAAAGTGGGCAGGAAGCAGAGAGCTCAAAGGCCCCAGGCTTACCCTTGCAGGCGATGCTGTTCTCAGGCTCATAACCAGGCTTGCAGGTGCAGCGCCCAATGGGGACCATCCACTCCCCGTCCCCGTTGCAGTAGAGTTTGATGGGCACGTCCACTTCCTCTGCGTTGGGGATGCATGTACCCCGAGCTATCACTAGAGATGTGCTCTCTGCTCCTGTCATGGTCTCTGGGAACACTGCAAAATTTTGCACAATGCTGGGACACTTTTTGAAGAAGACACGGACAGAAAGGAGAGACATACATGCTCCATAATCCTGGAAAGCGAGGTAAAAACCATTCCGAGTAAGAGGCCCAAAGCTCCTGACTTCTGTGTTGACTTTCATCAATCGTCCCCCAAAGTCCACCTGCGAGAAGCTCTCATCTGCAGCAATGGTGTCTACTTTGAGGTAGGGGGCCTCAGACCAGAAGGCTGACTTCTTGGTAGCAATGACAGAGTCAGTCTCATAATAGTACAAGTTGAAGGTCTCTTTGCAGGATCCTGGAACATTGGGGAGGCTGCTGCAGTCTCTCACAGTGAAGCGCATCTCTGTGTAGATGCGATGGGCCCCACGCCTGTTGATGAAGGTGGTGAGCAGCCAGTTGTTTTGATTGGGTTCGAAGACGTTGCACACCTGGTAGGTGCGAATGGTGTTCAGGTTTTCATCGTAGCCACTGACTTCTTCCCACTGTTACAAGAAGGCCACACACATGCAAAAACACAAAATAGAGTGTGAGAAGACAAAAAGAGGCAGAAAAGAGGAGAATCCTCAGACTGGAAGGGGCCTTAAGAGCTCACCAGTCTAATCACTTGACTTGAGAAATTAACATATCTAACCGTACCTTAGAGCTCTGGTATGGCATTGTAGAAAAAACACTGGACTGCTAACTGCATGGTCAGAGGTTCAAATTCACCAGTTGCTCCTCAGAAACCCTATACAGGGTCACTATGAATCGGAACTGACTTGATGGCACTTAACAATAATAACAACCCTATCTCAGGAGCCCTGGTGGCACAATGGTTTAGCACTCCATTTCTAACCAGAAAGCCAGTAGTTTAAAGCCAGTAGCTGCTCTGTGGGAGAAAGAGGTGGCAGCCTACTTCCATAACGATTTACAGCCTTAGACATTCTACAGGGCAGTTTTATGCTATATAAGCCCTGGACTGTGAACCACAAGGTCTGCGGTTCAAGCTCACCAGCCACTCCTGGGGAGAAGAATGAGGCTTTCTGCCCCTGTAAAGACTTAAAGCCTTAGAAACCCTATGAGTTGGAACCAACAAGAACAACTACTTTGTCATATAGGGTCATTAAGAGTCAGAATCGACTCTACAGCAATGGATAACCCTAACTTGCCTTTAAATCTCTCTTTCTTTGCAATTCATTCCAAACTACAAAAGACTTCATTCTAGAAAGTCGTCTTTTTTGGAACCCAAAACTCTGTGACTATCCAGTTCCCCTCTTCATGGGGACATCATGTACCCATTAGATCCTTATGATGGTAAGAGCTTTATTCCTCTATTTCACAGCCTCTGCTCTCAAAAGTGAATTCGGTTTAGGAGTCCAGTTACAAAATACCCCCACTTTGGAAATCCCCATTTGTTCCTACTTTCGTTATGATGGTGAAACTCCTCCATCTATCTGCAAAGCACATGAATATAAAATGTTTCAGAGTTTCTCAGAATACATTCTCATACACTTGTGCTTCATAACAGCTTTCTCTGAAAGGTCCAGACTACCAAACTGGTAAAAGTAGAGCTTTCTAAGAGAGTTTTTAATGAAGCAAATTAAGTTTCACTGTGTACAAATTTTAAGCAAAAATGTGATGAAGGAGAATGTTGGAGGGTGTCTCTTCTGGAGTAACGAACAGTTTCTTAGTGAGGGAGATAATCAAGATTCATGGTGGAAAAGAGATTTCTCTATTTTAGCAGCTCTGGAGACTGAAGAAAAGAGGGGGAAATGATGCATTTATTGGATGATACCTCTTCAAGCACGCTATCTAATTCAACCATCCCAACAACTGAGATTTATGTACTATTATTTCTGGTGTGATGCTGTAGGGTAAAGCACTGGACTGCAAGGTTGGTTTGAATTGTAAGGTAAGTGGTTCAAATGTACCAGCTGCTCCTTGGGAAACTCTATACAGGCTGGCTTTAAGTCAGAACCAACTCGATGGCACTTACCAACAACAACAATTCATAATTTATGGATGATAAGATAACATGCAATTCACTCATGGTTACTTAGCAATAAGGAGAGATTAAAAGGAAATAGAAAGGTTTCAAAATGACAAAGAAATTCAACTAATAAGAACTTTCAGATTACTTTAGTAACCAGCAATAAGGGGGGCTCATCAAAGTACCACTTCCTTAACTTTCAAGAGGTCAAAGAGGGATTTCACAGTCAGTGTTTCTTCCTAATCCTGGGAGAGTTATGCATTTCAATAACTGGGAGTATTATTCCTAAGAGATTTCAATCCTGAAGTAAATAAGGGCCAGAAGAAATTAAACTTTCTAAAGGGTGAAGAGAAAATGAATTAAAATCGTTAAGCATTCAGTAGTGGTTATAGAGGTAACCAAATCATATCCATTTTTTTAAATATTGCATTAATTGCTTATTGTTCACAGTGTGGGGTTTAAATATATCCACTCTAATTTTTCATTAAAGAAGCTAAAAGCCAATTGTGTGTGCATAGAAAATGATACCATTGCTTCTTGTACAGGGAGGGCAGGCAGAGGCATAATGCATTGTGCCTGGGCATTCTAAAACCAGACACGATGCTGAGGTGGGGAATGGGCACATGCACAAGCAGACCTATAAGGGCACCTGAGGCCATTCTTGCTGCCTGGGACCCTGACAATGAGACACCTGAATTGCATCTGCCCCATACCCTTCTCTCTCAAATGCCTATTCATACTTTTCAAGGTGAACTGGATACGCTTCCTTATGAGTGCCCTGTGTTGCTATACAACTGTGTCCACCACTTTAAGAATATGGAAACACCAAAATTGATTGAGGAATGGCCCCCAAGAGATGGTAAGCCCATAGGGCTGTGCTGCGTCACTGTAGTTTCATATCCCAAGCCCCACATAGACTGCCAACATAGTACTTATTTGCATAGATGGCCTGTTAGACCTCTTTGCTCCCAGGTCCCACCACAGGGTGAACAGAAGCTCTCAACTCAGCAGCTCAGCTCATGTATAAAATACATACTGTCAAAACTTACCTGGGCCCTGGTCAGTTAGGCAAAGCTTTGCTTAATTTCTTACTAATTCTCTAGATGTAGAGGAACCGCTTTTTACTCCTTGGTGAAGACTGCATTACGTTATATTGAAATGTATTTGCTAAACTTATGTTCTGATTGCCTGATTTTTTGGAGAGAGAGAGCATGTATATTAGGGAGAAGTCACTAACAGTTGTTTTAGGTCAAAATCTCAGACCTCCCGCCCTATCCATGACTGTTTAGAATAACATTTTCACAGTTGATCCTATGTGACTCTAGAAGTATATGGGAAAGCGTTCATTTTTTGAGGGAAGGGCAAATTTTCTCTACTGGTCTGCAAGTGGTTAAGCTTAGTGGTTCTCAGCATCCACTCCTTCTGTCAGGCTATAGAAGGTCTCATCACAAATGTGTAGTCCGTTTGTTAACATACAAGTGAGGTATGTGGTCCCAGAAGGGAGGGGACCTATGCCAGCCAGAGTCTGTGATCCACAGGCTGGTCCAGCGCTGTGGTGCGGGGAGCAGGACAGAAGTCCATCTTGTGTGACTCTCCTTGGCAATGAGATTGTCACAAGTGAGTCTTTAAATATAATAAGGACCTACACTATTATCAGACTGAGAACATTCATCTTAGAAAATGACACTGATTGGTATTCTAAGACCCAACAGAGGTAATTGTTTCCTGCATTAACCTCTCTAGGCCTCAGTTTTCTCATCTGTAAAATGAGGAATCATACTGAGTGACCTCTAGTCATAAAAGTCTACAAGTCTAATTGATTCTAAGACAGCTCCTGAGGGAGCAATCAAAGCAAATTAAAAGGAATATAGATAGCTCTGTATTCAAAGGGAAAGAGTAGAAATTGAGAGGAAAATAATTCCCTGTTGTTTGGGAAAAGGCCATCATGAGTCTCACACTAATTTCTCTCCCTCTTTCATTCTTTTCCTGTCAGCAGGTGCTAGGTGGGTTGGGAAAATAAGAGATCAGAGTGGGCTGGGAAGAGATATAAATGCTTTCTGAAGCAAGCAGCAGTTAGGATTGGGGCCCTTAAAGGAAGAGAAGATTTTGATAAATCAAGATGTGGGTAGAAAGGCATTCCCCACAGGGTAGGACAAACACTGTATTTCTTTATGGTGCTTGGAATCAGTTTCACTGCTTTATACTTACACCTCGTTCATTCATCAATTAAAAAATAATAATTTACTGAATGCCAGCTTTATGCCAGGCATCCTATTAGCACTTGGGAAACAGTAATATGAAGCTTCTAATCTACTAAGAGAAACAGAAATTAGACAAATGGTTATTAAAATAAGTAAATAATTACAATTGTGCTAACTGCTGTGAGGGAAATTTACAAGATGCCAAGAGAGGGGTGCGCACCTGAGACACACAGAGAGGCATGTCAGGGAAGAAAATCCATCAAGTGGAGAGGTGACCATGGATAGAATTTGGCCTGGAGAACTGTGTGTCTTCTAGGGTAGGGAGGGGTAGAAAGAAGAATGTCATCTGAACCCAAGAACAGCAACTGTGCTGGCCCTGTGGTGGGAAGAAGTAGCCTGTCATGGTTAAGAAATGAAGCCATTGTAACTGAAGAGTCATAAATGATTGGAGATGGCAGGTATGAAGACAGAGGAGTAAGGGGTTGGGTTGACAACTTTTAATTTCATTCCAAGAGTAACTAAAAGTCATTGACAAATTTTAAGGAGGGATATTACAAGTGGTCATATTTAAGAGTTTAAAAGATCTCTTTGATCTTTTAAATGAGGGACCCATTTGCAGGAGCAACAGGACCTTTAAATAAGAGGTCCAAGTTTCCCTGGGTGCCACAAATGGCTTAATGCTTGACTACTAACCGAAAGGTTGGTGGTTAAAATCCACCCAAAGGCACATTCGAAGAAAGGCCTGGAGATTGATTTCTGAAAGTTCACAGCCTTGAAAACCCTATGGAGCACAGTTCTATTCTGATCCTATGAGGGCGTCATGAATCGGAATGAACTTGGTAGCAACTGGTTTGGTTAGTACATCAGGCAAGCAATAATGGGGTAAGACCAAACTCGTGGAGACTGGCAAGATATTGTGGGATAGAATCACTAGGCCTTCACTGAGCTGAGTGGAGGTGAGGGGCTGTGTTTTATCAAACCTAAGGAACCGTGTGTCCTCTGAACAGTTTTTCATGTATGAGTTGAGTCTGGATTCCCCCATCTGGGTTGTAAAGGCCCATGTCTCCCCAGAAGCACTGCTTTCCAAGTCCTCAGGAATCCTGGTTCCAACTCTCCCCTCACGCCTTCCTTAATAAAAGGAGACTATTACCAGACTTGGATATACTACTCCATGGATGTTCACTTTCCTAATTAGGAGCCAAAGGTCTTTTACCCAAGGACTGTGCATGTTCCATCCAGTCCCTACACACCTACAGCCTCTTTCCTGAAGGTGGCCATTCATTCAGTGTTTACTCTCAGTTCCATCTTTAGGCATATAATACATTGCCTCCTCTGTTACTTCCTGTAATTCTCTCCCTCCATGAAAACACCACCAAAACACCGCAAGTTGCTTATCAGATTGGCAAAAACTGTAAAAGATAAAATATCAAGTCTTAGGAAGAATATAGGGAAAAGGGTACTGCATAAGCCTACCGTTAGGTATAAGCTGGTCAACTCTTTGATAATTCAATACAGTAGTTTATATCAGCACTTGCAATGTTGGTCAAATCTGCTATCACTTGCAACATCCTCTCTTAAATGGTTAGTCTATCTGGACAAAAAACCTTAACTTTGCAGCCATACCTCACATCCTACTCCAGGATCAATCTCCAGCGAATCAGATTTAGACATTTAAACTTACACCATACAAATAGTAAAAGAATCCATATAGTGAATTTATATATGTGCTACACCAAGATTCCCCAAAATAACAATTGTGACATGCAAGGTTGGCAGTTCAAACCCACCAGCCACTCCTTGGAAAACCTATTCAGGGTTGTCATGAGTCGGTACCTACTGGATGGCAGTTAACAGCAATGATTGTGACATGAAAGCCAGAAGCCATAAATTAACAGATTAACAAATTCAGCTCTATACAATTGAAAGGAGTGACATGGTTCTGTAGATTTAAGCACTACACTGCAAACTACAAGGTCAATGGTTCAAGCCCATCAGCTGTTCCTCAGGCAAAATATAAGGCTTTCAGATCCTGTAAAACTACACAGCTTCAGAAACCCTATACAGGGTCCCTATGAGTCCGAACCAACTCAATGACATTTAACAACAATCTATAATTAAAAGCAAAAACACTATTAAAAAACACACAGCATGTCAGAAATAGCCATAAGCTAAGTTGAATAAAAGAAAGAAAACATGATGGGGAAAAAAAGTGCTTGCAACTTACCATAGATAAAGTGTTTAGTCCCCCTAGTAAATAAAGAGAATCTCCACAACAATACGAAGTCTCTAGGTGTAGCAAATGGTTTGCACTTGGTGTGGCACTGTGGGTTAATGCACCAGACTGCAAAGCCATTAGAACTGCAAGGTGGGCAGTTCAAGCTCACCAGCTGCTCCTCGGAAACCCTATACAGGGTCGCTATGGGTTGGAATCAATTTAACAGCACTTAACAACAACAACTAGCCTAAGTTCTGATATGGCACTGTAGGATAAGCACTGGACTGCTAATGGCAAGATCGGCAGTTCAAACCCATCAGTCGCTCCTCGGAAACTCTTTACAGGGTGGCTATGAGTCGGAACTGACTCAATAGCACTTAATAACAACAACAACACTAACCTAAAGGATGGCAGGTAAAACCCACCCAGTTGTTGTTGTTGTTGTTAGGTGCTATGAGTTGGTATCGACTCATAGCAACCTTATGTACAGCAGAATGAAACACTGCCCGATCCTGGGCCAACCTCACTACTGTTGCCACACTTGAGCCATCGATGCTGCCACTTGCCCAATCCATCTCGTTGGAGGATCTTCCTCTTTTTCTCTGACCCTCCACATTACCAAACATGATATCCTTCTCCAGTGACTGCTCCCTCCTGGCAATATGTCTGAAGTATGAGAGATGAAGTTTGGCCATCTTCACCTCCAAGGAGCACTCTGGCTGCACTTCTTCCAACACAGATCTATTGGTTCTTTTGGCAACCCATGGCACTTTCAATATTCTCCTCCAACACCACAACTCAAAGGCATCAATTCTTCTACAGTCTTCCTTATTCACTATCCAGCTTTCACATGCATATGAGGTTTTTGAAAATACCATGGCTTGGGTCAGGTGCACCTTAGTCCTTAAGTTCACCCAGTAGTATCACAGAAGTAAGGTCTGGTAGAGGTCAGAAAACACTACAGAATGCAGTTCTACTCTGTAACACAATGGAGCCAACTGAAAAACCATTCAGAAATAAAACAAAATGAACTACAGATACATGCTACAACATGGATCAATCTCAAACACATCACTCTTAGTAAAGATAGAAACTAGATGCAAAAACACATATTTCCCACATATATGGGTGTGCAGAAAAGTCAAATCTGTAGCCTCAATACTATCTGCCTGGGACTGGGGCTGGGAAAGGGGAGTGACTACAAATAGACACATGGGATTTGTGGAGGAGTACTAGAAATGTTCTAAAATTGGATTATGGTGATGGATGTACAAGTCTAAATTTTCTTTTTAAAATTACTTTAAAAGAACGAAATTTTATAGCATGTAAACTGCAAAGTCTATTTGAACCGCACAGTCAAACTCACCAGCCACTCCTTGGAAACCCTAATCAGGGGGTCACTATTGAACAAAGGAGCTCTGGTAGTGTAGTGGTTATGAGTTGGGCTGCCAACCTCAAGGTCAGCAGTTCGAAACTACCAGCGGTTCCGCAGGAGAAAGATGAAGCGTCCTGCTCCCGTAAAGATTTATAGCCTCGGAAACCCTGTGCAGGGTCACTATGAGTTGGAACCAACTTCATGGTACTTAACAACAACAATAACAACAACAATACCTTTAAAAAGCTTTTTTTAAAAAATTATTATTATCTGGTCCAGCCTAAGCCCCAACACTCCAGCTTTGTCTGAGTTATCCAAAACAGCATGCCCATGGCACCGCCTGTGATTCTGCTCCAGCTGCCCCTCTACCACGGATGCCCTTTCCTTGTCCCTGGATCATCAATGCCAACTACTTACTCATCAAGGTGGCTTGTGAGTAAACAAATGATGAATGATTTGGGACAAAGGTAGCATGTACAGAAGCGACAGGTGGCTCAAGCAGCATCCTTATCACTGAAGCTGAAGGCCTGAGAAAATGGTCTCAAGATGTGACCTGAGCCTTGGGCCCACAGCCCTACTCCACAAACCACTTCATTTTTCAACCTGGAGGTCAGTCAGGCCAAAAACTTCCTCCATGCCCAAACACATCCAAGTTGTCACCAAGACTGACCATTTCTTGCAGAACAATATTTCTTCTATCAGGCTTTTCTCTCACCCGTGCACATGTGCATTCCCATGGTTATTGTGTTACAAGTGAAATTACCTCATGCCTGGACTAATGCCCTGGTCACTGGTCAGAAAGCAAGGATGACAAATAAGTTGGAAGATGGCAAGGACCCAAGCCAGTACCATATCTTGTTACATCTAGACACAGAGACCATGACCATTTTTGTTCCTTAATGTTGTTGTTTATGCTGTGATTCACCCCAATGCCCTTCTATACTCCCCAGCCTTAGACCCAGAGTAGCAGACCTAACTAGAAGCCACTATAGAGCCGGTTGACTACAACCTTTTGTTGATAAATGGGCAAACTGAGGCGCAGCGACATTCAATAGCTGGTCTACAGTCAGGCAGCTGATCCAGGACAAAGTCAGTATCTCTGCAGCTCCCTCCTCTGAGGCCATGACAGAGCAGGTCTCTTTCCTCCTATTTGCCTTCCTCAGCTTATAAATTAAATTACCATTGTTCTGAGGCTTAAAACATGATTGAGTCTATTTCACACAATTTAGCATTTGATAAAACACTGCTGTGAAGCATCCTTTAATTGTTTGTGTGTGTGTGACTTCAGTCTCCTTTACCAGGCTGTGAGCTCCTTGAGGACAGGGAATTATGCTTTCACTAATTTATTACTTCATTCCAACAAGTTAAATAATTCCATGTAGTTAGCTTTGCAACACTGGTACTATTTGACAGCATTTTATTCAGTTCTGTCTGAGACCAAAGAAACGAACGGTTTTCTCAGGGCTCTAGCCTTATTCCCCAGTCTTCGCACTTCTTGTCCTGGGAGAACTCATCCCCATATGTGATACTGACCACTATGGTGTACATTACCAACCTCTACTCCTCCTCAGATTTGTATAACCAGCTGCCTGCTGTTTGCTTCCCAATAAATATCTGACACTTTCCATCTCTCCCTCTCTAGTCATTCTGCAGTCTCCCATGTCAGAAGTCTAGATGGCACTGTGGACTTTGCCCTCTCCATTTCTCCATTAACCACCAAATCCTTTATCTTTCATTGCCTTCATAACTATCCTCCCCTCTGGTTCCCTTGACTTCTCGCTCTCATTGGACTCACTCTTTCAGTCATTCTCTGTAATTTACCTGCCCTTATGAGGAGTCCTGGTGTGGCAATGTGGGTTAATGTGCTAGACTGTAAAATCGGTTTGAACCACAAGGTCAGTGGTGCAAGTTCACCAGATGCTACTTGGAAACCCTATACAGGGTCACTATGGGTTGGAAATGATTTGACAGAACTTAACAATAACAACCATAATAGCCAGAGTGCTCCTTGGAGGCCAAGATGACCAAACTTCGTCTCTCATACTTTGGACATGTTGTCAGGATGAAGCAGTCGCTGGAGATGGATATCATGTTTGGTAAGGTGGAGGGTGAGAGGAAAAGAGAAAGAACCCCAATGAGATGGATTGGCCAAGCGGCAGCATCAATGAACTCAAGCGTGGCAACAATAGTGAGGTTTGGCCCATGATCAGGCAGTGTTTTGTTCCGCTGTCACTATGGGTCGGTACCGACTCGATGGCACCTAACAACAACAACAACAACAACACCAATGAGTTTTCTAAAATACAAAGCTGTCTTCTCTGAAGATCTGGGGCTCTCCATATTCTCAGTACTGAGTCCTCAATAGGAGTCCCTGGGTAGCGCAAATATTTAATGTGCTAGACTGCTCAACTGAAAGATTAGAGGTTCAAATTCACACAGAGGTCCTTCAGAAGACAGGCCTAAAGATCTACTTCTGAAAAAGCAACCACCGAAAACTCTATGACACACCAGGGTCACCAGAAGTTGCCATCTTGATGGCACCTAGTAATAGCTCTCAATAAATGCTGGGTGGTAAGTAAACCAGTGAAATCCTGGTCTGTTCCTTAGCTTTTCTGCCTCCTCAGCATGTAGATTTTTGCTGGAGACTTACTTCAGATACCACCAGATGAACGGTCCCAGAAAGAAGAAACAAATCAGCCATGCACAACCAACAGAATATTAACAGCCTTTGAAAGGGCACTATTATTGATGCAAATGGATCACATGTTCTTGAGATAAGCATAGGAAAGAAAACAATGACACCTATTAGGAAGTACTTGCTCAGGCTTTCAGACCATGACTTTGATGTATGAGAAAGACACCTCCAGGTCCTTGAAGATCTAGGCTTGTTAGACTTACTTATTCAAAGTCAGAGCTGGCAAGTCAGTTGCTAGAGATTTCCAGAGTGCCTGTTGACATTTGTTGTTGTTATTAGTGCCACTGAATTGGTTCCAACTCATAGTGACCCTGTATAGGGCTTCTGAGGAACTGCTGGTGGGTTTGAACTGTTGAACTTGTGATTCACAGTCCAGGGCTGATCCTACAGTTCCACACCAGGAATCCTTGTATAGTGCATATTGACTACTCTGTGTGTGTGTGTGTGTGTGTGTGTGTGTGTGCTGTAAAAGATGTTGTCAAGACTCTTAGATCCATATAAATGGTCCCTCTTCAAAGTCACTGACATGGACATCTATTTTCCAGTTCATCTACATTACCTTCTAGAAAAATCTTCAGAGATTTAATGCATTCTTCTTAGAAACAGGCAAGATCATCTGGAGCCAAATGAATCAGATAATGAACAAGCTAAATGATACAACATTTTTTTGGCGAAAAATGGAAAAGTAACTATAATATGAAATTAAGAGAGAAAAGCATACTAATTCTATTGTGTGTGGCTAAAAATAGTTCCAAGCATGAAATTCTGGAAAGATTTTTGACAGGTGGTCCCTCTCTGAACTGCTACCTTTTCCCCTAGGCAGGTCATACCTCTCCCAGAATTCCAGTGCCCAGCAGGATGTTGCATCATGATGACCTGAGGAAGAGTACTTCCTCAGGACACTGACATTAAGATAGAGATAGAAATCATTGAAATGCACATCCTAGCCATTATTAGCTTAACAAGATCCCAGATAACTCTAATTTGTCTAAAACTCAGCTCATTTAACTCAACCTCTTAACAAAGAACTGATGCAGATCCAGGAACTCTCCTGAAGACCCAAGGGCTCCAACATAAAGTCAGATTATATTAAATGCTATTAAGGAGCAGGTAGGAGTTCCTGGGTGGCTCATATGGTTATAACATTCAGTTGCGAACCTATACGCTAGATATCAAAGTCTACCTGGAGGCCCCTTGAAAGAACAATGGAGTAATTTATGCTGAAAAATCAGCCATTGAAAACCCTAAGGCCACTCCGTGACAGAGTTGACTCAAGGGCGACTAAATTTTTAAGGAGGCAGAGACGGTAAGAAGTGGAGTCATCAGGGAAAGTTTCTCTTTGAGTTGAAATGTAACTGATACACAGCACCATTCAGAATTCTGCTCAAATGGCACACCGCACTCTAGCACATGGAACAAGCAAAACCCTCCAGAGAAGGCGTGAGCCTGTGTGTTACCAAGAAAGTCGGGTGGCCATTTTCTGTTGAAGAGCAAGGGGACAGTGAGAGGACGTGAGGCTGGAGAGGTTGCCAGGGGTCAGGCAGACCCCACCTCTGCCAATTACAGCTTCATGACCACAGAAAACTTCCTGAGCTTCAGTTTCCTCATCCGCAAAATACTATTTACCTGGCAGAATGAACGTAACTCAACAAGCATTATGTCCAACATACCTACCATTTACTGAGAACTAATTATTATCATTACTATTAAGGTCATCATCATCATTATTATTACTATGTTAACCTTAGGATCCACTTCCAGCTGAATCATCAGGGTGTGGAAACTGCCTCCATCTTAGATAAATAACCTTGCCCTTAGGTCAGCAGAATGAAGGGATGAATGAGAGAATTTCCTCTCCTTATAAACCCAGGGGAACAGCCCACATCCTTCCCTATCCCCAATCTGCTGAGCTCATCTGGGACTGGCTTCAGCACTGACTCTCAGTAAGGGCGATCCCTGGACTTCTGGAGACAAAACTGGACAAAACTCACAAGCTTTGGTCCCATGCATTAGTCTACATTTGGGGACAAACTACTGCCTGGGGAACCTAATGTGTTTCAGACAGCTGTTGATGCCATGTCCCAGGGCACCAGTGTGGAACTTCCCTGGTATTGTCCCAATTTGTTGTTATTGTTGAGTGCCATCAAGTTGGTTCAGACTCATAGTGACCCTGTATATGCTTTCCAAAGAGTGGCTGGTGAATGAGAACCAATGCCCTTATGGTTCAAACTGACCTTGTGGGCCAGTGCATTATCCCACAGCGCCACACCAGGGACATACAAAGACCCACTTTCAGGCCCAGTGGCAGAGGGCTGCCTCTCTGAACATGAAACCCACTGAGGTCAGGGCAGTACATATATCAGAGCCCTCAGATGCTTCAGGGCAGTAGCTCACATGGCCAAGACTTCCCCCAGTCAGTTAGGATCCCAAGGGCACAGCTCCTTTGTACACAGTAGAATAAGCCTGAAAAAGATCAGGTATTAGAAAAGCTGGAGGGCTAATTAAAATGTAATACACAGCCCATGGGGCATAAATTCCTACAAGCCCAGAGGGATCTAGCATTTAGTACACCAACCAACCAAGGCAGCCATTTACTCAAAGGCTCTCCTGAGGGCCTTGAGCACTAGCCACCTCCCAATATGCATGATTTACCACCCAGATGTGCTGGGCTGGGAGAACATGAATAACAGCCCCATTCATGACCACAGCCACCACACACAGACCCATATGGTGTGCCAAAGAGATGGGCTTGAATAGACAACACTGCTTCTGAAAGCCCACTGTCTTGAAAAGCCTTCCATATTGAAGCGGCATAAAGCAACTCTCTACACACTGATGCACAACAAGGAGGGCTCACTCCTGGGGATGTACAAGTGCAAGGGGCTGGGGTAAGCTACATAATTATAAAATATGAAAAATATACTCAGTGTTTCCGCAATTAGTCTCAACCTTGGATGGAGGAGAAATGCTTTACTGAAGTGGGGAAGCTGTCCCCAAGGAAAGTATAGCTGAATCAACAGGAAGGAGATTTTTATATTTCTCAAAAATGGGTTGGGGTTAAGAAACATTTGGTAACTTAGTCTCCCCAGAACCACAGAGCTAGACCATCAAGGCCCCTAGTTCAGCACAATTAAGTTCATAGGGTAGAGATTCAGACATACATAGCTGTGTGACAGTGGGCAAGCCTTCACATGTTTCTGAGCCTCAGTGCCCTCCTCTGTAGACTGGGATGCTAACAATACCTACCATAGCAGGCAGTTGTGAGGATTAAAGGTGATAATGCATGCAAAGTACATCAACTGGGTAAGAGCCCCTCCTTCGGAGTCAGTTACTGTGGCTATCAGTCCTTCAGAGCATCGCTAGCCTCTCTGTGAGTACAAAGCAAACACACTGACATCAAGTCCATTCTAACTCCTGGGTGTTGTTAGGTGATACGGAGTTGGTTCCAAGTCATAGCAACCTTATGCACAACAGAAAGAAATGCTGCCCAGTCCCGTACCATCCTCACAATTGTTGTTACATTTGAGCCCAGTGTTGTAGTCATTGCGTCAACCCATCTTGTTATGAGTCTTTCTCTTTTTCCCTCACTCTCTACTTTAAAAAACCATGAAGTTCTTTTCTACAGACTTAGTCCCTGGAAAGGAAATTTTGCCATTGTCATTTCTAAAGAGCATTCTGGTTGTACTTCTTCCAATACAGATTTGTTTGTTCTTCTGACAGTCTACGATGCCTTCAATATTCTTTGTGAACACCATAATTCTCAGGTCTTCCCTACTCATTGTCCAGCTTTTATATGTGTATGAGGTGACTGAAAATACCATGTCATGGGTCAAGTCCACATTAGTCCTTAAAGTGACATCTTTGCTCTTTAACATTTTAAAGAGGTGTTTTGCAGCAGATTTGCCCAACATAATACATGGTTTGATTCCTTCAGCATTGATTGTGGATCCAAGTAAAATGAAATCCTTGACAACTTCAACCTTTTCTTCATTTATCATGATGCTATTTCTAGGTCCAGTTGTGAGGATTTCTGTTTTCTTTACATTGAGTTCTAATCCATACCTAATCCATCAGCAAGTGCTTCAAGTCATTTTCACTTTCAGCAAGCAAGGTTGTATCATCTGCATATCACAGGTTGTTAATGAGCTTTTTCCAATTCTGATGCCATGATATTCTTCATATAGTCCAGTATCTCACACTATATGCTCAGATACAGATTATATAAGATAGGGAAAGGATATAACTCTGGTGCACACCTTCCCTGATTTTAAACCATGCTATAGCCTCTTACTCTGTCCAAAAGACTGCCTCTTGAGGTTCTGGCAATGGAGAGATCGAGAAGCTGAGGACTCTACACTCATGGAAACAGAAAGGCTGTGTGCTGGTGGCCAGGAGACTGGCTTCCAGAACATGTTTTTTAAATGATTATATATCCCTGTGTATTTTTTTTATACATGTGCTAGAGGGTAGACACGCATTGACACGGGTGATGGGGCAGACAATATACAATTGGAGGGACTATGGCTGAAGAAAGATGAGTGTGGTGGGAGACACAGGGAGGATGCAGTGGTTAAAGTGAATAGAGGTAAATGCTGTTAACTGTCGATGCATGGAGGGGATTGCAACCATATAAAAAAGCAAAGTACATTATTTGTTGAATGTGAAACTGATGATGTGCTCTGTAAACCTTCACTCAATTCACAATATACAGTTTTAAAAAAATAATAAAAGAACTAGAAAAGACTGCCTCTTGGTCTAAGTAGAGGATTTCCAACTCCAGGTCTTTGCAAATTTCATTACAATATTTTACTTTGTCTTTGTGAACTGCCTTAAAATTTTCTGTTTAGCTATTTTACTTCATTTTTTTTCCAGTTGCTTTATCTTCTCTTAAGTTTAGACAGTCATGTTTTCTTTCTTTCCTGTCTTTTTAATGACCATTGTTTTCTTCATGTAGGATGTTCTTGATGTTGTCCCATAACATGCCTGGTCTTTAATTTATAATGTTCAATTAGTCATATCTGTTTTTAAGATGGTGTCTAAGTTCAAATGGGATATACTCAATGTCATAGTTTGACTCCTGTGATCTTATTTTAATTTTATTCAGCTTCAGCCTGAACTTGCATACGAATAATTGATTATCTGTTCCACAGTAGGCCTCTGGCCTTATATTGGCTGGTGATATTGATCTTCCATTGTCTCTTCCCACAAATGTAAACTTGTATTATATCTGGTAAGGTGCACATATATATATAATCACAGTTTAAGTTGTTGAAAATAGGTATTTGCAATGAATAAGTTATTGGTCTTACAAAATTCTATCATGCAATTTCTGGTGTCATTATTATCACTAAGGCGATATTTTCCAATTACTGATCCCTCCTCTTTGTTTGTAATTTTTGAATTCCAGTCACCAGTAATTATGAATGCATCTTGATCACATAATTGATCAATTTCAGACTGCAGACTTCTTCATCACTGACTTTGGTGGTTGGTGCACAAAACTGAATAGTTGTATGAACTGATCTTCCTTGCAGGCATATACGTATTATCCTATCACATACAGCATTGTATTTCAAGACAGATCTTGAAATGTTCTTTTTTGACAATGAATGTGACACCAGTCCTCTTCAATTTGTCATTCCCAGCACAGTTAACCATAGAACTGTCCAATGTAAAATGGCTAATACCTGTCCATTTCAGCTAATGCCTAGGTTATCAATCTTTATGCTTTCCATTTCATTTTTACTTCAAATTATCCTAGATTCATACTTTATACTTTTCAAAATCTGTATCTTAGAGGATGTTTGTAGCTATTATGTCTCATTTTGAGGCATGCCCTATCAGCAATTGGCGGTGAATGTGCTCCATCCATGTCATTAAAGATGACTCTACTTTGAAGGAGTCCTGGTGTGGTGCTGTGGGATAAAGCACTGGGCTGCAAGGTTAGTTTGAGCCACAGTGTAGGCAGTTCAAACTCACTAGTTGTCCCCTTGGACCTCTACACAGGGTTGCTGTGAGTCAGAACCAGCTCGATGCCACTTAACAACAGTAACTACTAATTTGAAGAGGCAGCACGTCTGTCAATTTCTTGTACTGTGGTGGCCTGTGTGTTGCTGTGATGCTGGAAGCTATGCCACCGGTGTTTCAAATACCTGCAAGGTCACCATGGCGGTCAGGTATCAGCAGAGCTTCCAAAGTAACAACAGAGTAGAAAGAAGGAATAGATGATGCACGTCTTAGGGATTCACCTCTGAAAATCTTGTTAACAGTAGAGAAAGTTTGTATGATATGGTGACAGAGATGAGTCCCTCAGGTTGGGAAGCACTCAAAATGTGACTGAGAAAGGACTTCCTCCTCAAAACAGAGTTGATTCCAACTCATAGTAACTTTGCATAGGGTTCTGGTGACTACTAAATCTCTGCAGGGGGCAGAGAGCCTCATCTATCTCCCTCAGAGTGGATGGTAGTTTTGAATTACCAACCTTGTAGTCAGCAACTCAATGCTTAACTCACAGAGCCACCAGGGCTCTAAAGACAGGTCATTTCTTTCTCCTTCAAAGTGTTGGTTCCCCTCTTCCTGATGTTTATAATCTAGACTCTCATATCTTTTTTGCCTGCACTTGCACATTTATTTTCCGTACGTGTGTTTATGTATACATGTGTGTGCTGACATGGCCGAAGTAGTACTTGTATGTGCACATACTTTGCATGTGCCCAACCCTGTCCAGGTGAACACCTGTCACTGCTCAGAAAGTCCACTGCTCTAACAGAGAGTGAGACCAGAGACTCAGATGGAGCACTGCTGCATCAGGGTATATTTCATACCCTGGGTTCTGCCAGGGCAGGAGGCAAAACACTGCTGGCTTGTGGCTGGGAGAAGGCTCCTTGTCCATGGTCCTGGGCCACTGTAACTGTCACCAGGCAGCAGCTTCTCGTACCAGGCCCTGCTTGGAGTGGGGTCCTCAGCCATTATGACAGTTGCTGCTGCTGTTGACACTGCAACAGTGACAAATTCATCCTTCTGACAAGACCCCTTTAAATAATTCACAGGGAGCTAGGGATTAAGACACTGTTTCTCTCTGTTTCTGTTGAGATTTAAAACACCTCCAGCTGGGGTGTTTAAAGAGAGTATAATGGGCTGCCCCCTTTGGGTCTCCCCTCCTTCTTCCTTCCTTTTTCCCATTTCCAAACTCATCCCCCACCCCACAAACCAGTCCTATAACAAGGAGGCCCAGAAAACAAGAAAGAAAGAAAGCGGGAAGGAGTGCTTGGCTGGTCACTATGGCAACAGTGGCAGGGTATTCAGCTGTCATTATCCCAGTGCCTCACACATGTGATTATCTTAAGCTGTCTATTGAATGTGGTCCTTCACTGCTGCCCAACAAGGCCTTGTCAAACAAGACAGGGGCGGTCGCTGTGGGCCCCAGGCCCCGGCTACCTAATTCTATTGCTCAGACCAGACTTGGGCTCCATTGATGAAGGAGTCCAGCCCTACCCTTGGGAGAGACTGATGGCATGTCTCAGGTTTGGAGGGATTTCTGCTCTGAATGCAGAGCACAGGCCAGCATGAAGCTGGGCCATTATTCTTGGTTACAGACTAGGGACATGGGCTCCTCATCCCATGAGCTCATGGTGCTTAGACTTCGTGTGGCCATGCGGCACTGGGTTGCAACCAAGGCTGGCCGGCTGGAGCCTCCCTGGAGACAAGAGAGCCAGCCACAGGGGAGGAAAGAATTGGGCCTTTTCCAAGGAGCTCTTGGCTTTTTGCCCATTCTCAGAGTAGAGGGAATTTTGGCCTGGGAAGAGGACCCCTGCCACTCAACCTCCATTTTTTCTACTCCCTTCTCAATTAGGTGGGGATGTAGCCACCATGTGTGACCCAGTTCAGAGGACTGTTGTTTCCTGAGACTGAAGCTGCTAGAACTTGGTGCTGGGAAGTCTGGGGAGGACTCTGGACTCTTTTGAGTAGATTTATCTCATTCCTTTGCGTCTTGGGCTATATTTCAGGTCAGCTGTGGGCTGAGGTTCCCAGGTTCACAGACATTCTTTGAATGACATAATTACTGGTCACTCCCCACTAGGCAGTTTCAGTTTGCCAATGTACCTTTAAAAAAAAAAGCTCTCTGGAATACTCCCAGTTTAGCACACAATTGGGCCACCAGCACCTGAGAACTGCCCCTGGATTGCTCTGAATGCCTGAGGTTGACCTGGTTTTTCCTACACCTGTATCCTGAGCTCAGCTTTCATGAAGATGTGGCCAGTCACACCTGGGACACTATCATGTGAATGCTGCCTACCCGGGTATTCTGTAGCTTGTTGCCCCTCATGTAATTTTCAGCATTTAAATTCAAGCATAGACCATTAATGCTGACCATGTTGGTTTGAAGTAAGAGTTCTGGATCGGCAAGTGAGTTCAAATTTCAGTCCAACATTTTTCATACTGACTCTCCTTTGAGAGAGCCCACATGACATTCCTGTCTCCGGAAGAAAGAACAATGAGTGAGATGGTGTGCATGGAGATGAAGACGTGCCATAACTGGTCCCTTGCTTCCTCCAGCAGATAGGCATCATATGAAGGAGGGGCTGGGTCATCAGAACCAATGCTCAGGACACTGGATAGGACAAAGCCGCTCTGAGACACCCTCACATCTCTCTCTCCCCAGAAACCTCACTTGCTGACTATCTGCTAAGGTAAGGGTGAGAGCTGTCCCACTTGGGCTCCTCCCTCACCACTAGGGAGCCAGCCAGCCATAGAGCTCACCTGCATGGCTCTCTAGCTCTCTGGTCAGACCTCACTCCTGCACATGCCTTACCTGCTTTGAGAGCAGGACCTCCCTCTCCAGGATCCTCTTGGACATGCTGCTCTCTGCCCCTACACATGGGTGTCACAAATCACTTGCTCCACTTCCCCACTGGATATTACTTTTTAAATGATTCATAGAGTTCCAGTACACAGTGGACTAGCCAGATGCACTGAGCAGACGCTCTACAACACATATGTGGGAGACCAAGTAAAACAGATACACATGGTGATCCCCAAACCCTGAGATTTAGAGGCTAGGACAAAAAGGTGGATTAAGTGTCGAATGCAAGACAAAATTGGATAGGAGCAGTGAGAGAGAAGAAAAACAGGTTGACAGCTGGCGTGGAGCATATTGGTCATCTTCAGCTTTTGGAAGTGGCTGTTGATACGTAGCCTTTAGTCACTGGAGGCTGGAGGCTGGCAGCACAGGGGGTACAGTTCTCCCTTGGTCCATGCCCTCCTGGTAGCCCGGGGAGGATCTAGTCACTGCCCTAGCTAACCAAGTATTCAGTGGTCTCCCCTCCTACACAGCATCTGCTCTGCCTGAGGTCAGGCACCCAAGATCCAGCCCTGCTTCTATAGACACATGAATCTACCCTGAACCGTGATACACAAACAAAGATCTGTGTTCACACTTTCATTCTCTATCACATCCACTAGGAGACAGGTGGTGAAAACAACAATATACAATCATCAATTAAATATAAATACAACAACACCCTGATTTCTTGGGGAAAACAATTTCAATTTACATGAAGAAACAAGCAAACAAAACAGATAAATAGAAAAATAAAATATTAGAAATGATATCAGAACTATGTAGTAAAGGATTTAAAAGAATATTTTTTGGTATTCTCAACAGATTGAAAGAAATATCCACGAAAGTAACGAAAGAACAGACAAAACTTTAGAAGAATTCAGGAAAATACTACAAGAACTTAAAGACAAAAGAAATGAAAAATTGGAAACCACATAAATACAGGAATTAGAAAACCAAAAGATTAACACTAAGAATTCATTAACAGTACACTGAAAGGGCGAAGATGTGAAATTGAATCAATGAAGGCCTGAACTTGAAGACAAACCTCTCAATATTTACCTGTCAGAGGAATAATCAAGGATCCCTGGTAATACAGTGAGTTATGCATTGGGATGCAAACCACAAGGTCAGCAGTTGAAATCTACCACCACTCCATGGGGAAAAGATGAGGGTTTCTGCTCCCATAAAGATTTGTAGTCTCAGAAACCCCATACAGGAACCTACTCAAAGGCACACAACCACTACCACCAGAGGAACAATCAGAAAAAAATGAACAAAAAAATCCAAAGACTGTCTAAGATATATGTGGAACACTATTAAAGAGGAATAATTTACATGTGATTAGAATTCCAGGATAGGAAGAGATTAAAAAAAAAAAAAAATTTTTTTTAAAAAAAATCACATTGCAACTTATCTAAAAATTGTTGGGATGAAAACTTTCCTTACATCATGAAATGTGAGAAGAAAGCCATTCAAGAGATTAAATGAACTCTAAACAGGACAGACTCAATCACCAAGACATTTTATATTCAAACTTTTTTAAACAAAAGACAAGGAAAAAATCATGAGAGTAGCTTGAAAAAAAAAAAAAATGGAGAACTAATAAGACTATGCTCAGATTTTTCAGCAGAAACCATATAAGCAAGAAGACAATGGGATGACAGATATAAAAATAAACCTCTAAAAGAAAAATCACATTAAATTGTCCATCAAATATGATAACAAAACTAAGACATTTCCAGATAAATAGAAATTAATGGAATTTTCAAAAACCAGACCAACTCTATAAATAGTACTAAAGGGAGTTCTTAGGACAGAGAAACAGTACCAGCAGACTCAACCCAGATAACGTTTTCCTTAAGTGCCATTGAGTTGGTTCTAACCCATAGTGACACAGTATAGGGTTTCTGAGGAGTGGCTCATGGGTTTGAACCACTGACCTGTCGTTAGCAGTCCAGTGCTTATCCTACAGCACCACACCAGGACTCTATATATAGAAGTATTCAAAGTAAAACAAATCTATAAGACTGAAAATAGGGAAGCAGAGATATCAGTTTGCAACAACAATAATAAACTCCATAAAGTAAAAAGATGGAATAATCTAGTTACATAACTTCCAAATGAAGACGAAATCAAGTAGATTTAAATAAATAAATAAAAATAACCTATCTGTAACTGTAAAACTAGGTCAAGCCTTACTCTTAGCCCTAGTTCAATTCCTACCCCTAACCCTAACCCTAGTCCCAACCACAATAGCTGTAACACTAAACCAAGTCCTAGGCCTAGCCTAGACCTATCTACAATCTTCATTCTAACTCTTTACAACTATCAACCATGCCTGTACCAAATATGCAGATGCTTGACACATACCTCAAGAAAGTCTAACTTAGTGTTCTTGGATGTGATCGGGAAGTGGTCTTTTCATAAAACTCCCTGGATGAACTAAATGTATAGATAGGCTGAGAACCACTGCTCCAGACTGCTGTTGGTAAGTGCTGTAGAGTAGGTACTGACTCATAGCAACCCAGTGGTGGTGGTGTGCCATGGAGTTGGTTCCAACTCATAGAGACCCTGTACAGGGTTTCCGAGGCTGCAAATCTTTACAGGAGCAGAAAGCCTCATCTTTCTCCTGCAGAACAACTGATAGTTTCGAACTGCTGACCTTGCAGCTCGCAGCCCAATTCATAATCAATATGCTACCAGAGCTCTTTAGCAACCCAGTAGTGACTCGTAACTCCCTTTGAAGAGTGGTTGGTGGGTCTGAACTGCTGACCTTGTGGTTAATAGTTCAGTGCTCATCCTACAATGCCACACTAGGCTAGAGGTCAGCATACTTTTCTTGGAAAGGGTCACAGAGTAAATATTTTAGGGACTTCTGGTGTGGTATGCTGTAGGATAAACAATGGACTGCTAACTCAAGGTCAGTGGTTCAAACCCACTAGCTGTTCCTGGGAAACCCTATACTGGGTCGCTATGAATAGGACCCAACTCCAGGGCACTTAACAACAACAACATGTCTGGGTTGAGTTATGTGTTATATTGTCATGTATGCTAGTCTCCGGTTGTTGTCTGTGGTCTCTGTTGCAACAATTCTACTTTGCTACTATAATATGAAATAAATCACAGACAATATATTGATGAATGAATGTAACTATATTTCAATAAAACATTATTTTAAAAAAAATGAGTCACAGCATACCTACCATATGACACAATTTATTGACACACGGCTTTTAAAACATACCTCATCCCCTTTGTTGTTGGTGTTAAGTGCTGTTGAGTTGATTCTGACCCATAGCAACCCTGTAGAGGGCTTCCAAGGAGCAGCTGGTGACCTTGAATTGCCGACCTTGCAGTTCAAATGGCTTTGCAGTCTGGTGCATTAACCCACAGCACCACACCAGGACTCCATCATTCCCTTTGTAGAAAACTGGAAAACACTTCCTGCTCCTCATTGGTAGTCTATTGTATAGTTTCTCAATGATACAGGACAGTGACGCTAAGATATGGTCTGCACACTTCTTCAGAGCAGAGGTACAGAAACAAGAGGGCACTCTGGTCAAATGGGTGGTGCCAGCTCTCAGGGCACTCCTGACCAGTCCTGTGACCTTGTGTAATTGTTCTGAACCTCAGTGCCTGCTTTTCAAAATGGGGAAACCATCACCTACCTTGTAGTATGCTGATGAGAAGTCAATGAGACAATATAAAGAACTTTCTGTGCCTAGCACACAGTGGGACTTAATTAATGGTAATTAGAAAAGATGTCAGTTTGAGGACTAAGGTGTGCCTAATCCAAGCTATGGTATTTTCAGTGGTCTCATATGCTATGTGAAACTTAGACATTGAATAAGGACAACTGTAGAACAATTGATGCATTTGAGTTATGATGTTGGAGACATATATTAAAAGTACCATGAACTGCTAGAACAAACAAATCTATATTGGAAGAAGTACAATTAGAATGTTCCTTAGAAGCCAAGATGGCAAAATTTCATCTCTCATACTTCAGACATATTATCACGAAGGACCAGCCCCTGGAGAAGGATATCATACTTGGTAAAGTGGAGGCCCAGAGAAAAAAAAGGAATACTCCCAGCAAGATGGATTGGCACAGTGGCAGTAACAATGGGATCAAGCTCAACAACAATTGTTAGGTGGTACCGGACCGGGCAGTGTTTCCTTTGTGCATAAGGTTGCTATGCGTCAGAACCAACTGGACAGCACCTAACAACAATTTCAATTAATAGCAATAAAGAACTCTCGTGGTTCAGTGGTTCAGTGTTGAACTGCTAAAGCAAAAGTTGGCAATTCAAACCCACCAGCTGCTCCATGGAAGAAAAATGATGCAGTTGGCTTCTGTAAAGCTTTACAGACTCGGAAACCATAGGGAGTAATTCTACTATGTCTTAGAAGGTCATTATGAGTCAGAACCAACTGGATGGCAGTGGGGTTTTATTTGGGTTTTGATTAGTAGCAATAGTGGTGGTGATGCCATCAAGTCACTTCCGACTTGTAAGTGAACCTACACAGAATTTCTGAGGCTGAAACCTTTCCAGAAAAGAAAGCCTCCTCTTTCTCACATGAAGCTGATGGTAGATTCAAACCGCTGACCTTGCAGTTAGCAGCCCAACACTATGCTATCAAGGCTCCTGAGTAGTAATAGTTATCATTAATAACAATGTTGTTATTAGTAACAGTATTCTCCAATGATGTTATTCATGGGAGAACCACAACCTAGCAGAAAACTAGAATGCTGATCTTTTATTTCAGGGTCTTGTCTCAGTCAGTCCCAACCCTCATCTCATAGACGTTAAGCCTTCAAACAAGAATAAGTGCTACCACTAGTATGTCAGAGCAAGTAGTACTACAGTAAGCTTTATCATCTACAAAAACAGCCAACAAAATTCCAGACAACTCAGTACATAAGATCTTATATTACCTGCATTATTGAGGCAGAAAATAGACCTGAAAGAGGTTAAAGAATTTAGCGGGCAATGGGACTGAACCTAGGACATCATATTCCAAAGTCTGAGTTTGCTCCTTTATACTACCAGAAACACAGAGGGATTTAGATTAAATTATTCCAATATTTTTGGCAATGAGTAGTGGTAAAGGAAAAGATATCTGCCAAGGGCTGCCATGTTTTCAAAAGCAGTTAAGTTTGTTGTGTTACAATAAATTTCTCTTATATAATGACCTTTCTAGCCTTTAGTTTATAATTCTGCCAAAGATGATTGGCTGAACCTTAATCTTGCAAGGGATTAATCGGTATACTAGACAAATATTATGCATAAAACCACCCAATAGGATTAAGTGACTTTGTAGGAATTGATTGATTACTGTGCAGACTGAATGACTTGTGGCCTATCAAAGAGACTGGTCAGTTCATGGTCTGGCTGGGAGGGTCAAGTCTTGAAATTGAATATGAGTCAATTCCACAGAAGCTGAGGGAGACCTCACTACCATCATGAAGAACTAGGAGCAGAGCATGTCCTTTTGGATCCAGTGTTCCTATGCTGAGAACCTACAAGATCCAAGAGAGAGTTGTAACACTGAAAATGAACAGAAATAGTGGAAAACACATTAGAATTCAGTTGCAACAGTATGAATGGAGGGAACCAGGAGATTGGTGCAAGATGGTGCACAGAGAGAGAGTGCTATGTGCCTTCAGGCTTTCTGGCAAGACTGGGTGCCTCCAGGCACCTATCAATAGAGCCAAAGAGTTGTAACAATTACTCAAGAAAGGCAGAGACCTAGAGAAGGCCTGCAGGCTGGCATAGCAGATGGGCCACTGGTTGGCATTTCAAGAGAAGTGCCTGCCTATAGGCATATCCTAGAAAGAGCATTGAGCTGTCCTGGTTGGAAGCTGTCCTGACTGATGAACTGTGTTCTGTCTCATGAGTTGTATCCTGCTTCCAAGATAATCCTGATCCTGAGTGATAGCTTGTTATTTCCCTAATAATCCCATAATCATGAGTATGGTCTTTGAGTTCTGATTGGCCATTACAACATATTGTTGGACCCAGCAGAGAATCAGAGTGCCTTTGGGGACAATTGGGTTTCTGGTGTCAGAAATGGTGAAAAAGTTGGAGTGGAGGTATGTCTAGAGGTACGAGTATGTCTGACCTACATCTCCTAGGAATCAGTTTTGGTCTGACCCTGATTCCCATTCTTCCTCCTGAATTTTGACAGGCTCTGACATCAAATCTCATTCATCCTTTTTAGGGTCAGACTTAGAGTCCCCACCTTTCTCTGATGATCTGACCCTGCCTTCATCTGTTTTCATTCTGCCCATTGTATCTTGACCTCTTAACTCTGCCTCATCTCCTTCTTCATGCTTTGCTCTTCTCCAGTAACATATTTCTTTTCAACATCAAGACAACCGGTGAGAACGCTGTGAGGTCAGCCCCTTAGGGCACTGTAGTTCCACCCTGGTGCTGCCCTGACAGCCACTTGCTCCTTTGCTCTGTAATGTCCCCAGAACTGGCAGAGGAGGGAAGAAACGTGTGCCACAGCAGCCAGAGTAGGGTGAGAAGGGGTGTCTCATGCCTTCAACTTGAGAAGAGCTATCACCAGTCTCAAATACTAACTGGGTTCTGACAATGGATGGATAGGGTTGGAGAACTGCCTTCCCAGGAAGGTTTTAGAAAAGAGACATCTAGTGGCCTGTGAAAATGAGGGTTTCACCTGTTGCCAGGAGTGGGAAAGGGGGCTAGTTGGCCTCTGGAGTTCCCTCCAGAGTCTGTGGAGGAAATGTCTGCTACTCTGCTGATGAATGAGCCCATGAGCCATTTCCAAGAGCAAGAAAATAAATTTGTCAGATAGTAAAGTTCCAGTGCACTGCCTCAATTCCCAAAGTCCTTTAATAGAGCAAACTAGAGAAGCTATTTTTTTCTTTTTCCCCTCCATGCCACCATCACATACACACACACGGCTACACCCACAGACAGTCACATTCAACACATTTATTTCTGCAGTCAATGTAGTAATTAATATTCTATTCAGTGAAACTGGTCATCAGTAACATTCCACTTACCCCCCTGTTAAACACACATATGCCTCCTGCCCCCCACCTCCCCCTGCCCGACACACACACACAAAGTCTCAGACTCTCATAAAAGCCCTGTCCTGCCAGAGGGCAACCACAAATGATGAAGCCAGGCAGAACGGTACGGTGCCCTTGGCACTCATTCGGCCCAACTCTCCTCCCTGGGGACCTATCGAGCATAGCCAACCCAGCCTACCAGGCTGTCACACACTCTCTCAGGCCTCACAGACCTGTCCTCCAGCTCCCCGTGGAGCCAGCTTCCCTGGCTCTCTTGGGCCCCCATACCTTTTGTCTATCACTGTCTCTGTCAGGCAGGTGATTTTAAACTTCCATTCCTAAAAGACACGTATTATATTAAAAAAAAAATGTTTTAAGTGCCTCAGAGTGTTTTGTTCCTCATTGCTTCATAAAAGTGACATTAATAGCCAGGGAAGAGCACTGCTGAGTGCAATTATGGAGGATGTTTCAGGTATGAAAGCTGTTTTGAGCTTGCTAATGTTTCCTAATTACAGGCCTTTTGGTAGAGAGAGAAAAAGATAAAGAGTGGGTGGGAGGCCTGGGGTGGGGAGTTCTGACTTCTCTCAGTGGTTTACCTGAAGACAGAAGGGGACGGGGGAAGGAAGACAAGGAGGGAGGTCAGCAGTCCACCAGTCTGGAGGCAGAGCCTGTCTTGTTGAGTAAGCGATACTAATTCCTAGGTTACCGCTCAGAAAAGGGATAACACTTATGTCTTGTACTGAGAGAAAAAAAAATGTTTAGACATTTGGAGTCTGAATTCAAGAAGCTCAAAGCAACCCAGCCTGGGCATTCCTTCTGGAACGTACCCTATGAAGAGTGTGATATACAACAGTGCATACTCAGTGAACATTTCATTGAGGCAATCTGTAAAATGGCAGACATAAGAGCCAGGCTGCAGGAGTTTAAATGTCAGCACTGATACTTTTAGCCATGTGACCTCAGGCAAGTTACTCTCCACCCTATGCCTTGGTTTGTTCATCTGTAAAAATGGTAATGGTGAAAATAAATTGGTTCACGGCTTGAAAGCACGTATGGCTTGTCATATAATGTTAGATTTGTTTTTTCCTACCTTGTACCATGCACCTCCTGTCTGATTACTACATCTTGATTTCCTCTAGAAAATTACTCCTTCCCACTCTTGTGTCTCTAAGCTTCTGGTTTGCTCTGAACAAGCAAAAATATGGTGCATAGGACCTGTGTCAGCCAATCAGCATGGACATTTTCTGAGTACAGCCATTGGTTCAGGGCAGGCATGGGATGAAAACCAAGTCAGTCACGCCCATTGAGTGCTGATTTGAAGCTTCAGCTTCAGGAATTAGGAGGTGGCATTTGCTCTTCCCCAAAGGGACATGGGCAAAAAGGTTGTAGGGGTTGGAGCTATTTTCCACATCTTATAACAAGAGGAGCCTGAGCATGGCTAACATAACTAACACCACAGGAAGAGAGATCATACAAGAGGATGGAGTAGGAAAAGGAAGAAAAGAACAGAAAGACAGAGAGAGAAGTTCTGGATCTGGAGCAGCCAGCATTTGAATTGTCCCTTGACTATGTAGTTACATGAGCCAAGATATTTCCTTCAAAAAGGATCTATACTTTTCTATTTACTGTCATGGTTCACCAAAAGGTCCTGCATGAAAGAAGAGTATCTGATGAGACTAGCTCCTAGGAGTGTGATATTACTCAATATGCAAGGTAAGCATACGCTTACTTGTGCTTACTTACTAATCTATACTCAACAATTCCACATTTTTCACATCAAAGATTCTAGTAGGTATGGCTGGCAAATGTCTTTCTCTCAACACCACAGCACCTTCATGCAGAATTAAAGACCCTTTCAAACTTAGAATTCCTAGCAAGGACAGAATATGAATACTTTCATCTCATGTAGTGAAAAACTGTTCACTGAAAATTAGTCAGTAAACCCATACTTACTGGGTAATCTAACCCTGGTTCTCAGTGATCAGCAATCAGATCAAAAGTGTTCAAGTCCCCATGCAGTGTCACTACTTGGGAAAAGTTGACCAACCCCCTGGGCCTGCTCTTTGCTTTCCTACCCCTCACATGTCCTGGAATCCATATATGGTAAAATACCATTCAGAAAATCATTTTGCCCAGAGCTACATTTCTCTTAGTTTTGCCCAGACTTTTCTGTCTTAATTAGCACGATTGAGTCATCAAAAGAAGAAAAGAGAAAATTCAGTCTTCCAGAGAATTGGCAATGTGCTAGTTTTTCCTGAGTGTTTACTAGGAACATTTTTTAAGGACAGCCTCTCATGTACAATATGGTTAGCATCCTTACCCCATGTACAAAGGAGGAAACTGGAGCCGAAAGACTTTTAAACGATGAGCCCATGATCACACAGCCAGGGAGCAGCAGAGCTGAAAAGTGAGCCCAATTTATTTGATGCCAGAGCCTGAGGTCTTAACTGCTAAACCTAAAGTTCTCACCCATCAGGCCAGATGAATTTCAGTTGATTTTTGCTTGGCTTTGGAACGAATGGGGTGTTACGAGAGTGGGTGTCTCTCCTAAATGTGCTTTTTTCCTTATTTCCACAAGGTGAGCAGCTGGCAAGGGTGACGGATGGAGGATCAGACAGATAGTGAAAGAGAGGCAGCAAGCGGCCCAGGATATGGGCAACCAATAGCGGATGCCAGTGGAGGCCTGAGAGTGTGTGACAGCACTTATGAGCTTGTGTGTCCTGTTGGCAGTCAATTTACCAGACAGACATTCAAATGTTTGCTGTTCCCTTCAAGTGGCTTCCTCAGGAAGCTCTCCACAAAGTCCAATGATCCTCCCATCATTGAACATATTTCCAGAATTCTAGGAACTGCCTACAGAGGCAAGAAGGAAATCAGTTCATCTACCTTTACCCTCTGCAAAGGGGGCTTCAAAAAAAGTTCCTGGAAAAATAGAATTTAAAAAAATTATGAAAAAGTTCCATGAAACTTGCGAAGCCCCCTCTTAAACATACATGGCACAGTGGGTTAAGCATTGGGCTGCTAACCAAAAGGTTGGCTGTTCAAACCCACCTCGGAAGAAAGATGAGGCAGTCTTGTTACCGTAAATACATGCAGCCTTGGAAACCCTCTGGGGCAGTTCTACTCTGCCCTACAGGGACACTAGGATGTGGAATTGACTCAAAGGCAGTGGGATTGGTTTGAGCATATGAATAAGCATACACATCTACAAGGGAGGGGCGGTTTCAGAAAGTTAATGGGAAAAATCCTTTACCTTTTAAATTCCATTTTCTAATAAATTTTTTGAAGCTCCCTCATTCACTTAAAAAATGAAGGATACCACTGTTGGATCAATTCCAACTCACGGTGAGTTCATGTGCATCAGAACAGAACTGGAGTCCTATAGGATTTTCAATGGCTCTGACCTTTTGGAAGTCATTTGTCAGGCCATTCTTTTGAAGTAACTCTGGTTGGAATCAAACCAACCTTTTGGTTAGTAGCCCAGCGATTAACTGTTGAGTTATCCAAGGACTCCATATACACATAGAGAGAACGAGACAGGGAACAAGCCTGAATGCTCATCAGCCTTGACTCTGGATCTCTTTCGTATTTGCCCCACTCCCACCCTCGATGATGGAGATGTGTCCGTGTCAACAGGGTCAATGGAGTGTGACACAGGTAGTTTCCAAAGAGCAGGACAGATGGAGTAGAGTCTGGAAGCCAATTGGGAGATCTCTGAGGGAAGAACTCAGTGAGATATTTACACTTTAGCCATACTTTTCACAGACTTGTAAGCCTACACACAGAGGCTATTAGCGGTGCAGGTGAAGATATCCAATATATCCAGGCCAGATATAAGAAGAGAACTCAAAGTCTTCAAGAGTAAGATACTTTGGGTTCAGACTTCCAACAAACAAGATTGAAAATCTCCCATTAGAGAGACCTAGGCTTGCCTTTCTGGTCTACTGCTATCTAGTCCACAGCAAGGTTTGAAAGCAATAAAGATCTGGTGGATGCCCAAAGTCCCCTTTATTATGTTTAATAGTAGGAGTAGGAGTCAATTTGCATCACTAATTATGTTCTTTCAAAAGGTCTTGACATCCAGTTGAGTGTAGAGAGGCCTATAACAAACTTGTCATTGGACTATAATAGACCTCATTTGAGCATCGACTAAGTTCAGGATCCTGGGATGGAGAGGCACAGAAGTGTCTAGAATGGTCTGTTCCTCGCTCATTTATTCAGTCAAATATTTACTGAAGTCTGTATGTACCAGGCCAGTGCTGTGCCAGGCTGGTCCCCAAACACTGCTGTTGTTATTGTGTGCCGTGGAGTCAGTTCCGGCTCATAATGACCATGCACTGGGTTTCCAAGACTGTAAATCTTTACGAGAGCAGAAATGAGGCTTTCACCCGCGGAACCACTGGTAGTTTTGAACTGCTGACCCAGAGGTTCGCAGCCCGATTCGTAACCACTACGCTACCAGAGCTTCTTTTAATCACTATGGACACCAAGATAACAGAGACCCATTCTCTGCCCTCCAAGAGCCCACTGTCCAGTGGGAGAGCAACACATTAACAGACATTAAGCTTCTGGTCCCTGCTCCAGCTGTGGTAGGCAGGAGCATTCAGAATGACGCCCCAGAGGGCATAAGAACAGAGTTGACAAAAGACGTACAAAGCCTGATGCAAGAAGAAGTAAAGAAGTGGAAGAAATAAGTCTGCATCTAGAAACTGGAGCAGAGAGTGGAGTGACAATAGTGCAACCATCAGGTGAACATACACCCAGCATGGGCCATCACTGGGCTTGGCAGTGAATGTTTTATTCATGTAGCCTCTTGAAACTCTTCCAACTACCCAGAGGTCTAGAGATGTGAAAGGCAGAGAGCCATTCAGAGCAAGGCTACAAGCAAGGGTTTGGGAGAGATGGCAGAAGCCTGAAGACGTGGTTACCAGGGCTGCTAGTGAAGGTTCCCCAGAAGAGAACTTCAGTGGGAGCTCAGCCCTTCTCTGACATTTGTTGCTGAGGAGACTGTCTCCCTCTGTTCACCAGGAAGGTTTCTGGTTTAGGTAAAACCTAAAAGTCTTAAATTAAAGGCAAGATACTGCAATTAGACTATAAAGCAACAGATTGATTCTAGGTATAAATGCTTTCTGGTTTTGACATTTAAGATTTTGATTGGTCCCGTAATATAACTGAAAAGGATTTGCGGGCTATGTGTGGGTGGGTAGCCCAACCCCTTTTACTTACCTGGCAGTTCTTAAGTACAGCTGCTAAGACTCTCAGCCCCATAAAAGAGGAGTGCCTTAACCTCCCCCTGGGAGCCCTATGCATTGTGCATGGGTCACTGCTGAGCAGAATGTATACCTCCTCTGGAGAGCCCCAGACCACCAGAACAATGCCCTCCTCGTCTCTATCTTAAGCTTGCAAAGGATCCTGACTGCAGAGAGATATAATCTGATGCCTTTTTTTCTTTTCTGAGCTGGGTATGGTACAAGAGGGGCAGGCTCCTGTTTCCTCCCCACTAGTCTCAGACGAATGTGGCTGGCCCACCCAGGATGATCTCTCCATCCCCAGGAAGCTCATATCCACTCTGCTCACACTGTGTCCTTTACTCCAGATCGCTTCATCACCCTGGAGTACTATGGGTTCTGAAATCCAAGCCTTGACTCAAAGCCACTGCGTCTGGGTCCTCTTGTCCCAGTCTACTACACTTGTTCTGTAGCCTCACTGAGACCTGCATCTGGGTCCTTGGACTTGAGTCCCTCCTGGCTTTACTCTTCCTCTTGTTGTGGGAGTGGCAGGAGTGTCATGAAGTAAGATAACAACCGTTACCCACCAGTATCCTCAACTCCCAAACCCTTCAGTTCCACCATTCTTGCCCAACCATAAGTCTTAGAGATCTCACTGCCACATCCTTGTCAGGAGGTGACAAGGGCTGCAGATCATGGTCATCAGACCACCCAGCCTTCAGCCACAACCAAGCCTGTACCCTGCCATATCCCATTGAAACATGCCTAGTCGCTCTCCTCAGTACCGAGGCTTCTCAGTAGCAGTTAGTTCAAACCATTCCACCTTCTGATAACCTGTGCTCCACAACTCTACCCCTCCCTTGCCTCACCTCTACTCTCAGAAAAAAATGTTGACAGAATTTTCTAATTGATGGCTTCTGTCATCCCATCGGGGTCATCAATGATTCTACAGCCTCACTGAGCCTCCATCTCGTCCATTTCACAAACTACTGCCTTCATCACCTCACCTCCTACTACTAACTCCCTAACTCTCTGATTTCTGAATTCCTCCTTCCTTAGCCCTGAAATCAGTCCACTCTGGTCAGCTCTGGGGCTTTGTACCCAAACCCTGCAGCACTTGCATTCTTGTGGCCCTTCTTCCTGGACCCACTCCTCCTTGGCTTCCATGACAAAAGCCTCTCTTGGTGTCCTCCCCACGGCCAGGCCATACTATCTCTGTCTCCTTTATAGGCTCTCTCTCTGTTTGACACTTCAGCACAGACGTCCCTCAAAGGTCCATCCAGATCTCTCTTCCATCCTCCCTCCAGACACACTCCTTGGAAGATTGCAGCTACTCCCTAGCTTCCTGTCCCATTAATGTGAACTGTCTCCTGTTCCCATTTCCACTAAATCCAAACAGTGGTGGTGTACCTCCCTTGGATGCCCCAGAGGTCCCTCAAGCCCAAAAGATCCAGAATTGAACTCAGAATCTTCTCAACCACACCTATTCCTCCTTCAGTGTCCTCCATCTGCAAGAATGGCATCAATACCCACCTCCTCACCCAGATATGAAACTCTCAGGTATTCATTCAACAAATACACAGTGAGTACTTCCTGTGTGTCAGGTAGAGAACCAGATGCCAGTTTCCAATGCTAAGACAAATATACATTGTTCTGGCCATCCTAAAGCTTATAAAAGGGCTCTGATGGAAGGGTGAGTTAGAAATCAATTAAATACTAATATAAAGTTATATATAAACTTTACAAATTTGTAACTGAGAAAAGTGCTATCAAAGAAAGATCTTTGAAACTGGCAGGACCTGTGATGACCATCTTATTTATGTGATCAAAGGTGCTAAGAAGGTGTCCCTAAGGATGGCCAAGGTGGAAGGATGATGAAGGAAAAGTGAGAACTTTATAGTGTCTAGATTTTACAATGCACTAAGGTAGAGCACTGGAGGCACTTTCTTATTTATGCCCAGAAATTTGGAAGACAGCTACCTGGCCACATGATTAGAAGAGCTCCATATTTGTGTCCATTCCCAAGAAAGGTAACCCAACAGAATGCGAAAATTATCTAACAATATAATTAATATCACATGAAAGTAATATTTTGCTGAAGATAATTTTAAAATGGTGCAACAGTACATCAGCAGGGAACTACCAGAAACACGTCAGATTCAGAAGAGGATGAGAACATAGGAATATCATTGCTGGTGTCAGATGGATCTTGGTGGAAAGCAAAGAATACTTGAAAGAAGTTTACTTGTGCTTTACTGAGTGCAAAGTCTTTTGACTATGTGAGTCTTGACAAGCCATGGGTAACATTGTGAAAAAAGACTATTCCAGGACATTTTATTGTGTTCGAGAGGAACCCGTACTCAGACCAAGAAGCAGTCATTGAAACAGAACAAGGAAATACTGAATGGTTAAAAATCAGAAAAGGTGTGCACAAGGTTGTACTCTTTCACCATGCGTATCTCTGGTAGCGTAGTAGTTACGAATCAGGCTGCAAGCCCCAAGGTCAGCAGTTTGAAACTACCAGCTATTCCATGTGAGAAAGAAAAGGCTTTCTGCTCCTGTAATGATTTATAGCCTCGGAAACCCTGTACAGGGTTGCTATGAGTTGGGACTGACTCTATGGCACATAACAACAACAACATTAAATTTGTATGGTGAGCAGATAATCTGAGAAGCTTGATTATATGAAACAGAATATGGCATCAGGATTGGAGGAAGATTCATTAACAACTTGCAGTATACAATCTTGCTTGCTGAGAGCCAAGAATATGCAAAACACTTACTGATGAAAATCAAAGACATTAGGCTTTGGTATGGATAGCATCTCAATGTAACAAAAACAAAAATCCATACAAGTGGACCAATAAACAACATCATGATAAATGGAGAAAAGCTTCAAGTTGTCAAAGACTTCATTTTGCTTGGATACACAATCAGTACTTATGGACACAGCAGTCAAAAAATCAAATGTCATATTGCATTACGCAAATTTGCTGCACAAGACCTCTTTAAAGTGTTCAAGAGCAAAGATACCAGTTTGCTGATTCAAGTGCACCTGACCCAAGCCATGGTATTTTCAACAGCCTCATACGAATATGAAAAGTTGGACAATGAATAAAGACCATAGAAGAATTAATGCATTTGAGTCACGGTGTTGGGAGAAGCATATTGAAAGTGCCATGGACTACCAGAAGAACCAACAAATCTGTGTTGGAAGAATTAAAGCCAGGATGCTCCTTAGAAGCAAAGATGGTGAGACTTCATCTCTCATACTTTGCACATATTCTTCCCTGGAGAAGGACATTATGCCTGGTAAAGTGGAGGGTCAGCAAAAAAAAGGAAGATCTCCAATGAAATGGATTAGTACAATGGCAGCAGGAATGGGTTCAGGCGTAACAACAATTGACAGGATGTCCCAGGACCAGGCAGTGTTTCGTTCTGTCGTGCAGAATCACTATGAGTCACAATCAGCATGGCACTTCAGGTTAATGCACTAGACTGTAAAGTTGGTTTGAATCGCAAAGTTGGTGGTTTAAGCTCACCATCCGCTCCTCAGAAACATTATATAGGGTCACTGTGGGTCAGGACCAACTCAATGGCACTTAAAAACAACAACAAAGTGGAGAGAAAGCCCATGCCTGCAGGTGATGAAGGGAGAAGAGTGTGAATTCTGAGAATGATGTTTCTGTGAGCATTTAATGAAAGATGTAGAGGGGGCAGTGGGCTATACGAGCCAAGGCTAGGAACACACAATTGGAAGTCTCTGGAGTGTTTGTATTACTGGAAGTAACTTCCCATGATGAAAGCAAAGAAGAAGAGAAGAGGCCATAGATAGAAGCATCATCCATGATTCCTCCCTCTAAACCCAGGATGATGGCCAGCCAGACCCTCTGCTGGTTTCTGTAAACTTTGGACTAGGAAACAGATCAGAACATCATGTGGACAGCTATCTGTTTGTACGTTCCCCCAATAAGATTGTTCGGAAAAGGCAGCTGAGATCTGGCTGGTAACAAGCGGGGAGGGCAAGTAGAGCATAGTCAGCCAGCTGCTGTTTCTAAAGGGCATCACTTGACTTTGAATGTTTCCCTCAAGGAGAATCTTATTTGGGAAAGATCAGATGTTTAAAGAAGGCAGGTGTTATGTACCAAAATCAAGGGAGAAATTAACCATAAATCATGTCAATGCCTTGTGAAAACATACAATCTTCAAACAATAACATAATTCACAAAAGAGTAGCAAGTTCTTAATATTCAGGCAACCTGGGTGGGTTGTCACCTCATCAGCTTTGCATAAAGCTTCTAATACAGAGTGGAAAGGTTTTCCTACTTGACCACGGTATTCCTGGAAGGATGTGGATTTCTTTGGAGTGGACAGCAAGGCCTGCAGGTCCTGCCCTACCCCGTACAATGGGAAAGACCAGTTCAGTGCTAGACCTTGCTCCTTGCCCCAAGGCACGATATTTGTACATTTCTGCAAATTCTGGAACAGATTTAAAGCAAGAACCAGAGTAGAAGTATAGGGGAGAACGAGAGGAGTTCACCCTGCTACCTGAGTGTCCCAATTAGAACAGTTCCCACAGCAGGAAAGGGTGTTAGAAAGCCACCCTACTGTTTTGGGCTCTTTATTACGTGCTGTGACCTCACCATGCTGGAGAGTTCCCTGTCGAGTGGAGAATGGTGCTCAGCCTTGGGCTAGACTTTCCTAACAGGAGGATGAAGAGAAAATGGCTGGGATAGATGAGAATGCTTAGGGTTCCTGTAAGGGATGCTGGCGGAGCAGTGGTTAAGCACTCAATTAGTAACTGAAAGGTTAGCACTTCTAAGGGATAAAAGCCCTGGTGTCTACTCCTTAGGAATTACAGTCTAGGAAACCTTATGTGACAACTTTCCTCTGTCCCATAAAGCCATGAGTTGCAATCTACTGATGGCACATCAACAAAATGTACAAGGGTCACCAAGCTCCAGCCCAAACTTACCTCCTTGCTGGGGATGAAGAACCCACTTGTTCCTCCTCCTGCCCTCTCCCTTTATAAATAAATGCTACAGCTCACCCATCACCCAAGCCAGAAACATTGGCATCATCACCACCTGCTTCTTCTTCCTCACCCTAACAGCCCATCTAGTGCCAACTGCTGCCAAATCTTCCTCCTTAACTTCTCTCAAAACTTCCCTCTGAGTATTCTGTTTAAACTGGACTCTTCTGACCCACCCATAACAGCTGAAAATCTTCTTTAATATGTTTCTCTAGACTGTTCTCTCCTACCAGCAGATGCGACCTTTTTCTCCTCCTACCCCATTATCTACAGAATAAAGTCCAAACTCCTTGTTCAGCATGGTGGCCTCCTTCTCCCAGAGCTGTGTACATCCTGCCATGCTCCAGATACACAGACTCTCCTCTCTCATGTCTGTTCATAACCCTACCAGTTCATACCTGCTATTCCTCCACTGGAATGTCTTTCCAGGCTCCACACTGACCATCTGTCAAATTCCTACTTACCCAGCTCAAGAATACCTTCTCTTTAAAAACTTCCCGTCTCCCACTGCACTTTCTCCCCCTACTGTGCCCACAACTGCGCTGAACTTCTCTACCAAGGAGAGATATACTTCAGCCTGTCCATTAGCATGTGTGCCCCACAGAAGACCATAAGACCCCCAAGACCACTTTAGTTTTATATATGCAGGGTCTGATTGGCTGCATCAACATTGAATGAATGAATGAATAAACATCATCTCCTCTCTAAGGTAAGTTCCACGTGAAGGAGAGTCTTGGCTTCCTGATTAAGCTTTTGGATGGCCTGGCTTCAGCTATGAACATGTGTTTAGAAGTGAGAAAAATAGTATAACTTTCTCCTACAGGCAAACAGAGGCTTTCCAGAGCAGTGGGCTAGGATCAAAGAAGGAAATGATGAACTGGAGAATACGGGTTAAATAATGGACTGCTAACTGCAAAGTAAGTGGTTCAAATCTACCAGCTACCCCATGGGAGAAAGATGAGGTTGTCTGTCACATAAAGATTTACAGTCTCAGAAACTTGCAAATCACAGTTGTACTCTCTCCTATAGAGTTGCTCTGTTGGAATGGACTCAGTGGCAGTGGGTTTATTTTGTTGCTATTTTTTTATTTTGTTTTTGTGTCCCTCGCTGCCAACAGTGCTTAACAGGGTCTTGTGCCTCTCACAGTGTGAGACTCTGCCCATCAGGCTTCTAGCCCAAGGGACAAAGATTTCAGCCCTTCCAATTGCCAGCCTCACTCTCCAGTCCTTGTTCTCTCTGCAGCCTGAGCATCTCAGATCTGGTCTACCCAAAGCTACTGGCATGACCCTGGAAGGGTTGGGCTAAAAGATGGTTCATGTTGTGGATCTACGGAGCAGCTCAGATTTGAGACCCTGGTGCTGCCTGTCCCACCCACATTCCACTCTTCAAGGTGACTTCTCCCCTAGCCTCCAGCCCAGCTCTTGCCCACCTGGCCATTCGCTGAGGATCACACAGCAGAACCAATGGTCTGGTACTCACCCCTGATGTTGGATTGGCTGTCCAGCCCAGCTCTGCTGTAGCCGTCCTCGTGTCCATTAAAGTTTCTGTGAATTAAAAAAGGGAAAAATTGATGAGACAATGGCACTTACATTCATGCTGTTATTCTTGATAGTAAAATATCAGTGCTGGAAGGAGTCTGGGACCTCTTCAAGCTCAGGTTTAGAGTCTAAGGCTCAGAGAGGGGATGAGGTATGCCAGCGTCACATACACAGCTCATGACAGAGTTGGATGCAGCTCTCAGTATTCGGTCTCCTGATACTAAGTCAGAGCCACCTGCTCACCCATCACTATACCCCTTGATATCTGGCTTCTTCCAGAAACCCATCGAGATGCCCTTCCAAGGCTCTGCAGACCCAATAGCTAAATGTTACTCCTTCCTCAGGCTTTCTTTTCTGCCTGTGCTGCTCCCCAATGGGCTACTCCTCCAATCTCCTCTTTCTCTGCCTCCCTTTCTCCCACACACTCTTTTTTCCTTCCTTACATGCATCTGTGTTAGCATCCTTTGGTGACTCCTCATAAATTTCTCTGGTCCCAACCACTCTCCCAAGACTCAACCATCCTGCCCACCTGTCCCTGGGCCCAGGTCCACACCCACCCCTTTTCTCCAAGACTCTTCCACAGGTTTCACTCCGGCACAAATGTGCATCCTAAACCTCAGCTCATGCAGCCTACTGTTGCAAGCAATGACCTGCAGCAGCCAGCTCCCTGCTTGCCTTTCTCCCTAAGGCCACAGTGAGGGCAAGACAGATGCATCCAATGCTGAGCCCACCCTGTGGGCAAGTGATCACAAGTTTGATATTTATTCTGGGAAATAGAAGTGTCTTTTCAATCTATTATAGACTGCCATCAGCCCCCAACTCTCAACGGAAACTGCTCTTCAAAGGCTGCCTATGAGCTCTTGATCAACAAGACCCCAAATCGCTTCTGTATTATATTTTTGCTTTGTAAAACAGTTTTATTGAGCTAGATAGTGACTGTGATAGTTAAGATTTTGTATGAATGTGGCTGGGCCTGGATTCTCAGTGACTTGGCAGTTAAGATGTAGTAATCTCCCATGATGAGATCTAATATAATGTAATTACCCTCCCATGATGTGATCTTATGTGATCTGCCCTGAACTGATGGCATTACCCTATGTGCTATAAATCCTCACTAGTATGATGTTAATGAGGCCAGAACTAGGTTGTATCTTGAGTCTATCACTTTTGAGATATAAACGAGATTAATCGGGTAAGCAGAGCTGAGGAGGACCTACTAACAACAAGAAAAAAAGGCCAAGAGCAGAGTGCATCCTTTGGACTTGGGCTCCCTGTACTGTGAAGCTCCTAGATCCAGGGAGAGACTGATGCCAAGACACATGGAGAAATTCCAAAAATGCTGAAAGGATGCAAAGACCTTGTCCCAGAGCCAGCACTCTGAATTTGGGCTTCTAGCCTCCTAAACAAAGACAGAATAAACTTATTTGCAAAAGCCATCCTCTTGCAGTATTGCTGTTATAGATCATTAGCATGGTGGTGGTGGTGTGCGTGGAGTTGGTTCTGATTCAGCGACCCTGCATAAGGTTTCCAAGGCTGTAAATTTTTATGGGAACAGAAAGCCTCATCTTTTTCCCAAGGAACAGCTGGTAGTTTCAAACTGCAGACCTTAAGGTAAGCGGCCTGACTCATAACCAATACACTACCAGAGCTCCTAGTTAAGACAGTTGTTGTTGTTGTTAAGTGCCGTCGAGTCAGTTTCGACCCATAGCGACCCTGAATAGGGTTTCCGAGGCTGTAAATCTTTACGGGAGCAGATCGCCTCATCTTTCTCCTGCGGAGCAGCTGGTAGTTTCGAACTGCTGACCTTCCGGTTCGCAGCCCGATTCGTAACCACTACGCTACCAGAGCTCCTTAGTTAAGACAGTCATAGTCAGTAAATCGTACGTCGTAAATGTACACCATTTGATAAGTTTTAACCTACACATGCAGTTACCCTCAAATCGACTTTAATTCATGTGTCAGAGGTACTATACTACACACATTTTTCTTCCTGTTTA
This sequence comes from Chrysochloris asiatica, assembly GCF_000296735.1. Classification (NCBI taxonomy): domain Eukaryota; kingdom Metazoa; phylum Chordata; class Mammalia; order Afrosoricida; family Chrysochloridae; genus Chrysochloris; species Chrysochloris asiatica. The sequence goes on along the minus strand of NW_006408546.1, from coordinate 10,401,334 downwards.
TATATGTGTGTGCGTGTGTATGCGCGCGCGCGCACGCGCATTATTGGTTCCTGATGTGGAGCTGTAGTATCAACACTGGACTGTGAACTACAAGATCAGCAGTTCAAATCCACCAGTTGCTACTTGGAAACCCTATACAGGGATGCTATGGATCAGAACCAACTCGCTAGCACATAACACAACATATTATCATTGTTGTTGTTGAGGACATACACAGCAAAACATATACCAATTCTACAGTGACCATGATGATAGTCTGAGTTCTGCGACCATCCTTTTCCTTCTTTTCTGAGTTGTTCCTCCTCATTAACATAAATTCACTGCCCTTTAAAGTTTCTACCTAGTCTATTGAGTTGCTATTGTCAGTTTCATCCCATATGGTTTTTAAAAAAGCATAATTCTCAAGGCAGTCATTTTTCATGAGTTAACCTCAGGGAATAGTATGAAAGTCTGTTTTGTCATGTTTTCCTTTTCAATTAGGATCCTTCTACAGAATCTTTAGGAGTTCTGGTAGCATAGTGGTTACAAATCGGGCTGCTAACCTCAGGGTCAGCAGTTCGAAACTACCAACTGTTCCGCAGGAGAAAGAAAAGGCTTTCTACTTCTGTAAAGACTTACAGTCCCGGAAACGCTATAAAGGGTCGCTATGAGTCAGAACCTACTCCATGGCATATAACCACTACCACGACCATGGAATTTTTAATCAAAATGCTCAGTAATTGTAGCTGGGTACCATCCAGTTCTTCCAGGCTTCTGGCTAAGGATGCAGTTGTTCGTGGAGGAAATTAAGTCACACATTCCACATCCTTCTTGTATTCTTGACTCTCTGTCTTCCTCTGTTGTTCCAGGTAAATAAAGACCAATTGTTATACCTTGGATGGGTGCTTGCAATCTCTCAAGACCCCAGGCACTACATATCCAACTAGGAGGTATAACAGAAGCACTAAACATGTTATTAGGTTAATTAACTAGGGTGTCCCATGAAACCATTACCATAAACCTCCAAACCAAGAAGCCAAATTTCATGAGGCTTTTGGTTAATGTAATCAGCCTCAGCAGTTATTCTGGTTTTTTTTTTGTTTTTTTATTATTGCTATTGTAAACATATCAAACAACTTTTGCCAATTCAACTTTTTACAGCTGTACAACTTACTGACAGCAACTGAAACCATCACTTGTGTTTTAATCAATGCAACATTTCCATCACCGTTAATCACCCCCTTTAGCTTCTGCCCCTGTTAACCACCAATAAACTTTCTTCTCTATACATCTCTTTTTATGCAACTATAGTCACATGACATTTGTCCTTTTATGAGAATTGTTTTACTCGGTATAAGTTTTTCACTTCTGTCTCTATTGTAATATGTATCAATATTTCATTTCTTCTAGTGGCTACGTATTCCATTTTACGTATGTACCACATTTTGTTTATCCATTCATCTGTTGCTGAGAATTTGGGTTGTTTCCACTTTTTCGCTACTGTGAACAGCGCTGCAATGAACATTGGTGTACAAATCTTTCTTTGTCTTTGCTCTCAAGTTTTGAGGGCATATACCTAGAAGTGGATTGCTTGAGAATATATGTTAATTCTATTTTCAGTTTTTGAGGAACTGCCAAATTTTTTTTTTTTTTTTTACACAATGATGATACTATTTTGCATTCCCATCAGTAGTGGATAAGCATTCCAATTTCCCCACATCCTCTCCAACATTTTTTATTTTCTGTTTGTTTTAATCTTAACCATCCTTCTTCTTGTTAAGTGTCATCAAGACAGTTCTCACTGATAGCAACCCTATACAGGGTTCCCAAAGAGCAACTGGTGAGTTTGAACCAACAACCCTGTGCATCATCAACCAAAGGGTATACCTTGCAAGCCTAACCCCCGGGCGTCAGCACACAGCCCCTCTCCCTCTCTGTGTCTAAAGTCCCCAGCTGCTCCATCTCTCCACGTCATCTTAGATGCTATTTTAAATGAAATTGTTTTCTTAATCTCTCTTTCAAATTTCTCATTGCTGGTATATAGAAACCAGGGCTTCAGAACAATTTGAAACAGTTCAGTCATAGCTGACAGAATGAAGAGCAATATACTCATTACATAACCAAACCTTGCACATCAGACTTTGACACAAGTAGGAAACAGGCAGTGGTACCCCACTAAAAGATAGCAGCTGACTGTAATACCTTGGATATGTGTCATGTGATCAGTTGCCATCTTCAAGTGGGCACCATTGTTTATTTTCTGCTTGGCTTAAAATGCATCACACAAGAGATTTGGTTGCTATGGAATGCATTCACTGTGCTTGTTTCCATCCACCATAACTGAATGGTTTTGAGCCCATTCAAAGCCCTGATAAAAACCCAACTGATTTTTGTTTGTTGGCCTTGTACCCTGCAACTTTGCTCAATTCCTCTATTAACTTTAGAATTTTTCTTGTGGACTTTTTGGGATTTTCTATATATAGATAGGCACTTAACGACAATATATCTATCATGCTGTTGTGGTTAAGTGCCGTCGAGTAAGTTCTGACTCAGCGACCCGGCATAGGGTTCCCAAGGCTTTAAATCTGTGAGGGAGCAGAAGGCCTCATCTTTCGCCTAGAATATATACCATATCATCTATGAATAGTAATCATTTTACTTTTTCTTTTCCAATCTACTTTTGTTGTTAAGTAGCATAGAGTCAGTTCTGACTCATAGCTACCCTTTGTAGGATTTCTGAGGTGTGGCTGGTGGGTTTGAACCACTGACACTGTGGCTGGTAGTTCAGTGCTTATCCTACAGCACCATACTCGGACTCCTTTCCCAATCTAAATACCTTTTATTTCTTCTCCTTGTCTTAGTGCTATGGCTAGGACTTGTCATACAGTATTTAATGGAAGTGGTGAGAGCGGGCACCCTTGGCTTGCTCCCGATTTCAAGGGGAAAGCTGTTGGTATTTCTCCATTACATGTAACACTGGCTTTTGGGTTTTCATATATACCTCAAATCATGCTGGGGGTTTTCTTTGTATTCCAATCTTCTTTATGGCTTTCATCAGTATTATGTTTACTTCTTATAATGTATTAAGGAGTATCCTTTCTTCTCTTTTTTGTTGTCTTTAAGTTCCATTGAGTCGGTTCCAACCCATAGTGACCCTGTATAGAGTTTCCAAGGAGAAGCTGGTGAGTTTGAACTGCCAAACTTGTGGTTCAAACTGACCTTGCTATGGAGTGCTTATCCTACAGTACCACACCAGGACACGGTCTTTCAGAATAGTGTAGACATTATTAGTGTTAATTCTTCTCTATTTAGTGGAATTTCCCAGTGGAGCCATCTGTTCTAAAACGTTCTTTTGTTCAAAGGTTTTTGATTGTTGATTCAATCTCTTCACTTGTTATGGGCCTGTTGGCACATTCTATTCCCTCTTGAGGCACTTTGGGTGAGTTGTGTGCTTCTAAGAATTTGTCTATTTCATCTCGGCTGGCCAGCTGGTTGCCATACAATTGTCTATACTTACATAGGTTTCAATGACTACATTTTCTAAAGCAGATCACCAGGTCTTTCTTCCTAGGCAACTATGTGTATACTCTAATCTCCAACATTTTGGTTAATGAGAGAGCTAGGCAACCGTTTGTACCACCCAGGGGCTCTTGTGATACACATATATATCTGTGTGCCTACAGTGCCATACCAGGACTGTAGATATGGATTAATGGATATATAATCCATATCTACAATCCTGCTGTGGCACTGTAGGATAAGCACTGGACTGTGAATCACAAGGCTGGTGGCTCAAACCTACCTACTCCTTGGAAACCCTATACAGAGTTGTTATGAGTCAGAACCAACTCGATGGCACATGACAGTAACACCACAATCAAGATAATGAACACAACCCTATCCCCACAGAGTTATCTTTATCTCTTTATATTTCCTCCCTCTCTTCTGTCCTATCCCACCCCATCCCAAAACAAGGACTTATCTTTCTGTCACCAAAGAATAGTTTGTAATTTTAAATTTTATAAGTAAACATAATCATATAGTATAGAATCATATCATACTCTTTTTTTATCCAACTTAATTTAATCCTGATAATTAAAAGTCACCCAATTGCTATGTATATGAAAAGACCCTATTTTTTATTGTTAAGTACCATTTCATTGCAGGAATATGCCAGAGTTTAATTACTTATTTACTTGTTGTTTCTCGTGTTGGGCTATTAGAAATAAAGCTGCTATGAACATTCAAATACCAGTCTTTGTAAGAACATGTGCTTTCATTTATTTAGGGTAAATACCTAAAGAAAAAAATCAAGTCTCAACTTTTGTTATTGAAAGATTCACTGGGCAAATTATTGAATGATGCAAAATGCATCAAGAAAAGATGGAAGGAATTCATAGAGTCACTGTACCAAAAGGAAATGGTTAATGTTCAAGCATTTCAAGAGGCAGCATATGATCAAGAGCCAATGATACTCAGGGAAGAAGTCCAAAGTGCATTGAAGGAATTGGCAAAGAACAAGGCACCAGGAATTGCTGGAATAAAAATTGAAATCTTTCAAGAAAGTGAGGCGACACAGGAGGCACTC
>NW_006408546.1:10378888-10395390 GCF_000296735.1 Chrysochloris asiatica | reverse complement strand
GGACATTGTTTCATTCTGCTGTGCATGGGGTCGCTATGAGTCAGTTCTGACTCGATGGCACCTGACAACAACCACCTAAAGAATTGAATAGCAACATTTCCAAAAGAGCTGTATCATTTTGTTACAGTAGTGTAATTCTCATACACTACTGTTTACACCAGTAGTGTATGAGAGTTAGTACCTCCCCATCTTCACCCACACTTGAAACAGTCAGTTGGTTTTTATTTTAGCTATTCTAATAGGTATATTGTTGTCCTGGTGTGATGCTGTGTGTTAATGGGCTGGACTGCAAGCTCCGTTTTAACTGGAAAGTTGGTGGTGCAAGCTAACCAAACGCTTCTCTGAAACCCTACAAAGGGTCACTATGGTTGGGACCAACTCAAAGGCACTAAACAACAATTGATATGTAAAGAAGACCTAGTAGCACTGTGGGTTAGGTGACCTTGAACCACAAGGTCAGCAGTTCAAACCCACCAGCCACTCTGTGAGATAAAGGTACGGCTGTCTGCTTCCATAAAGATTTACAACCTTGGTTGGAAACCCCACATAGGGTCACAATTCAGTGGCCATGGGTTTGGTTGTTGTTTGTGTGTTTTTGTTTTTTAGACAGGCATGTAGTTTATTTTATTGTCACTTTAATTTTCACTTCTCTAATAACAGAAGTCCTGGTATGGCACTGTAGGATCAGCACTTGACTCTTAACCCAGTAGTTCAAACCCATGAGTCACTCCTTGAAAACCCTATACAGGGTCGCCATGATCAGAACTGACTCCATGGTACTTAGTAATAACAACAATAGCAAATTATGTTCAACATATTTTCATGTGCTTACTTGCCATTTATATGTCTTCTTTGGCAAAATAGCTGTTGAAACCATTCACCTATTTTTAAGTATATAATAATTTTTCTTCTTAATTTTTTTTTAGCATGAAAACTCTTAGTTTTTATAATAGTGGTTTCATACAATAGTTGTCCTTTTGTGATTGACTAATGTCACTCAGGATAATGTCCTCTAGATTCATCCATGCTATGAGGTGTTACACAGATTCATTTTTATTCTTCAACATTGTGTAGTATTTTTAGTGTATGTATGTACCAAAATTTGTTTATCCATGATTTCACTGATGGGCATTTTGTCTGTCTCTGTCTTTTTGCTTTTGTGAATAGTGCTGTAATGAACATGGGTGTGCACATATCTACTTACATCATGGATCTAATTTCTTGTGACTATAGACCAAGTAGAGGGATTGCTGGGTTATATAGTATTTCTATTTCCAACTTTTTGAGGCAGCACCATACCATTTTCTCTAACGGTTGTACCATTTTACAGTCCCACCAGCAATGCAGGAGGGTCCCAGCCTCTGCAGATCCTCTCCAGCAGTCGTTATTTTGCTTCTTTGAACTTTGCTATAAATGCTGGAGTGAGGTGATATCTCATTGTTGTTTTGACTCTGGTATCTCTAATGGCTAGGAGCTCTAGTAGTGTAGTGGTTATGAATCAGGCTCTTAAGGTCAGCGGTTCGAAACTACCAGCTGCTCCGCGGGAGAAAGATGAGGCTTTCTACTCCCGTAAGGATTTACACCTTCGGAAACCCTGTACAGGGTCGCTGTGGGTCGGAACCGACTCGACGGCACTTAACAACAACAACAAAAATGTGATGCTGTAGAGTCCTGGTGTGGTGCTGTCTGATAAGCACTGGATTGCAAGGTTGGTTTGAACCACAAGGTTGGAAGTTCAAACTCACCACCCACTCCTTGGAAAAATACAGAATTGCTATGGTTCGGAATCAACTCCACATCACTAAAAAACAACAATGTGGCACTGTACCATAAGCACTGGATTGCTAACTACAAGGTTGACAGTACAAACCCATCAGCCACTTCTTGGAAACTCTACACAGGGTTACTACAGGTGAAACTGCTTTGCAACAACAACAATAGGAGAAAAATGAGGCTTTCTGCAACCCCCTCCCACCCCACCCCCCACCCCCAAAAGACTGAAAAAGCCTCAGAAATCCGATCCAGGGTCTCTACAAATCGGCACCAACTTGACAGCACTCAGCAACAATGGCTAAGATTGGGAACGTTTCTTCATGCCCAAGCTTGTTGGCTGCCAGAATGTCTTCTTTGAAGCATCTATTCATGTGTTCTGACCATTTTTTAATTGGGTTGATTGTCTTTTTCTTGTAGAGATGTTGTGGCTTTCTATAAATTTTAGAAATTAGTTCCTTGTCTGATATGTCATTGCAAAAAAAATTTTTCCCAGTCAGCGGGCTCTCTTTTTACTCTTTTAGAGAAATCTTTTGATGTATGTAAGTGTCTAATTTTTCTTATTATTGAGTTCTGAGAGTTCTCAACATATTCTACAAATACATCTTTTATGAGATAAGTGCTTTGCAAATATTTTCTTCCATTCTGTAGCCTGTCTTTTTATTCTCTTACCAGTGTCTTTAGAAAAGTAGAAGTTTCTAATTTTGATGAGGTCCAATTTATCTTTTATTTTTCCTTTTATGGATCATGCATTTGGTGTCATAGCTGAGAAATATTTGCCAAACCCAACATCACAAAGATTTTTCTCCTGCTAAGTCTATGAACCATTTTGAATTGATTTTTGTATGTGTTGGGAGATATGAATCAAAGCATTTTTCTTCCCCATATGGATACTCAGTTGTTCCAAAGAGCGCCTTTTGCTCATTCACACAATGGTACTGTATGGACTGGTGGCTGTGTCCAGGGTACAAATCAATGGACCAGGCCTGCAAGTCTTTGCTTTAGAAGTGTCCAACAAATGAGGATAGATAAAAGAAATGTTGCATTGTTTTGCTTTTTGCTTTTGAACGCCTCTTCCTGTCTCTCTCCTCTGTCATGTGAACTTATTAAAGAAACATGAATGCAGTGTTACAAAACACAGAACTCTTAGAGGAATGTATGAACTCCTGGTGCAAACCAAACCTCTGAGAGGAACACTTCCTTAGCGGCAGGACTGAGCGAGGAGCTGTGCCGAGAAAAGAGGTTCTCTTGGCTGTAAGATCCCTATGAGTGCAGATCCATCCTATGGCATGCATCAAGAAAGACAATGCTCTTGTTATCCAGTGCACAATCACAAAGACTACCTGCCCAAGGAGAAATGGTGGTAGCTGTACAAGCAACAGGACACTGGACTTCAGTATCCCGGCATGATGAGGGAGTAGCTGATGTAGCAATGATGCTGCAGAAGGAAGGTGCATTCAGGCTTGAACGGGTCAAACAGAGGAGACCTAGGACCACCCACCGGTGAACTGCATGGACAATAAGCAAGGGTCCAACCAGATAAAGGGTCCTAGATGGGTGTCAGTGTGAGCAGTGCCAACATCACCCATAAGCCATCTTCCCCTACAAACTGGACACTGTGTAACCAGCCTGGAATCTGTATTGCATATTTGTAACCCAGTGTAATGGGGCTCAAACTAGACTCATTATGAACTCGGTAATACACAGCAGCAGCAAAGTAAAGAAGGAATCTATGGGGGCTGCAACTGGTTAAGCACTTGGCTGCTAATCCAAAGGTTAGAGGTTTCAGTCTATCCCTATGCACTTCTGAAGAAAGGCTTGGTGATCTAAAAATTTGTAGTTATTAGTGCCATCGCGTCAATTATGACTCATATCAGCACTGTGTACCATAATGCCTGGTCCTGCACCATTCTTACAAACACTGTTCTGTTTCAACCATTGTTGTAACCACTGTATCAATCCATCTTGTTGATCGTCTTCCTCGTTTTCAGTGACACTCCACTTTACCAAGCATGATGTCCTTCCTTCTCCAGGGCTGGTCCTTCTTGATAACATATCCAAAGTACAGGAGACTATCTCATCGTCTTCACGTCTACGGAACATTCTGGCTGTACTTCTTCTAGACAGGTTTGTTCATTCTTCTGGCAGTCCGTGGTATATTCAACATTCCACATTAACATCACAGTCCAAATGCATAAATTCTTCAGTCTTCCTTATTCACCATCCAGCTTTCAAGTGCATGAGATGATTGAAAATTCCTCAAAATGACATCTTCTCTCTTTTGCAGCAGATTTTTCTGAATTCAATATGTCAAATGATTTCCTGAATGCTATTTCCATGGGCATTGATTATGGATCCCAGTAACATAAAATCCTTGGTAAATTCACTATTTCTCTATCATGAAAGTCTGAAAACTTAGTCACTGAAAACCCTATGGAGTACAATCTACTCTGGCACACATGGGGTTACCATGAGTTAGAGTCAACTCAATGACAACTGGCTTGAAAGTAGATCAAGAAAGCTGTATTTATTTTCCCATTCAAATGTGAGTGTAGACTGGGACTCACACCACTTGCATAATCTGAGGGAATGTAAGTACTGGAGCAGGCTTCTCAGGTTTGTCTTCTCCGATTTCTGACAGCTGGGGAGGCCAATTCCTGCAAGGAGCAACCCTCTCTCCCCCTTGTCCCCACTTCACAGCACTAATAATGATCATAATGACACACCAAATTTACATAATACACTTCTCAAAAGACACTCCATGAGGCTCTGAAGAAATTCATCTCCATGATTAATGAAATGCCTCTACCAGGTGGGCCTGAAACAGGGGCAACTGAACCCATGAAGCAGTCGGAGCTTGGAGCAAGCACAGAAAAGGTGCAGGACTTTCTGCAAGACTACACATCCTCCTACCCTGAAGCTAACAGCTTCAAGCCACAGCACATTGTGACACGCAGATCCAGGATTTTGGGGGTCTACTGAGCTTCTGGGATGAGGGTGGGACCTTGCCCATAAAACCAATAAGCCACATAAGTCTCAGAATAATGCATACCCCTGCCCCAACCACGTGATCTTGCTACAGCAGGAGTGAGTAGGCAGAGGACACTGGCAGTGAGGGAAATGAATCAAGAATCAAAAATAAGAACAAATTTTTACTACTAAATCTTTCAAGGACTGGTTAGTTCACTTAAGCCCATAATGCAATCTTTGTCTTCATAATTCATTCTCACCTGTTGTAGGGCTTCAGTTGAGTTTGTGTTTTAGATCACGTTTTCCTCTATTGGACAGAAAAAGACCTGGTGATGCAACTGGATAAGCACTGGTCTGCTAACTACAAAGTCAGTGGTTCAAACCCACCAGTCACTCTGCAGGAGTAAAGAGAGGCAGTCTGCTCCCATAAAGATTTACAGTCTCAGTAACCCTATGGGGGCAGTTCTACTCCATCCTACAGAGTTTCTATGAGTCGGAATGTATTCAACATCAGTAAATGGGTATCGGACAGAAGTTGCAGCAAAAGGAATCTCTTCTGGATTCCCACACCTCCTGCCCATCTTGGAGACGTGAGACCGCGCAACCGCAAAGCATCTGATACTTGATATGATTAAGGGCAGTTTTTTTTTCTGGCACAGAGCTCCCAAAGATGGCACTGCACTCTGGTGGGGGCTAAATAAAAGTGATTTGAGGAGGTTTACATCTCCCTGGAGAGGAAGAGAGCACTCATTTGCATTTATAAAGCATATTGAGAGTTCTGGCAGAAAGTTATGGTGGAAGCGCAATTAAATATTTACCATCACGTCTGCTCCCGCACAGGGGCATGGGGACCAAACCAGATGGAAGGGCATGTGTTGCTGTCAGATTCGGAGATGCCTACAGGGGACAGGACTCTGGAACCCACGCCATGTGCAGTGCCCCTGCCCTCTTCGAGGCACTTACTCTCTGTCCCAGGGAGTCTGGTTCTTTGGGGAAAGCTAAGAACACAATGTGGCAGAGAGTGTGCTGGTATGGGCCAACTGGGCTCTGCAACCCATTCTACCACTTACTGGAGATGAGACCTTGTTCATGTCATATAACCACTCTTGTGTTCTGTCTTAACTGCAATAAAACTATATTTAATAAAGTTCTCCACTTTAAACAAATTTTCAGTGTATAATTCAGTGATATCAAGTATATTCTCCATGTTGTGCTACCATAAACACTATCCATGTCCCAAATTTTATGCCACCCCAAATGAACTCAGTACCCACTCAGCAATGATTCCCATTTCCTGCTCCCTTTCGCCAGTTCTAGACATTTCATAAGGAGTTCAGGTGATGCAGTGGTTAAGCAATCAGCTGCCAAACGAGTTAGAAATTCAGACCCACCAGCCTCTCCATGGGAGAAAGATGAGGCACTTTACTTTCATGAAGATTACAAAGTTGGAAACCCTATGGGACAGTTGTACTCTGCTCCACAGAGTCACTATGAGTTGGATGGCTTCCACTGCAATGGGTTTTAGTTTGGTTGGATATTGTATGTAAGTGGGAACAGGAAATATTGGTCCTTTTGGGTCTGATTGATTTCACTCAAGGGCCCATGTTGCAGCATCTATGAGAGCCTTCTTGTTCTTTATGGATGAATAATGTTCCATTGTATGTATCTACCACATTTTGTTTATCCATTTGTTTGCTGGAGCCTTGAGTTGTTCCCACCTTTTAGCTATTGGGAATAGTACTGCAAGGACATTGGTGTACACTCAGTTTCATCTGTAGAATGGGGACAGGATTGTTTGAGGGGCTGATATGAGATCAAACACTGTAAAGCATAAGGCATTATTATTATAACTTAATCCCTTCAAACGTCAGTTTCCTTAGCTATGAAAGATGAGTCTAATGAGATGAGTCCTACCTTCTTCCCTGCATTTTTGTAAAGAGCAAAGGAAGTAATATATGCTGGCAATATCACCATGATTGGCAATTAATGCATGCCCAAGAAGAAGACATGATCTACAGCAGAGGGATGAACAAAAGTCAGTGTCGTATCTGGCATCCTACTCTGGCCCTGTCCATGAGAAGGAAATGGAAAACTCAGAGAAATGGGCACAATTCTTCTGTGTGTGGGTAATCAATGGGCCTGTCCCAATAGGCAAAGGGACATGCTAGTGCTCTGCTGGACAGGGGTAGGCAGTAGTGACGAGGGATAGGTAAGGTAGTAGGGGCGACCTGCTTTTTATGGAAAGCAATAGTAGAGTGATTTCCAACAATGGGTGGGGCAAAAAAAAAAAAAAAAAAAGCGAAAGAAGGGGGAGCTATCCCAAATATATGGGAGAGTGACAGAGTCAGGGAGCAAGAGGCGAGGGGACCAAGGGGAGATTGAAGGGGGTCTCTGGTAAAAGCTGACTTGACTAACAAGACACGGAGATGGATGGAGTGTGTGAGAAGTCTAGCAGCACAGAGACCCCATTTCCCTAGGAACACCCCTCCCCTGGAGTGGTTTCAGTGTGGAAAACAGCACCAGCCAACCTAGTGGGGCCATCCACTGAAGGTCTGGATGGTGGGGCCAGGTCTGAGCCTCCCTCAAGGAGAAGAGGGAGCTGTTACATGGCTCTGCAGGCAGTTTCTGTTCCTGACTAAATTGGCACCTTTGGGTGTATTGATGTGTGGGACAAATTAGATACCCATCATGGTAAGAGAGATAAATAAACTCTCTCCTTGCAGCTCTGCCATTCTTTTCAAGGCGACATTTACCAGACATTCAGCTGAAAATATTTACAATGTCCTTCCTTGGTGGTAGCACTCAAGAACAACACACACAGATGCCTTCCACACAAAGGAACAGTGAAGGACATGCATTCATGTCCTTGCATTTCTCTCTGTAGCTCACACAGCTCCTGGAACCTAAAGTAGTACCACAGAATAGCTTCAAGAACCAGGTCCTACTATAAGGGTATAATAATAATGCCTAGTGTTTTACAGTGTTTGAGCTCATGAAATATGCTGAGAGTCTAACCTACAGCAGACGAGACACACTGCAGTCCCAACTCCTTCCCTTAAACTTCAAAAGGGATCCTTGGTAGAGAACTGTAAATGTGTTAAACAGGGTACAGTTTTTCCATTCCACAAGGTGTTATGAATAGTTTCCACAGAGTGGGCTCTGTACAGGCATCAGAGGCAGAGCAGAAACAAGACAGACACCTCAGCCCTCAGGGAGTTTGCAGTTAAATAGGGAAAGAGAAATTAATCAGTCATGCATTGAAACTTACAATTGCATCCTAAGTGAATGGCAGGGAAAAGCAGTGTTAAGTGCCTTGGAGTGAGATCAGTAGTGAACAATAAATAAGGTGACACATGTATGAGCCTAATATTCAGATGGTACTTCTTCCTCCCTCCTTCACTTAACTCCTTAAAAACTGTTGTGTACACACACACAATTCTATCCTAAGATGAGTCCAAACTAGCAGAAGTAGGTATCTATTAAATAGCCTCCCCTCTCCCATGTCAGAATACTGGGGTAAAGAAGTGATGAAGGCACCCTTGACCACGGCTAGCCTCACTTCCCCTCCACCTTTCCAATGGTCCCTTGATGACCCTAGTCTTTGATTCAGTACTGAGCACCCTGGGAGCACCTCCCGGAGCTCACATCCTCCTGTGCCTGCCCCAGGCTCCTGCCCATGTTACATCTAGCATGGGGCCCTGCAGAGGATTTGTGGAGCTCTTTCTGACGATCTTCCTTGGAGCTTGTCTTGTCTCTGCATCCCCTGCTTGTTGGGAAAGCTAACCCTGTTGGCACCGAAGTCCTGGATGAAGACCAACTGGCTCCTAGATGGTTTGCAGTCTTCTGAATCCCCAGTTCCCATGACAAGCCCCAGTACTAATGTTTTCTAGGCCTATATTTCACAACATGCCTAGATCTCTTGCTGCCCATATAATAAGCCAGCCTCCCTGTGGTGGGGGCTGTGTGCCGTGGAGTCGGTTCCGACTCACAGTGACCCTGTACAGGGTTTCCAAGGCTGTAAATCTTTACAGGAGGAGAACGCCTCATCTTTCTCCCATGGAATGGCTGGTAGTTTCGAACTGCTGACCTTGTGGTTCATAGCCCGATTTGTAACCACTACGCTACCAGAGCGCCTTAGCCTCCCTATAGTCTCCTCCATATCTCTCTGAATAGGTCTCAAGTTGCCTGATTGTGTCAGCTTTGGGTTTGGGGAGGGTACTTGTTGAGTGTAAACTGTTAGGGTACAAGGAGGCTCAAGGCTCGATGTTCTGACCTGGCTGATCTCTGAGTCCAACATAAGCTATAAAATGTTGGCGTGAAAAGTACTTCCGAGCAAATCTTCACACCCCATCTCACACATGCTCACCCATCAAAATATTTTCTCTACCTTAGCTCTCTTCTCCACAGTAGTCCCTTTTCAAACTTTCCTATCCCCCTCACCTAAAGCCCAGGTGTGAAACCTCAAAGGCATGTCGTTTTGATTCATTGCTCTCTCCTACTCCTGGTGTGGCGCTGTGGGTTAATGCGCCAGACTGCAAAGCCATTTGAACTGCAAGGTCTGTATTTCAAGCTCACCAGTCACTCCTTGGAAACCCTACACAAGTCGCTATGGGTTGGAACTGACTCGGCACTTAACAACAACAACAATAACAACTCTCAGTCACCATGCCTCCAGGACTGCTATCAGCACATTTTCCAGCTGTGTATGGTGTAAAAATGCATAATAATAACAAGGAACCTCACCTGGAAGCTGACATCCTTACAAGAAAAGCATTTGCCTGCAAGGTTGGTGGTTCAAACCCAATAGCTGCTTCTTGGGAGAAAGCTGAGGTTATCTGCTCCCCATAAAGATTTAGTCTCAGAAAACCTGAAAAGCAGTTCTACTCTGTCCTTTGGTTATGGTGGTGTGCTGTGGACCTAGTTCCAACTCATAGCAAGCCGGCATAAGGTTTCCAAGGCTGTAAATCTTTACGGGAGCAGAAAGCCTCCTGTTTCTCCCATGGAACGGCTGGTAGTTTCAAACTGCTAACCTTAAAGTTAGCAGCCTGACTCATAACGACTATGCTACAGGGTCATTATAGGGTCCCTATGAGTCACAATCAGCTTGATGACAGTGCACTTTTGGTTTAAGAAGCCTCGGTGGCACAATGGTTAAGTGCTCAGCTGCTAACTGAAAGGTTGGAGGTTTGATCCCACCCAATGGCTCTGTGGGAGTAAATAATACAGTCTAGAAAACTCTATGGAGCAGTTCTGAGTCACACAGGATTTCTGTGAATCAGAAGAGACTCGACAGCACCCAACAATGACAACATTTTTCCACACCTTTCCAACCTCTCTGAGGCTGGGGCATCATCCCTGCACACTGGGGACCAGAGTAATTGCCTCTTAATTAGCATCTCAGTCATAAGCCCCATCGAAACCATTTTCCATGAAGCAGCCAAGTTCATCTTCCAGTGCTAACATCAATGCATAAATGGTTCAAGTTTGGGAAAAGCAACATCAACACACTAAAACAACACCTTTAAAATGCTAAGGCCTCTGACTATTCAGTAATTTCATGCTCAAGAATCTGTCCCAAAGAAATGATTCAAAAATGAAAGAAAATGAAAAACTCTAGATCATGAAGATGTTCATTACAGTATTATTTAGAATATGAGAAAAATGGATGCCAGTCTGCCATTTGAGGACAGAGGAGGTACAAAACAGCACACCTCTCTCCTAGAACATTATAAAGACAAAGTAGCAGCATGCAAAATGTTCACAACAAAACACAAAGCAGGAGAGAGAACTGCGTGTACCCCACAGTTACAACACAAGTACAAAGACAAGAAGGGAAGTGGCAACAGCTGCTAGGTTACGGCTGTCAGCTTACAGGTGAGGGTCCTTGTTATTATTACACTGTTTTAGAAGATTCCAATTTAGTGAATTAACCAATCTTTTAAAAATACCTTCTTCATATCTCTTCTCTCCCTTGCTTTATAATTTGCAAAGCTTTTCTACTAACTAAATCCAAGATAAGTCACAGCCTTCTAGCCTTCAAGACCTTCTGGTCCAAACCCACTTTTTTTCAAATATACCTTTCAAAAGGAAAACCTTTCTCCCATTTCCCCACTATTGCTCAAGCAGTTTCTTCTGCTGAGAATATCCCCCTCCTCTGCTATGCTGTTGCTAAGCATTAGTCGATTCCGACTCACCGCGATCCTGTATAGGGATTCCAAGGCGCAGCTGGTGGGTTTGAAATGCTGACTTTGTGGTTTGCAGTCTAGTGTTGATCCCACAGCACCACACCAGGAGTCCTTTACCTTAATCTAGCTTGGGTTTTGAGATTTGTTCTAGCCCTACCCACAGAGGTCTTCCTTTCCCTACATAACTTACACTGCGGGAGCCGTGGCATTTAATGATTTGTTTGGCTCTTCTCTCATGTACACTGTAAGTACCTGGTGAGGGCAGAGCTGTAACTTACCTGTCCACAGAGTTAGTCAGACATATTCTACGAGCCCCACCTCCACAATTAATGCATGAATCAAGTAATGTCTCTGATTCTCAAAATGTCACACAGGTAGACATTCCAGCCTGCATACATTGGAGTCACTGAAACCATGCTCAGAAAGATACTGTGTTTTCCTTAGAATATTCACTTGACAAACATTTATTTACTGTCTTTGCCAACTGTAAAATACTAGCAAATGGAAGCTATTATTATGTAAGTCTCGAATGACTGCTATGTAGTAATGGCCCGATGAGGAAGAGAAATAAGTCTGAGTAAACTGAATGAGCTAACCCAACCCATCTGCTGAATGACTGACTGATTGAATGCCTCTGAACAGGCATTTAAATTATAAACATAAACTGTGAAATTTGCTCTTTTAAAGTACATAGAGATCAGCACAGTCCTCCCCACCACACCCTTCTCCTCCTGTTTTTCTCTTATCTCCCAAAGTTCCATTAATCATCACACACAGAAAGCAGCCATGGTTTAGATTGGTCATAGCATAGATGCAGACCTGTAGGGGTTGGGACAGATCTAGATCTGTTTCTTGGTCCACAGGTGGCCCTACCAGTAAACAAGCAAAAGACCCAAAAGCATAGCTCTGATTTTCCTCCCTCCAATTCTAAAAAATTCTGAACCCCCTCCCCCAAAGGGCTCTTCCAAGTCATTCTCTCAGGGAGACAGACATTGTCTTCGTTAATGTAGTAGCTGCAAAGGGCTTTTAATAAGTCTCCAAAGGAACCAGCCCTGACTCGGACCTACTATGTAGCTTATGAAGGTCCTCCTCCTCTCTAACCTCAGCTCTCAAGATATCTAAGAATCATGACAAGAAGCCACAGGAAATGTCTGGAGCCAGGATGGACTCTGCCTCCTAAATTCCCAGATCTAGTTTAGTACAACAGTGGCTGAGCAATGGGTATATACTTCTACTCTGCAGATGCTTTTTACTAGTAAGAGTGAAAATTGACCTCTTCAAAGACACCCAGTCTAGCAGGCAAGGGGGTCCTAAACTGACTCTGTTTGCTCTTCCAGATCCACTTTCCCCTCTTTTCCATAAAGTTCTGTTCCAGAATGCCGGTACCCGTTGCTGGTAGAGACTAGATGACGGGGGAGCTGGGTATATATTCCTGACTTCCCTGCAGAGTCACGCAGGGTAGTGACCCACCATGACTTTAGCCACCTTGCTGTTGCTATTCATTGCTGTTCAGTTGGCTCTGATTCCTCGTGGCCACCTGACCTGGCACCAACTTCAGGACTGCTGGTATGTTTGAGTCCATTGTTGTAAATCATTCTGTACTCTCCGTCCACCCTAGGAGGCTCATCTTCCTCCACTTTATCAGACAATATTCTTTTGTGATCTAAAGGTTCTGCACTAGCTAACTTTTGTACGCTAGGGGTGATGTCTTGGTGTGGTGCCATAGGATAAGCACTCGACATCAAGGTCGGTTTGAATTGCAAGTTGGGTGGTTCAAACTCACCAGTCACTTCTTGGAAACCCTATATAGGGTTGTTATGAGTCAAAGCCAACTCAACTGCACTTAACAACAGGGGTGACAAAAGCTGCCTGCTGTTGGTAGTCCCTCAGTACTTCCTCATCCTGTTGCCTCTCCTTTAACTCAATGTAAATCTTGGTAAACCGTTTCTTCATTAATCTCCCCTCAATCACCTCTTTTCAGTGTGCCATCTGTGTGTGCCAAGGGCCTAATGATACTCAGTGCTTAAAATAGTAGCCCACGGTAGTCAGCACCCACCAATCCTGTAAGCTTCCCCACCAAGTCCTGTAGTATCACCACACCTGCAAGCCAAGTCCTGCTCACACTGAACTAGGATCACACAGACGTGGGTGTGAGTCCCAGCTCTCTAGCTGTATGACCTTGAGCAAATTACTTCAAGCCCTAAGGCTCCCGCTCAGCCATCCATTAAATAATGAGCGTGTCTACTGCTCATTTATGAGGACTCAATGAAATATTACTCACCGAGCACTAACTACAGCCTCTGACAAGTGGTGGGTGATCCACAAATAGCAGCCGTTATCTTCATGTTTGGACCTGGCGTGGAAAGTAGAGTTTTTCACAGGAACGAGTACCTCAACTCCACTCTATGGCACTGGGCCCAAGCCAAAAGCCCACTCTGAAGGCTGCGATATGGCTCCACCTGGCCTTGGCAGCCTGGACCCACACTTAAGCCTCCAGCCACTCTGATGTTCATAGGCAGGAACACAACATGGAGCTTCCTCTCTCAACATTCTCTGTGGATGGGAGAAGTAGGGCTATGGCTACCGCGAGAACACATGAATTGCCTCTCTTGCTGGCTGCTCCTGAAAACCATCTGTCTTCTGATACAAAACCTCCTCTGATACAATGGAAAAAGCCGAGAAGCAGCCCAAAGAACCCAGTGGTCTTACTCTGTCTAGACATAAACGGAGGCACAGAGACCAGTTTGGGCTTTTCCAGGAATGCAGTGTTTCTCAGTGCCCTGGGGCAGTCCCCAGAGCACAGAAACTGGCGTTAGGGAGCTCTGCACTGGATGAATAAGGCCCGTGCCAGTATCATACACCTGTAGGCTGGAATCAAATTGGTCAGCCCATAGAAGCTACAGGTGAAGCTGGTATAGGCTGCCTGACTCACCCCAGGTGATCAAGTGCCAAGGTGCCCTTGAGACACACCTGTAGCAAGCTCCTTCCAGTCCCTCACCTCCTCCTAACTCAGATACACACACACAAGGTTTACCTTCCTGGCAATTCAGCAGCAAAGAGACACGATAGACAGCAGGGGAGGAAAAAAGACCACATGAGATGCAGTCCCTATCTACATCATTTAAGTCAAAGGCCACCCAATGCTGCTCAGTGCTTCACCTATTTGCATTTTTGTGGAAAGAGTGAGAGACATATTAAAACGTAGGCGACGGGCATTTTCCATTCCACCATGGATTCCGAAGGAATGAGATCCATCCGCTTGGCCCAGCCACTCTGACAGACCAATGAGGTTGTGATGCCACACATAGGTGAGAACCACACGTAATGAGCCTTCCACCTCTCACGGTGTGATGAAGGAAGGGCCTCTCACTGAAGGGGTGTGGGTACCTAGGGGGTATCAATCACTCTGGAGAAGAGCAGGGAGGAGAGTCCACCCGCCCATGCAAAATGACTCTCTGCATCCCTAATGAAGGCCGGGGATGGATGGTAGCCCAGGCTCGTTAATCAGAGGGAACAGGACGCCGTCTGCCTCTCTCTTCCAGGCCTTCCTGTTCCCACAACCCTGATTGATCTGAGGTCCAGTAACTCTCAGATGTCACTTGGCACTGGGTCGTGCTCCTAGGGCCCCTGTACACACTGACAGCGACATAGGGGAGAGCCAGGGGCCCCAGTTGCATGGCTGTGGTAGAAAGGTAGGGGATATGCCAGGATTAGAAACAACCAGTTATAAAAGATAGAGCCTTGAGTTCTCTGGACATCTAGGACCAGAATGATGCTGTTGAGCTCCCAGAGACCACCAGAACTTCAGCAGCTGCTTAGAGATGCTCCACAGGGCTTCCTCCTACCAGGCAGCTAAACACTCTCACGGTTCACAGCAATTCCGAGTGTCTGCTAGTTCCACTGCTATCCCCAGGGCCACCACTCTCCTAAGAAGCCACACATGCTGCCTCACTGCTTCACTTACTGACCCTCTCCAAAGTCAGACTGACTGACTGCAGCCCCCTTATTTACCACCCAGGTTTCCCACACTGATTCTCCACCCCATCCAATCCCTCCAGCCATCTCAGGCCCAGCCATGGTTCCTCTTGTCCCTCTGGAAAGCCAGTCTTTGTCCTTTTCCTCCCCGTGAAGATGCGGCCCACTCTTCCATTGGCTCCCTACTTTACGTAGCCTGAGTTCCAGCTCCCCTTCTCTAACATCTTCCTAGTCTAGTTCCCTGTCAGCCCTGAGAGAGAAGTGCCGATGTCTTCACACAGCAGACACACAAACCACGGATGCTGAGCTGGCCTATGGCTGGTGCATGAAGTAGGCCGTGAGTTCAGATGGCTGAATGCAAGGTGAAGGGCTGACCCCTCTTCCTCCAAGGGATGTCTCAAATGACTCAAGCCATTGAGCCTGTCCCATCCCAGAACTCTGCACAGTCGTGTCGCTCAGTGCTGGCCTCGGTCACTCTGCTTTGTATCATTGCTCCCAGCTCCACAGGCAGCCTATGAGCAGCTTGAAGCCGTAGTACAGGGGCAGAGTGTGGGTGGTAATGGGGCCAATGAAGTACAATGGCAGACCCCAGACGGGTTACTGAGAGGAGCCTGCAGGGGAAATGACTCATCATTGGCTATGAGTTGTGGCCCTGGCTCCACAGCTGTGCAGTTGTAGGGGTCAATGAGGTGATGCCCAGGGCCTGTCCAGGGCTGCCCCACTGACTCTAAGGATTCCTCCTACCCCCAGAAATGGACATCTAGCGTCTCTACAACTCCTTGTCAAGGAAAGCATGTCTACCTTCGTCTGCCCCTCTCACTCTTTCATCCCCATGATATCTGAAGAAAGCCCTTGGACTATTTGTGTTTCCAGATCAATAGCATTGACTGTCTCCTGGTATCCAGCATTTCCTGGGATCCCAAATAGTCTCAATGTCTAAATGTTCTCCCCATGAGTCTCACAAAGCTCTGGCAGTACATGCCTTTGTGCAGAAATATCTCTGGAGGGACTTGGTACAGCAGGCAAAACTCTCCAGTTGGCCTTAAAGGGGCCCTGCCAGACTCCTACAGCTAAGGTCAAGCAGGTTCTAAAAGCCACAGTGTCTGTCCCATCCTTCTGTTCTGGTGTGAGCATCTGATCTTCCACAGAAGCAGAAAGATAGGGCAGGGAAGGCTGAGACGTCGAACCTCCCAGGACGAGAGCCGTCAAGCTCCCAGGGCTCCCAGGGCTCTGGCTTTGCAACTTTAGGGACTGGACAAATCCTACATCAGGCCTTGGGTGCCTCAATCCTTAGGACAGCACCATTACCTACATAGTAGACATTTTATGGAATTGTTCCCACTTGTTGTTAATATTGTTGTTGTTATGTGCCGTGAAGTCGGTTCCAATTCATTGTGACCCTAAATAGGGTTTCTGAGGCTGTAAATCTTTATGGGAGCAGAAAGCCTCATCTTTCTCCTGTGGAAGAGCTCGTAGTTTTGAACTGCTGTCCCTGAGATTAGCAGCCCGATTCATAACCACTATGCCACCAGAGCTTCTTTAATATTGGTGGTTCTGGTGGTTATGTGCTGTGAAGCCGGTTCCAACTCATAGTGACCCTGT
>NW_006408546.1:10348095-10378549 GCF_000296735.1 Chrysochloris asiatica | reverse complement strand
TTGGTGGTCCCAGAGACCTCCGCTCACTCCTAGACTGGAGAAATAATCGCTCTCTTCCTTGCTACAAAACATCTACCCTTGCATTTCCAACACTCACAATCCATCTTGATAACCATTATTCACTACAGTATCGCATGTAACCCATCTGTATTTCATTTCATCAGCTCCACCTAGACAAATTGGATAGTACTCACTGGTGATTCTGCCTTCCTCCATGCTCCCTAGCTCTAGGTTCCAAGGTTGTAAATCTTTAATATTAGCTGTTGTTAATTGTTAATATTGTTGTTGTTGTTATGTGCCATGGAGTCGGTCTTTATGGGAGCAGAAAACTTCATCTTTCTCCCATGAAACAGCTGGTAGTTTCGAACTTCTGACCCTGAGGTTCGTAGCCCGATTCGTAACCACTACACTACCAGAGCTCCTTATTGTTAATATTAGCTGCCATTAAATCAACCCCCAATTCAGGTGACTCCATGCACACTAGAAGACCTGGTGCTCTCCCACCATCCCCATGATCAGCTGTGGATCAGAACACTGGATTCATAGGGTTATCACTGGCTGATTTTCAGAAGCAGATCTTCAGGACTCTCTCCCTAATCTGTCTGTAGTCTGGAAGTTCCACTGAAATGTGTTTGGCATCATAGCAACACACAAGCCTCCACTGAGAGATGGGTTCCCATTTAACATGAAGCTAAAGCAGCCCGGTATAGTGCTATAAGATAAGCACTAAACTGCTAACCACAAGGTCATTAGATCAAGCCCATCAGCTACTCCTTGGAAATACTATACAGGATCACTTTGCACAAACAACAGAAGTGACATGTAGAGAAGGAAGGTCCACCAGACATAAGTTTATCAAACATGGACTAAACTAGGAGATAGCTGACCTGTAGGCCGGGCTGGACTCTGCTCTCCACATGCTGAGCGAGCTGAGACCCTTATCTTGACCT
Organism: Chrysochloris asiatica; assembly: GCF_000296735.1. Classification (NCBI taxonomy): domain Eukaryota; kingdom Metazoa; phylum Chordata; class Mammalia; order Afrosoricida; family Chrysochloridae; genus Chrysochloris; species Chrysochloris asiatica. The sequence goes on along the minus strand of NW_006408546.1, from coordinate 10,377,599 downwards.
CTCTCTTCCCAGTCTCCCTACATGGATGACACATGGAGTAGATCGATCATGAGAGGCCCTTCTGGTCTTAGGCTGAAGTGCAGCTCCTGGTCTCCTCACAATGAGTAGCTAGGGATGACCTCAGAGTCACCTCCACTTCAATGCTGAAAGCTCAAAAGAAGAGTCAGTAGTTCACTTGCTCTCTGCCTATAGGGAGGGGGTAAGGCTTCCGCTTCAGAAGCTGGAGCCTCAAGACTCTGCGTCTGGATTTTCTAGCCCAAAGGACAGGCTCCAGCAAAAAATGGTGCCTGCAGCTCTCTTCCTTATGAATTGACAAGATCAAGCTCAGTAGTGTCAGAGACTGGGGCTCTGAAGTACATCTTCCAGTCTGAAAAGGTCCAGACTTCATGTGCCCATTCACATTACTTCCTGCCTTAAGGAGCTCTGGTAGCATAGTGGTTACAAATCGGGCTGCGAACCGCAATGTCAGCAGTTAGAAATGACCAGCTGCTCCACGGGAGAAAGATGAGGTTTTCTGCCTCCCGTAAAGATTTACAGACTTGGAAACCCTGTTCAGAGTTGCTATGGGTTGGAACCAACTCTATGGCACTTAACAACAACATCCAACTGCAGTGGGGGTGTTGGGCCCCAAATCCAGGTATCCAGCACTCCCTTGCCTTGAACCCCTCTTCATCTTCACTCTCATTCTTCCTCCCTTCCCAGCCCTCTTGTTGTCTTCCTCTGCCTCTTCCCTCCTATTTCCTGCTCCCTCTTCTTCCTCCCTCTGTGTGCTGCTATTGCTGTTTAGCAGGATGTTGCTGGGATGCATGGTGTTTTCAGCTCTGGCCAGGAATCCATCAGCCTTTCCCAACCCCGCCCCTGTCCTCACTAGTGCTGGTGGAGCTCTGTGGAGAGAAGGGCGCAAACAATGACCCAACAGGATTACTTGGGAACTTAACAAAAGCCCCATGGCGCTCCATGCAGCTCAGAGTGACAGGTCCAATGAACAAATGACTTTTCCTGCAGGCTGTCCATAGGAGACCGAGGAGGCCTGAGGCCCTGTGCAGTCCGGATGGAGCCCTGAGCCAATGTAAAGGACCAACCCCCAATCAGTCAGAGCTGACGGTGCTGCAAAGCCTCAGGACTTGGTGTGGTCTCACCACATATCCCCTGGAAGAAGGAGCAGTTTCAGCCCTGACACACTACAGCCTCTGCATGCATTCAGAGGCTCCCATGCCTTGTTTTGGGGATCAAATATATGGAAGTTTGCTTAAAAGGAATATGGGGTATATAGTTCAGTGCTTCCCACAGGCAGAGACTAGGCCAAGGTAAGGGTCAGGCATAGAACACAGGTCAAATCAGTGTTGGCTGTGAGTATGATTGAAAGGGTCAATGGAGGAAGGGCACGGGATCCTAGACAGGCCACCAGCTGTGGCCTGCAGAACCTCAGGGTAAAACCTCTCTCAAAGGTTCCTGGTCCTTTTCCCTGCATCATGCTGCAGTGCATGATGTTGGTGGCCTGGAGAGGAGGAAGCCAAGGTTCTATAGGCTGAAGCAGGGAGTGTGTGCGTGTGAGGCAAGTCTGGATATGCGCACTTACTCCTCACTGTCCAAGTGTAATCAACACCTGATGTCTAATGTGGACAAGCCCCATGCTTGTATGAATATTAAAATTCAGAAATATAACTAAGTGGACACTCTTTCTTGAAGGATGCCTATTCTCTTTTCCCTCTCTTGATTTCCATCACTGCCTTTCTTGAGGTAAGAGTCTCCACTTCATCAGAGTTACTACAATGCGGTGGTAATGACATACAGCAATGCAACCAGTCAGTCCCCTGGTGCCTGCAGTTCAAGTTCACTCAGCAAAATTACATGGACCTTCACTTTATAAACTAGAGACCCCGCGTGGCTCAAATGGTGAAAGCACTTGGTTGCTAACCAAAAGGATGGCAGTTCTAATTCACCCAACAGTGTCTCCGAAGAAAGGTATGATGACCAGTTTCTAAAAAGTCATGAAAAGTCTGCAACACATAGGGTCCCCATGAGGCAGAACTGATCGGACAGCATCTGGTCGGTTGGTTGATAGCTCTACAACAGACAAAACTCAGCGTTAAAAGACAACTGAATTGTGTTTTCTTTTTGTCTCACCAAGCACCTGGGGCCCATTTGTTTCCTCTTTTAGAAAAGGATGCAAAATTGTGCATATCAGCAGAGGAAAGCATGTTCCTGTCTCCTTTATTGGGGATCCTTACCTGGTCGGTCATGATGCAGCTAAGAGAACAGGGATTGTAGTCAAAAGACACAAGTTCTAATTATTTTCCTACCCTGTCTTAATCTTTTATGGGGGATCCTTACCTGGTCGGTCATGATGCAGCTAAGAGAACAGGGATTGTAGTCAAAAGACACAAGTTCTAATTATTTTCCTACCCCGTCTTAATCTGGCTGTCCCACAATAATAGCAGTATGGCCCAGGGCAATTCACCCAACCACTCTGAGTCCCAGATTTCTCACTGGAAACGTGCTTGTGATATACCTGTTCTCAAGGTATGTGAAGACCAAATGAGATGCTTTTTGTAAAATGTTTAGCACAGTTGTTATTGTTCAGTGCTAGTGACTCAATTCAGACCCACAGCAACCCCATTTAACAGAGTAGAACTTGCCCCATATGATTTTCTAGGTTATAATCTTTATGGAAGCAGATTGCTCTCCCACAAGTCCCTGGGTGGGTTTAAACTGCTAAGTTTTCAGTTAGCAGCTGAGCTCTTAGCCAGTGTACCACCAGGGTTCTTTGCTTAGCATAGTATCCAGCCATAAGAATCACTCATTAAGGTTATTTTTAAATATTATTATTATTTTAAAAAATAATTATTAAATTAATAATTATTAAAATAATTATTAAATAATAATATTAAGTATTATCATTTTCAAACAATTGTATAAAAATGAAGACCTACACTTTTTTTTATAAACAGCCCTTGTCCAACCTTTATCATTTACAAAATGATTTTACAAGTATTATCATATCTTCCAAAGACAATTAAGAGATAGGCATTTGTCCCACTGCTTGAGTGTGTCATCACACAAACTGGATTTAATGCCATCGACTGAATGGGGACTAGGCTTGTATGACCTAGACCACTGGGCCAACAGGGCCATCCTGACTCGGAGGCAGGCCAGCTCTAGAGAAGTCCAATGGGACACTGTTCAGAGCAGCTTTGGTTCCACATTGGCCCTCAGGAGCTGGGTAGCAGTGCACTGTGATGGCCTACACTGTCTACACCGAGGGCCAGTAAGGGACAGGTACCAAATATTTTAAGCTTTGGGTCCCATAAACATCATTGTTGCAATTACTCAATAGGGACAGATTACCCAGCAAGAATGCAAGAGCTTATCTGTGCTTACTTACTAATCTGTAGTGAACAATTTTATATCATATGGTGAAAAACATGTGAAACTGTTGACTACAGATTAGTAAACACAAGTAAGCCAATGCTTATCTTGTTTACTGGGTACTCCATCTCTCTTCAATATCAAAACACAATCCGCTGTTGTCGAGTTAATTTCAAATCACGGCGACCTTGTAGGAGAAAGGAGAACGGCTCCATAGAGTTTCTGAGACTCCGTCCTTGTCAGGGATTGTCAAAATGACAAGAGACTTTGCTTTTGTACGACGGTGCTGTGGGGTTGGTAGAGAGACAGATGCCAGACATACCTAGAGAACCTTGGATATGGTGAAAAAGCATGGACTCGTTCACTATAGATTAGAAATTACACACAAGTAAACCCGTGTTTCCCTTGCTTGTTGGGTGATTGGACATGGACTGTATTTTGCCCACCTCAACTCCATTGTTCATTGGTAAAATTCTCACCTTCCATTCCTGGCCAATATACTTCATGTACAAACACCACCCATCTGTCAGTATATACTTGCGGAGCTTCCAGATTAAGACGGGGTAGGAAAAAAGGTCTGGAAATCTTTTTTTTTTTTTAAATCATTCAACAAAAACCTTATAGATCACATGGTCTGATATGCAACCAATCATGGTAGTATTTTGGTCCATTGTTCATGGGATAACCATGAGTAGGTGGCAAATTTGACCAGAGCTAACAAGAATAGCCTAGGCAGACAAGGGCTTTGGCCTAGACAAATGTTCTGGCAGAATTTGTTTAGTGATACTTAAAACTTTTCTTTTAATTTTCAGTCTATTAATTTTAGTGTCCTGGTGTGGCACTATAGGATAAGGACTGGACTGCTAGCTATAAGGCCAGCAGTTCAAACCCACCAGAGGCTCCTTGGAATCCTTATATAGAGTTGCTATGAGTCAGAATTGGCTGTATGACACTTAACGACATAATAAAATACCTTAGAGTTGTCAGCACACCATCAAACTTTTGTAGATGCTTGTGTGACCTCCAGGGCACCACAAAGGTACCAGCAGAGACCCTGGGGATACTCCATGAACAAGAATGAAATTATATATATTCATATTCATAATCAGTTTAAGCAAAGTATAGTTAGGGACCATAACTGACCTAATTCTGGTCTATGATGCCATCCTCATGGGTGCACTGGTTTTAACCAGATTCAAGAGGGACTTTGAGTTCTTCCCAACGGGTATGAAGAGAACAGGAGATGCATGGGGAGTACAAGCCTCATTTGACACTAATGAATTTGCAGAGGAACATGTATAATTAGTGTGTTTGTCAGTTGGAGGCTTGTAGACTTGACACATCAATGGAAACCTGTCACCACGGGAGCCTTCAGAAGGGCCATGGGCCCTAGGTTCAGGGACGAGTCCCCTCTGATCAGATGGGAACCACCAATCAGAGGCATGATGAAGGGGATCAATCGAGGGAAAATGAAGCACCACAAAAACCAGTGACACAGGAGTGAAGCTAACAGATGGGTTAAAGGAATCTTCAGAAGAGAAGCCAAAAGCAAGATGCTGCTTCCAAACAGGCTAAAAACTGCCCAGGAATTACGGGGGATGGCAATGCCTTGCTGGCTTCCCCAGCCTAGAGGGCCACTAGGAGGGGAGTGGATGTAGTATAGCCACAAAGGGACACCTGGTCACCACCAAGAAAAAACACTGCTGTCAAGTCAATTCTGACTTAAGAAGACCCCACATGTTACAGAGGGCTGTTACCTAGGGTTTTCCAGGCTTTCATCGTTACAAGGAATCCTGCTGTAGCATAAACACTGGACTGCTAACAGCAAGGTCGGCAGATCAAACCCACCAGCTGCTCCTTGGAAACCCTAGACAGGATTGTTATGAGTCGGAACTGACTCAACGGCACTTAACAGCAACAATCTTGACAAAAGCGGATCACCAGGCTTTTCTTCTGTGGTGTTTCTGGGTGAGTTCAAACCATGGATCTTTAGGTTGAGTGGAAACTATTTGAGCCACCCAGTCAAAACCATGCCCTAGCTTGGGAAGTATAGAGGTCCATCTTCTAATGGACTTCCGGGAAATGTCTCACCCCATGCTAGGGCCCGATGTTGGGAAGAACCTGTGCTTACTTCCCACACACCACCTGGACTCAAGCTGCTGGTCCTGACTGACACCCACCCTCAGGATTCCCCTCTGCAGCCCCCCGACAGCAGCTGCCTTCTTTCCGAAACTGCTTCAGAAAGACGAAAACGGACCATGTCCCTTAAACAGAAGAGACTATTTTGAACAGAGAATTAACAGCAAATTAAACTGGTTTCATTGTACTCATTCATGCACAAAATGAGTGTGGGAGTTAAATGCAGAAAAACCAAACAGGCTATGTGCTTTGTGATAATCAGAGGGCAGGATCCAGCCCCAGAAGGAAATCAGCACTGAGGGAGGAAAGAGTCACGCAGAATGGGCTCCTAATTGGTCAGAAGTGCTTCCCCATCCTAATTGGTCAGAAGTGAAGTGCTGCCCCGTCCTAACTGGTCAGAAGTGAAGTGCTGCCCCATCCTAATTGGTCAGAAGTGAAGTGCTGCCCCATCCTAATTGGTCAGAAGTGAAGTGCTGCCCCGTCCTAATTGGTCAGAAGTGCTGCCCGGTCTCAAACCAGAAGTGAAGTGCTGCCCCGTCCTAATTGGTCAGAAGTGCTGCCCGGTCTCAAACCCAGAGCTGATTTCTGTTCCAGGGCTGGGAAATCTCCCAGGTGGGCTCCTCGCAGCCTCAGTCCGCCCACTGCAGCCCTGGGGAGCAAGCAAGAGGAAGCAGCCCCCTCTCCTGAGAACCGTGCTGGCTCCCAGAGTAGCTTGATGCTCTCCATCAAAAATGTTATAGTAACAACCAATTAGGGCCATGATCCTCCAGTCTTTTCCCTTCATGGGTACTTTACCTCTCATGGGGTCGCAGTGGTACTGCTCAGCACAGGAATAACAAGTGGGGTCCATCAGTATCTGGTGAATTCATTAGGAACCAGGAATAGCAGCAACAAGATAATAACCAGCTTAGGTACACGAAAGGATTCTAAACAATCTCACGAATCTCTTTTCTTCCCATTCCACAGGGTTAATCTATTAACTGATAACCATCTCCCGTGAGGGCCCAGCCACCCCCCTGCAATGGTTCAACCATCCTTCTGCTTAGACTAAAGCCTGGTACAGGTACACACACTTATGTCCTTGAGTGGGTAGTGTGAGAAGAAAAGGAACCATGCCCCCCAAACCTCCAGAGAGAGTGAGTCTCAGAAAGACCAGCAAGGATCCTTTGGAAGGTTGTTTTTGCTCACAGGTGAAGCTGCTAAATGTGCATATTGACACACACCAGGCCTAGGGGCAAGCTTCTCCAGGGCAGACTGCCAAGAGGCCAGAGAGAGGCAATGAAGCTTCAGATCCTCCCACCTCCCCACCACATCCTTGCCTTTTTCAGTTTCAGTGGGACTCATTTCAGCAGCAGTGGACCATACCCTTTGAGTTTCAGGGATAGAAGAATGCAAAAAAACATGATGTGGGAGCCCAGGCCCAGATTGGAGCACTGGGTAGGTGGGTGCGGGTGCGCTCAGAGCCTGAGAGTCAGCACCCAGGGGCTCATCCACCTCAACCACCTCCTACAAACACTTGGTCTTCACAGCTTGGCACAATGGTTAAGCAGAGTACTGCACTTCTGTTTCTAGGTCTCTGTTGGGTTTGTTTTTGTTGCATACATTTTATTGTGGAAAAGTGAATATATTAAAAGATTTGGTATTTTAACCCCGCTGAGCATAGTGGTTATGAGTCAGGTTGCTATTCTCATGGTCGCAGTTCGAAACTACCAGCTGTTCTGCAGGAAAAAGATGAGGCTTTCTGCTCCCATGATGATTTACAGCCTCGGAAACCCTATGCAGGGTTGCTATGAGTCAGAACTGACTCCACGGCACATCACCACCACCAAACGCAATTTAGTGACATGAATTACCTTGACTATGTTTACTATGTTGTGCTTCTATTATCAGTCTCCATGTCTACAAGTTTTACATCACTCCAAACAGAAACTCCTTCAACATCAACTCTTTCATTCCCTCCCTTCTCCCCAAAGCCCTGATGGCTTTACTCTCTATGCATCTGCCTACACTCCATATTTCAGATAAGTGGGATTATACAGTATTGGTCCTTTTGTAACTGATTTATTTTACTCAGCATATAATGTTCGCAAGGTTCATCTATATGTAGCATGTATCAGAATATCATTTCTTTATAATGGCTAGAAAACATTCCACTACATAAATATATAACTCAAGGAACTCTGGTGGCGCAATATATGGTTACATGGGTTAGAGGGGAGGGGGAGTAAAGAGGAGTTACTGTCTAGTGAGCAATGTAATTATGTTAAAAGATCCTGAATGGTGTAAGGGGTTTGTGCACTGTACTATTCCTGGTGAGGAATCCTGTGGCTCTGAAGGATAATGCACTAGACCACAAGTTTGTTTGGAACCACAAAGTCAGTGGTTCAAACTCACCAGCTGCTCCTCGGAAATCCTATACAGGGTCGCTATGAGTCAGAAGAGATTCAATGGCACTTAAACAACAACACTCACCTAAAGGTTTGAGGTTGGGACCCATCTAGGGGGTCGTGGAAGAAAGTCCAGGTGATCGGCTCCAGTAAAGATTGTTAGTGTTGTTTTGTTGTTAAGTGCTGTTGAGTCTGTTTCAGCTCATAGCAACCTTGTATAGGGTTTCCGAGGAGCAGCTGGTGGGTTTGAACTGCTGCTTGTGGTTCACAGTCCAGTGCTGATCCTACAGTGCCACACTAGCTACAAAAATCCTACGTCTCAGATTTCTGTGGCATATGGAATCATCAGGAGTCAAAACTGAGTCGACACTGAAGGGTTTGTTTGTGAAGATTTGAGGTTGTATTAATGGTGGAAGACAAAGTCAGCAAAGGATCGCGATAGAGATAGCACAACATGAAGATTATAATCAATTCACTGTAATGAATTAGGAATGTAAAAGTCACTGAAGTGGCAAATGTTTTGTTATGCCTATTTCTACCACAATTAAAAACAATACTGAAATAAAAAGAACCCAAAGTTGAGGCATTCTCATACTGTAAGCATAAACAAAGCCGCAGAGCCTGAGACTGCTGACACCTACCTGCCCCGACAATAGCTCTTCCCCATCCACAGGAAGCTAAAGCCAAGAGGTTGAGAAAGCCATTTTAATCATAACAAGGACGTTTAAAATATACTGCATCTCACCTTTATCTGATTTCTAATGAAGTTTTGTTTTATTGCATATTAGTGTAGTACCTAGCACACACAGGTTCACTGAATACACTGGGACCCTAGAGGTTTAAAGACCATGCCCTATCTCAGTGGGTGGTACCACCCATCTCAAGCCAAACACCTATACATCTTCCGGGAGCTCCTGGCTTCCCTTTCTCACCCACTCTATCGATCACGTTTTCGACATGTTTAATCTCTGAATGGAGTCCTGGCATGGGTGCTGCAGGTTTATGCACTGGATTGCAAGGTTGGTATGAACCACAAGGTCAGCGGTGTTCAAGTTCAACAGCTGCTTCTCAGAAACCCTATACATGGTCCTTATGAGTCGACGGCACTTAATAACAACAATCTCTGAATACCTCCCAATAAGTTCATTTATCTCCATCCTCACTGCCACCAGCACCCTCTCCTAGAACACAGCATCCGTCCCTACCTGTAGTCTCGCTCTCCTTTCAAGCATCTTCCAGATCCACTCTCCACTTCACAGATGGAGCAGTCTTCCTAAAACACAAATCTGATCCTATCTCTCTTACCCAAAAGCCTTCAATAGCTTCCTATGGATCTCCCCACTCCTCTATTTTGTCATTGTGGTCATCGTCATCATCATCAAGAACATCTGTTGATCTCTATTTGCCAGGTGCTGGTGATAAACCTTTCACATTATGTACTATCTCTTTTCAGCTCCACAACCCCTCTAAGAGGTTGTTATGGTATTGTGGCCCTTTTCAGAAGAGGCTTACAGAATTGAACAGGCTGCCCACATACCTGAAGCTGTGCCCACACCTCTGCTTCCCTCCCCAGACCTCCTTCACTGGAGTCCCTCCCTTTCCACCCACCATTCAGCTCTTCATAACTGTTCTCAGTTTTGATGTATCCTCTTATGACTCCCAGGTATTACCCCATGGTTTCCTATGGCTTAAACACCAGCTCTCTTTCTCTTTCCCTAGATGACTCTTCTCACCTTGCTGGCTTTCCATTAAATGAGATGAGATTACATATCATTACAACCAATGAGATGCCTTCTCCAAGTCTAGGCAGTGGGCACTGTTGGCTGTAAACCAGCTGGTGAAAAACCCGTGGAGAGCTTACAGATAACACCCACTTGACCTGGCTTCAATGGCTAGATGATCAGAGCTCAACTAGAAGAACAAAGAAGAGGGAAAAAAAGAATACTCTAATACAATTTGATGAACTTGACCTATACCTATGGATGCAGTAGCTCAAAAGAGGGAAGAAATCTTTACAGCAAGGATCATTCCCACCCCATCCATACACAGAGTAGAAAGGGATGGGCAAACTTGGACATTGGCTACCCAAAAAGGGGGATGAGGGGAGGGCCTACAAAGGCAAGAAGTGACTGGCTTACAAACTTTCTAGAGGGAGCCTAGATATAGAGAGCCCGGAGGAAGGTAGAATCTCCACTGAATAGTATCCAATCTGTCTGGGCAGGACTGATGGAAGGAGATGGGGATAGTACTCATGTGGTACAACAGTGAATAAGTGCTATTAGGACTGACTGTGAGGGTTGGAAATGTTAAGGTAGACATATTGAAGCAAAAGGAAGGGAGTTGTTGACTTTGCAGTCCAGGAGCAGAGGGCCCTGGGACCATCAAGGAAGAAGAGTGGAGTGCGGGACCCTACCCAGAGAAGCAGTGACATCAGAAAAGAGGGAGAGACTATGATATGGAGAAATGGAGTGGCTGGGGACTCTAGACCTAGAGTAGGAGAGGAGCCATGTGCTGACAATCAGGGGGCAGGCTTTCGAGGTATACCGTTTGGTGGGTTGATGATGCATGGGGGGATTGTAACCAAGGCAATGTAATAATATACAATAACAACAATCTCTGAATACCTCCCAATAAGTTCATTTATCTCCATCCTCATTGCCACTAGCACCCTCTCCTAGAACACAGCATCCGTCCCTACCTGCAGTCTCGCTCTCCTTTCAAGCACCTTCCAGATCCACTCTCCACTTCACAGATGGAGCAGATAAATGTAAAGCTAATGTTCTCCCATGTAAACTATCAAAATAAAACATTAAAAAAAAAAAGAGAGAGAGAGAGAGAAAAGCCCATGGAGAAACTAAGTCAAACCTGATCCTGGTAGAGTCTCCAGGCCTAACTCTTTGTTTACAAGATGTCTAGGGAACTGAGGAACATAGTAACTGACATGGAAACTCCATAGGACAAATGGCCTGGTTTGCTAAATACATAGCACAAAAAGGTAAAAAAGGAGAAAGACCTATATATTAAGAAACTTCAGACACAAATCAACCAAATGTTAAGTGTGGATCTTGTTTGGGACCTGACTTGAACAAGCCAAGTTTAAAAACATTTTTGAGACACACAGGGAACTATGAGTATGGATTGGACCTTTGAAAATATTAAGAAATTTGTTGCTAATGTGTGTAAATGATCATGATAACATGATTATGTTAAAAAACAAGAAAACAGGGACATAATTACCTATGAAAAATATTTTAAATTATATTCATTGAAATTATGATAAGTAAGTTGAAAACATTAAAGCTTTCTTAAAAATGCTTTCTGCCAGTCCCCAAGTCTGAATTGGTTTCTTGTATGCATTCTCTTTGTTTATCAAACTAATCATCCCACTTATAAGTAGCAACTTCATTAAATACATTTTCCCCTGAGCCCTGGTATCATAAGGGATTACGAGCTGGGCTGATAACCTCAAGGTCAGAAGTTTGAATCTACCAGCTGCTCCACAGGAGAAAAATGAGGCTTTCTGCTCCTGTAAAGATTTACCACCTCGGAAACCCTATACAGAGTTACTATGAGTCGGAACTGACTTGGTGGCACAAAACCACCAACCACTCACTCTAAGCTCTGTGAGAACAGAGAGATGTCTATTGGTCAGTGTTTGATCCTTTAGGTGCACACACACCTGCACATACTCACATACAAACACACACACATACACATACACGTACTTTCCCACAAGTACCCATTCTCCTGTCTGTCTTCCTTTGTTCTCCATTGTACACCATGGTGCTCCAGAATAGGAGAGCAGTAGGAAGAGGCTCCATGTAACTTAGAGCCCCCCTGACTTCAAATATGTGCTTGAAATGTCCTTCCTCCACTATCTCCCCACCTCTACTCACCTACAATCCCCCTACACATACACACCACTGCTAGAATCTTCTTCCTTAACTACTACTTTCATCGTCCCACTTCCTCATTCAAATTTATCCTCAAGGCTTCATCTCTAGTCAACTCTTCACAGAAGATAAGCACCCAGGAAGCTGGGTCCACTGGCAGATATACAGTGTAAAAGGTATGACCTCCCACTACCAAGGGCTTCGGTTTCTCAGCCAAGATGATGCTAGTCACAACCTCCACATCTGAGAACCTACTATGGGTTTTCCCTGCATTGCTGCACATTATGCTCACAGTAGCCTACAAGATAAGCACTGTTATCACAATTCTATAGAAAAAGATACTGGGGCTCAAAAAAGGTGAAGTCTCTGATCATACTGTAACCACAGTCCAAAAGTAATCAGAAAACAAGTTGTCATTGAGTTGATTCCAACTCATGGAGAGCTCATGCGTGTCAGAGTAAAACTGTACTCCCTTGGAGTTTTCATTGGCTGACTTTTCAGAAGTACATCACCAGGTCTTTCTTCCAAATTTGATTCAGGAAGAGGGAGGACAGACTAGAGGGTGGTCACAAACCTCTAATGTTTCAGTTAATAGCTATTACCATTTGTACCCTCCAGGAAGTCTGATCTCAATCAATCGATAGCCTCAAAGGTCATTCTCCTAGGATGGTTTTATCAACTTAGAAAGCAATGAGCTCTGTGACCTCCCTAGCCTAGGCCCACCACTCTTGGCCTGGAATCAAAGCTCCATGCCCACCAGTCTATCTCTCCATCCATCACCTTGCAAACCCACCAGGTAAGATCAAGGCTACCAGCCTGTTCTCACTGCAGTATCCTCATCAAGAAAGACCTTCCACTTATAAGTACCTATTGTATGTTGTGGACAATAGATAAAAAGAAAAGAAATTAATTCTACCTGAAGGGAAGGGGAGGGGAAATGAGGGAGCTTGAGCTGGCATGTCAAAAAAGCATGGAAGGGCATTCCAGGCAGAGGGAACAGCAAGGGCACCGGAGTATGCTTGAGCTGAGTGTTTTGGGGATGAGCAAACTGGTACAAGAGCTCAGGATGCACTGAGATGAGTGAAGGAGCACTAGGCTGACCTCGGTTAGGACCGCACTTTCTCTCTCTGCATAGAACATCCATAACAACCGTCTACAATGCTGATCGCTCAGGGTAGAGAATGATGGCAAACATGATTAATTTGAGCTTCATGAGTCAGAGGTGCAAGTGTCTTTTCTACTCCTAAACTATAGTACAGGTCCGGCAATGGTGTAAAGAACCAAGGACACTGTTCTTTCTTACCCCCACTCCACTGACCAGCACACTGGGAAATTAACAAGATTGGCATTAGCAATCTACCTTAACTGTTTGGGGACAAACTAGAACTGGCACTTAATAGCTAGACCAGCCCCAGCACAATGCCCTCTATACCACCATGTTGGAAGACATCAAGGGCCTCTGGGGTCTGCCCAGAATCAAAAACCAGTCCTCCCTCCTTGACATGAATTCCCAGGTGGTACATAGTACATCCAGTCTTGCAGACACTTCCATCCCAGCAAGGAAGGAAATCACTGAGGAGCCCCAGGGCCTGGATGGTGGGCTTTCCTGGAGCTGAATCCTGTGTCCTGAGAAACCCTAGAACTTCTCAGTAGGGAAATGAAATGACACACACAAGAGGGCAGACATTCCCACTCCTGAGCAACAGTTGTTTCCTCAGTAAGCAAACAGACCCGCACAGACACTGTTCTCCTCCCACAGATGGGTGCCTAGAAACATACAATCGCTTCCAAACTACAGATTGTGCTGAAGCTCCACATCACCTGCTAGCACACAGACTCTAGTCTCTTGCTTGGAGTCTCCAGGGAGTTGGGAGCACAGAACTGGCCTGCCACCAAGCACAGAGAGAAGCTGCATCAGTACCATTCACTGCTAACACTTAAATGACTGGGTCAGCAGAAAGGAGGAGCCAGTAGAGCCTGGGCTGAGAATGCTACAGATTTGCCTTCTATTCCTAGTCCTGCCATCAACACTCAGTGTCATCAGGATCAAGTGATCATGACCAAGGAGGGCCTATATAAGTAATAAAGACCCCAAAGCAAGAAGTCACCATACATCCATCATCCATTCAATGTGTCATTCAGCAGTGCAAATAGAACCGGGGCAGCTCCTTCACGGGGGTGGCTAGGAAAGGTTGCTCAGAGGAACTACCATTTCTTAGTTAAGATGAATTACAGTGATAAGTTCTCTCGGGGAAAGCATCCCAGGACAGGAAATCAATAGTGTCTGTGATTTGAGGAGCATCTTGAGTAACCTGACCCCCCTTTAACACTAGAGCTCTAGGCCCACAGTTCCTATCTGAAAATGGGGCTATTAAAAAAGTTCACTTTGTAGGGATGATCCCTAGACCCATAAGATGGTAAATACACAAATATAACATATAAAAGTCCTGGTGTGGTGCTATAGGATAAGCGCTGACCTGCTAGCCATAAGATTGGTGGTTCAAATCCACCAGCCAGTCCTTGGAAGCCCTTTACAGTGTCACCATGAGTCGGAATTGACTCGATGGCAGTTAACAATAACAACAATGTTTTAGAGGTTGGGCATGACAGAATACTTGCCCTGACAGACTCTGTGGAAGACCAGAATGCTCTCCCATAAGTCATGGAGCAGCCTCCAATTCCTCATGGCACAGAGATAGCACTGATGTGCCTTCTCAGGATTAATCAGAGAGGTCCCAAGCTACAAATACATGTGGATATTTAATGATATAACACAGGAAGTGCCATAGCCTTGGGCCATGATCCACATTAAGTTTGGGTCCCAAAACGATGAGAAGTTGCCTTCCCCATCATCACAGCTCTCAATCTCAGCTGCTGGAGCAGAAATTTATTTCTCCTCTTAGAGGAGTGCAGACACAACCCACTTGGGCTGCTACCCAAAACCAAAGCAATCTTTTGTGTCCAATCCCAGGGTTGCCAGGCCAAGATCAAGGAGGCCCTGTATAAGTCATAAAGGCCCCAAAGCAAGAAGTCACCATTCATCCATCATCCATTCAATGTATCATTCAGCAGTGCAATAGAACAGGGGCAGCTCCTTCAGTGGTGTGGCTATGAAAGGTTGCCCAGAGGAGCTAGCTACCACTTCTGAGCTTGAGATGAATTATAGTGATAAATTCTCTCAGGGAAAGCATCCCAGGACAGGAAATCAATGGTGTCTGTGATTTGAGGAGCATGTTGAGTAACCTGACCCCCTGTAGCACTAGAGCTGTAGCCCACTGTCCTCATGGGGCTATTGATGCTCTGACTCTCTGCTCTGTTCTTGGCCTGGGTTCCTGAAGCCTCAAGAGGTTGGGGAAAGACTGAAATGGGGCATCTCTCCCTTAAAGATGCTGCACCCTCTCAGGGCTCTCCAGACAAAGAAAGGAGTGGGACCTGCCAGAACCCGAAGTATGGTAAATTGACCAAGAAGTAAACCACTCTTCAGGAACATGATGAGGGGCACTGGGTGTATCCTGGGCTCTCCAACTTGAATCTTACTGTGACAGACCGCATCTGCTTTCAACTTTCTCAAGAAAAGCCTCAGGGTAACCTCTGACAATCATCTCATCAAATGAGCCCAGTACCCACCTCCACTACCCTGCGGGTGACACAGCCAACACCAAGTCAGGAATATTATGCTCACCAAGAGGGAGACCCTTAGAACTTCTCCTGCTCCCCATTAAGAATCTGAGGTACCTGGACCAACCCATTACTAAGCTCTGGCCCTCTGAATCCAGGGCAGCAGAGAGCGCCTATGGGGACCACAGGACAAACATGGACCTGAGTCCTACCGGTTCTGCATTCAGGTTCCCAGGCCTGTCAATGCCAAACTCGTGAAGTTTTCTAACAAGTCTGCCCAAGTGGTAGTTGTCCTCTGAACCAGATAGTATTCAGCCTGCCCCAGGAAACTCTCTCTGATAAGAACAGCAGCGAATAGACTTAATGGCAGAGACCATGAGGTAGAGAAGTTGAACTCCATGAAGTTCTATGGTGAAAGCCAGCTAGCTTAGTGGGTCATCAGTGAAGAAGCAGGTCTTGGACAGAGGAGAAAGCCAAGTCATTTGGCAAGAAGAAAGGTGAGAAGTGACATTCAGTGGAGGTAAAAATGCTAATAGTAATACCCACAATAACAGGTGCAAACCATTAATGTACATGGTTTCTACCCCAAAGGTTGGTGGTTCAAGTCTACCCAGAGGCACCTTGAAAGAAAAACATAAAGCTCTACTTCTGAAACATCAGCAGTTGAGAACCCTATGAAGTAAAGTTTTACTCAGACACACCTGGGATCTTCATTCATCAGATTCAACTGGACAGCAACTGGTTTGGGTATGATGTGCCAGACACAGTGCTTCTATGAATTCTCACAATTACCCTATGAAGTAGGTATCATGGTCATCCTCAGTTTGCTGATGAAATAACTCACCTCCAAGGCATCAGTTTACAGCATGAGGGAGAGAGACAAGGCTAAGAAGCAATGCAAGAGAACAAGCCCAACATTCAGCCAACACAAGTCAAATACACATTCTGTGAAGTGAGTCTGCAGATAAGAGATGGTGGAGCTTATGGGACTGTGGACAGCCTGATGGCATAGGCGGTCTTAAAGCTGAGTCCATTGACCGTGGCATGCCATAATGCCCAAGCTGGTGCTCTGTTAAAATGTTTCTACTTCTCCCTCTCTCCTGGAAGATGAGTGCCTAGGTTGGAAGGTACAGTCGCCACCACAGTGGAATCAATCAGACCAACAACCTTGATGATGAACAGGGCTGTGCAATGTTTCACACTCTTTTACGCAGGGTAGCCATGAACTAGAACCAACCTGAAGGCAACTAACATCTCGCGATCCTAGGAAGATTAGAGGAGGGAATTTGGAGAGTCAAACAGACCATTCCAGTTCCTTGCTTGTCTCCAGCCCTACCACATTCCCAAATCTTGTTGGCCAGCCCTGAAGATGGTTAGCAAAGGCTATAGAAATTAGGACATTTTTCTGTAATTGAAAGAGAAGGGTAAAGGGGCAGCCTTCTGAAGGGGTCCATACTTCTTTCAATTTGGAATCTTTTCAAAATGCAGAAGATAAACTTGGTACACTTTTCTTTAACCATGCCATCTTCTCTAGTAGTTTGAACTTGAATAAAAACTTAAGCTACCCTTCTTAACATTCAAATGGCTTTTCCTCTTTGAGCTCATAAATGGTGTTTCCACTTTTGCTTACATGGGAATGCTGAAAGATGCCTGAGCATGTTTAATGGAAAAAATGCATGTTTTCAGATTCTGAATCTGCACACAAAAGGGCCTACCACCACATTTTACTTCTCAGCTTCATCCACGCCTAGAAAATTTCCACTTCAAAGCTGTGGTTTTCTTATTTTCTTTGCAGAAAAAATCCATTGGTAACAGTTACAGATTATTCTCGGCAAGCTTCCACTATCACTGTAAGAACAGGCACGCTCTCTCTCTAACATGCCCCTCTACACTGGGCATCAAGACCACCCCTGTGTCCATCTGTACCCCGATTCTCTGCCACTGGGCAAAGTGTTTAATTCACTGGGCATCCACTGTGCCAGCAAATGGAGAGCGAGGGGACAAGATAAAGGTGCCTTTGATCTCTATGGGGATCAACTCCTACAAGCTGAGCTGGGCTGCAGAAAGGAAGGCAACCCCACAGAGCAGTGGCGAGTAAGCAAAGAGAGCTATGACTCTCCCAATACAGACTCCCATTTTGCATCAATTTGTTTTAAATAACACCTTTTTAACTGCAAGTCTCCAGAGGAGAGGGGAAATTATTAACACATAAGATGTGCCTATGCATGAGGGAGCAAAAAGTCTGTCTCAGTGCAGAAGCCCAAGGCTGGAGGCTGTCACTCCTCTTAGATGCTGGAGATTTACTGAGCTCAGACAAGAGGAGAAGATGCCCTAACCTAACAGCCATGCAATGCAGCTCCTTATTTCCACAGAAAAGAGAAAATCAGAAGCTAGAGAGAAAATACCAGTTAAGGGAATGAAACCATCCCAATTGCATAGTTTTCAAGAATAAAGCACTTGGCTCTTCAATGCATCTTTGCAGAGCAGAGGTAACAAAAGGAGGAAGCAGAGGAAACCATGGCATCTATGACTACTGTAAGAACTTCAGGTGACACCGTGTTTAGGTGATTGACTGCTAACCAAAAGGTCATTGGTTCAAACCCACCAGTCACTCTGCAGGAGTTAGATGTGACATTCAACTACCATAAAGATTTACAAGCCTTGGACACTCTAGGGGGCAATTCCACTTTGTCCTATAGGGTTGTAATGAGCCATATTCAACAGCAATAGGTATGCCTACTGTAACCATGAGACAGTGAACCAAGGAGCCAGTGGTGAAAAGCACACAACAGAGAGTTTGGAGGCAGAGGCTGGTTGGTCAGAAACATCATAGTCCTTGCCTTGAACTGAACTCCCCATCATTCTTCTAAAACCTTCTTTCATTTGCCATAAAATCAGAGTAACCATATTGTGGGCTTGATGAATAGTGGCTAGACAGGGAAAGAGAAGTACACAGTGAATTCGGACTTTCAGAGTAAAAAATGAATGTGCCACACATGCTACCTTCCCTTGGAGTCTCCAGGATAGCTTAGATGATCTTGTGGGAAGTTTCTGGCTTATAAGAGTTCAGTCTTTGCCATTTCGCTTCTGAAAGTTTAAATTAAAAGGGTCTTAATCTCTACACTAAGCAAATAATCTGGATTATATGATGAAAAACATGGCATCAAGATTAGATGAAGACTCATTAACAACCTGCAATATGCAGATGATACAACCTTGCTTGCTGAAAGCCAAGAGGACTTAAAATACTTTCTGATGAAAATCAAAGACTACAGCCTTTGGTATGGGTTGCATTTCAATGCTAAGAAAACAAAAATCCTCACCACTGGACTGAGAAACAACATCCCTATAAATGGAGAAAAGATTGAAGTTGTCAAAGACTTCATTCTTCTCAGATCAACCATCAACACTCATGGAAGCCACAGACAAGAAATCAAACGACATATTGCGTTAGGCAACTGTGCTGCACAAGACCTTTTTAAAGTGTTGAAGAGCAAAGATGTCAGTTTGAGGACTAAAGGTGTGCCTGACCCATACCATGGTATTTTCAATAACCTCGTATGCATGCAAAAACTGGACAGTGAGTAAGGAAAATTGTAAAAGAATTGATGTATTTGAGTTATGGTATTGGAGGAGAATATTCAAAGTACCATGGACTGCCAAAAGAACAAACAGATCTGTGATAGAAGATGTACAGCCAGAGTGCTCCTTGGAAACCAGCATGGCCAAACTTAGTCTCTCATACTTGAGACATATTGTTAGGAGGGACCAGTCTCTGGAGAAGGATATCATATTTGGTAAGGTGGAGGGTCAGAGAAAAAGAGGAAAACCCTTAATGAGATGGATTGACACATCGATGGGCTCAAATGTAGCAACGATTGTTGAGGTTGGATCAGGACCGGGCAGTGTTTTGTTCTGTTGTGCATAGGGTCGCTATGAGTCGGTACTGACTCAATGACACCTAACAACAACACAAAAGATTAGGAAATGAGCCCTCATGGCACAATGGGTTAAGGGTTGGGCTGCTAACAGCCACTCTGAGTAATAAAGATGAGGTGATCTGCTCCCATGAAGATTGACAGTCTCAGAAACCCTAAGAGCAGTTTTCCTCTGTCTATAACGTATAGACAGAGTCCTGGTGGTACTGTGAGTTAATGCACTGGATTGTAAAGCTGGTTTGAACTACAAGGTCTTTGGTTCAAGCTCACCAGCCACTCCTCAAAAACTCTATGCACGATCACTATGGGTCAGAACTGACTCAATGGCACTTAACAACAACATAGTCTATTGGGTCACTCTGGAGTCCTGGTATGACGCTGTGGGATAAAGCACAGGACCACAGGTCAGATGAACCACAAGGTTGGTGGTTCAAACTCACCAGCTGCTCCTTGGAAACCCTATACAAGGTCACGATGAGTTGGGACTGACTCGATGGCACTTAACGACAACAACATAGGGTCAGTATAAGGAACGCTGGTAGTGTAGTGGATTATGAGCTTGGTTGCTCACCATAAGGTCAGTAGTTCAAATCTACCAGTTGTTCCACAGGAGAAAGATGAGACTTTCTGCTCCCTTAAAGATTTACAGCATCAAAATCCCTCTACAGGATCGATCGCTAACCGATTCTCAATGGCAGTGAGTTTTGTGGGTTCAGATTAGAACGCAGCAGAGGCCCTGGTAGTACTCTCACGGTGACACAGTGAATCGACTCCCATCTGAAGCCCGGGTCTCCCTACCAGCCCACTCCTCTTTCCACAGAAACCCCATGCTGAGACTATGCATGTGTGTGTGCTTCCCGGAACATCTCAGGAGGAAGTTCAATGAATATCAGGAGAGCTCCACCCACACTGACTGCAGAAGCTCCACTGAGGAAGCAGCCTCTACCCTCTGAGGCTCCCGCTCTGGTGGGGAGAAACCAACACAGGCTCCAGTGGGTACATGGGAGAAAGAATAGACCACACACACAGGAATAACAGCAGCAGAGATAGGACAGAAAGCAACAGAACCCAATCAAACAGAAACTTCACCCAGGTACGAAAATGTGTCCTAACAATTTAGTGAAGAGAGGCATCACTGCTCTTCACATTCAACCCTTCATTCAGTTCAGTCCACAGATCCTTAAGGAGCAACCTGCTCTGTAGGACCCTCTACTAAGGCTAGGGGTAAAGCTAAGAACATAGCACCAGCCCCACGGAGCTCTAGGCATAAACATTTAGCAAGAAGTGGCCCAAATACTCACTTCATGATAATTTCACTAAGTGACATGGAGGATAAGAACTGAGTAGATTCCAGAGGCCTCAATTCAACCTATTGTTGTGTGCATCAAGTCTACTGCAATGCTTTGAGACTTGATTAGACAGAGTATCAAAGTTCCAGTGGGTTTCCTAGGCTTTAATCTTGGCAGAGAAGTCATGGTGTGGTGCTGTAGAATAAGCACTGGATTGCTAACCACAAAGTTGGAAATCCTCTACAGGGTTGCTGTGTGTCAGAACTGACTTAATGGCACTTAACAACAACAGTCTTTACACGAGCAGACCACCAGATCTTTTCTTTTGTGGTAAGGAATACTACTTAGTATATTAATAGAATAGAAGCTTTGACACAGAGACCAGAGGGATGGAGACAGGAGGTTGGTGCAGGTTTGGACATGGCAGGCAAGGACAACTTTGAAGGCCTTGAGGAGGTCTGGTACATCTGAGGACATGCAAGACTGGTGTGGGCATTTTTGTGATGAGGAGAGAGGGTGAGTGTGGGCTTGCACTACAGAGAGGAGTCAAAGACAGAATACCATGGGCCTCATAGGCTGTATAAAGGTTGTTCTTTGTTTGGATTTATGGTTGGTTTGCTTGTTTTTGTATTTTATTTTCAGTGCAAAGAGAAACCACTGAAGTGTATGAGGCCAAGCAACACATGAAGAGATTAGTACATTCCTCATTTCAGTTAACACAGTTTAGGTTTACAATCTTTAAGAGTATTCTGAAAGCAAACAACAACAAAAAGGTTTTTATAGACCTAAACTTCCTCATTATACAACTAATTCAGTCTGTCATCAGGACAATCTCTAGCCCCCTGAGACCATCAGTACACAGACATGCTCTATGGGGAAAGGCGCAGTCCTAGGGGCATCTCTTCCTATGTTCTAGTAACTTAATTGGCTCTCAGATGGATGACTTGCGAGTTTTCATTATATGTGGTTGGAAAATGATGCAGAGGGATGATAGTGTGCATGCGAGTCGGTGCCTCTGTGCAGGCTGTGTGCATCCTCTGTTTGCAAGGGGCTTGACTCCTCTAAGCAAATGGTGTTGAACTTGCTGGGGCTCAGCAAAGCAATCCATTTATTATAATTCCACTGAGAAGAGGCCCAGTAAATCAAAGAGACAACCTGACCGCAAACAAATTATACACCAAGAGATAGGCTGACGGAAGAGAGCAAGAACAGAGTGGTGGCCAATTGGGGAGAGTAAGAATAAAAAAGAAGGGGACAAGGAAAGCCAGAGAATAAAGACCTACAGACATGCCTAGAGTCAGAAAGAAATAAAAATGGAGCCTAATTTGTTCATCAGGAACAAAAAGAAAATGAAAAGCCTTCTACGAAGAGAGATCCCATTTGCTGGAAACCCCTAACTTACAAACCCTTGACTTAAAAAAAAAGAAAGAAAAAAAACAACTGCCCTTTGTTCTCCTGAGGGGACACCTGGGGAGTGATTGATGGGCAGTTACTTTCTCCTGAGCAAATGTACAGCGTTTTCTTTTCTCATGCAAATAAAGAGGGAGCCCTCTTCTTAAATAGAGTTAACCTGTTACTGGTATCCTTGATGCAGGTACACAGCCCAGACTAAACATTGTCTAAAAGCAATTGCCCTTTTAGAGATGATGATGCCCTAGCTGGGCCAAGGTCAGGAAGGATGGGTTCTTGGACCAGGTCCCAGCATGGAGCTCAGCCCGTGTTCTTGTCACAAGAACAGTGACAACTGATGGATAGTGGAATTGCCAAGCTCACACTCCTGACAAGGACAGTAAGCAATAAATGTGCTTCAAGATCAGCACGAGCACAGAACTTACCTAACACTTAATACATCATGTCTTGGGAAAATGTACGTCCAGATCAAAATATTTCCCTTATAAACTCAACTCTTAAAAACAAAAATCTGCTTTGAAGCTGGGCGGTGTCTGTATTGTAGTAAATACAGGAAGAGTTATAAGCAGATCTGCTTAGACTATGAGAGCTGCATCACAGATCTCCAAAACTCACTTATCAGGAAAAAACGCCAACAATAGAATGTTATGAGGACATTGTGGTCTATGGTCATCCCTAAGGAAACTGAAAGAGCCCAGAGATAGCATATTACTTTGCGAAAGAGGTAAAAAAGATATTCTCTAGAAGGCTGAAGATCTGTGTGACAATTGGGGAGCCAAACACTTTTGAAAACTGGTTCTTAATGCAAATGTTGAAACTATAAGGAGGACTCTACCACCCAGATCTGATCAGGAGTTTCATACACAACTGCCCAACTCCCAGACTGGGCTTTCAGATCAATCAGTGCAAAATGTCTAAATAAAATATGAGCTGAAAATCCAGCAATGCACTGAAAGAACACATGGGATTTATTCGAAGACAAGGATGGTTCAATATTTGAAAATTGACAATATATTTACACATATTGATAGATCTAAAGCATTATATAAGGAGCTCTGGTAGCGTAGTGGTACAAGTCGGGCTGCTAACCTCAAGGTCAGCAGTTCGAAACTATCAGCCACTCCATGGGAGAAAGATGAGGCTTTCTGCTTCCCTAAAGATTTACAGCCTAGGAAACCCTATGCAGGATCGCTATGAGTCAGAACGGAGACCACGGCACACCACCACTACTGCCAAAGCAGTACCTGAGCATCTCAATAGGTATTGCAAAGGCAACTAATACTATTCAACACTCATCCTTAATTTAAAAAGAAAAAAGAAGTCATAATAAATAATGGATTGATACTTTGTACTGTAGTGAATATCTCTCTCTAGACAAAATGCTTTATGGAGAAACACGAGAAGTTTTTTGTTTTTTCCATAAAAGTCAAGAATAAGATAAAATGCAGATATTCCCATTATTATTTAGCGCTGTTGTAGCTAATAATTAATATAATAATAATTAGCTAAGGAAATTAGATGCACAAATTGTTTTTGTTGTAAAGTGCCATCAAGCTGGTTCTGATTCATAGCAACCCAGTATAGGGTTTCTGAGGAGCAGCTGGTGGGTTTGAACCATTGACCTTTTGGTTAACAGTCCAGTGCTTATCCTACAGCGCCATACCATATATAAATAAAAAGTCAATAACAGCAGATGATACTTGTATGATTGTGTAGCATTATTTACACCAGTGGAGCCTTGGTGTGGTGCTGTAGGATAAGCACTAGACTGCTAAACACAAGATCGGTGGTTAAAACCAACCAGGTGTTATATATATAGGGTCACTCAGAAACCCTAACATGGTCACGTGAGTCAGAATCGACTCTTGTGCACTCAACAACATCATTTACACTAAAAGGACCAATTAACAATCTATTATAACAAATAACAGGGTTGCATATAAAAGCAACATGTAAAAGACAATGGTTTTTATCTTTACAAACAACAACCAGTTGGAATATCAGTGTAAATCAATAAGTATCGCTACTAAGGTTCCAGTTCATAAGTGCATGGGTTTATCCCAAACAAAGCATGTTTAAGCATCTCTGTGATCAGTGGATGCCAGCAGAAAGTTCTCTCACTAATGCACTTGTTAGTCTTGTTGTTGTTAACTGCCATCAGGTCGGTTCCAACTCATAGCATCCCTGTATAGGGTTTCTGAGGAGTGGCTAGTGGGCTGGAACTGCCAACCTTAAAGTTTAAAGCGACCTTGAAGTTCAGAGCATTAATCCGCAGCACCATATCAGGACTCCAGTAGCCTTACTTTTGTTTGTTGTTAAGTGCCATCGAGTTGGTTCCCACCCAATGAGACCCTGTATAGGGTTTCTGAAGAACAGCTGGTGAGCTTAAACCAAGGAAGGACCTTGTGTTCAAATCAACTTTGCCATCCAGCACATTAACGAACATTAACTAGAACGCCTAGTCTTGCTACGGTGCCTTAAAATTTTTTTTATTTTTTAAAGAATGCTTTGGTGCCACAGGAAAAAACAATTTTGAGTTCACAACAATCAAAAATTTTTAAAAAATTCAAGTGGACATCTACTCAAATCATTGAAGCTTTTCCACAAGTCTCCAGGAATGTTGCCCCACATACCACAACAGTTTTTACATGGATTTTGTATTTAAGGAAGATCAGAAAAATCCCAAAGATGTATTCAAGGCAGGGAAGTAGACTCAGAATGTATGTATTTTTTTTTTTTTTTTTTTTTTTTTTTTCCAAAGGTGTAATCTTCATAGATTTTCTAGAAGGCCACAGTGTGGTTACAGGTGTTCACTATGAAGAAGTTTTAAGAAAATTAAAAACTGCATTGGTGAGAAAAGGTCAGGAATTTTTTTCCATCGTGACAATGTTCCTGGCTCAGTCTTTGATGGGAGCAAGAGCTATCCTAAAAGACTCATTGGAAAACCACACCTCATCCACCCTATAGCTTTATCTTGCTCCTTCAGACTTCTCTTTGTTCTCGAAACTCAGAGAACATTTCAAAGGGACATGATCTGAGAGTCCCTTGAGGATGTCAGAATTGTCATTTTGATGTAAACAGAAGAGTGCAAAATTCTCTAGGAAGGGTTAGAGAGATGGAAACACTGTGTTCAAAAGTGTAAAGACCTGGATGAAGGATTAGTGGAAGAACAACAGCTTCCCATTTTGATTTTTGTTTCATAAAGGTTTCTATGATTTGTCATAATACTGTTCACTTACCCTAGTTAAAAAAAAAAGAGAGAGAGAGAGAGAGAGAAAGATTTCATTTATAAAAGCAACAACAACAAAAAAAGATAAAATACTTAGAGATACAACACTAAACAGAAAAAAGGCTGATATCCATGTTCTTTTACAAACGTTGTAAAGATGCTAATTCTTCCAAAATGAATCTATAAATTTTTATAGTCACATCAGGACTCCAGTCCTGTTGTTGTTGTTAAGTGCCATAGAGTTTGTTCTGACCCATAGTGACCCTGCATAGGGTTTCCAAGGAGTAACTGGTAGGTTTGAACCACTGACCTTGCAGTTCAAACTGACCTTATGGTCCAGCGCATTAACCCACAGCAGCACACCAGGACTCCTAGAGATCACCAAACTGCTTCTTGAAGTGGCTGCATCTGTTGGTTTTCTTGTTAGAACTTTTGAATTAGAATCCTGGTGTGACACTATGGGCTAATGTACTGAACTGAAAGGTCAGTGTGAACTGCAAGGTTGGTGGTTTAAATTCACCAGTCACTCCTTGGAAACCCTATACAGGGTCCCTATAAGTCAGAACCAACTTTATGGTACTTAACAACTAGAGACCTGGTGTGGTGCTGTAGGATCAGCACTGGATTGCTAACCACCAGGTTGGTGGTTCAAACCCACCAGTTGCTCCTTGGAAACCCTATACATGGTCGCTATGATATGGAACCAACTCAACGGCACTTAACAACATTATGACTGTGAATAGTCTATCAACAAAATAATTATATTCCTAAGCATAAACTCAAAAAATTTAAGAGAAATTCCAGCTAATGTACAAAGGGGACATATATATGAATGTTAATGTGGGTATTGTTTGTAAAAGTGGAAAACTATATACAACCTAAATGCTCATCAACATGCAAATTAATAAATTGTGGTATTGTCATATATCAATATATCACACATCTTTGAAAATAATTGTTGTTGTTGTTGTTAGGTGCCATCAAGTTGATACCGACCCACAGTGACCTTATGCACAGCAGAATGAAACACTGCCTGATCCTGGGCCAACCTCATTATTGTTGCCACACTTGAGTCCATCCATGCTGCCACTTGGCCAATCCATCTCATTGAAAATAATAGGCTAGAATAAAATGGCTCAACATGGAGGAATCACTCAAACAGAATGGTATTAAGTTTCATTGAGTCAGTTCTGACTCACAGCAACCCTGTATAGAGTTTCTGAAGCTTTTTAAATGTTGTGGGAACAGAAAACCTCATCTTTCTCTCGCGGAGCGGTTGGCGGGCTCAAACTGCAGCTTTGTGGTTTGTAGTCCAGTGCTTATCCATCATATGGAAGCACCGTGCATACAAACCTAATGTTGAGTGGAGGAAAAAAACAAGATTCAGAAGAATGCATGAAGTATAACACTATTGATATACAATTTAGAAACGTATGCAGTCTGCGTATTGTTTATATCCATGCATAGTCATTAAAAGTGAACAAAATGTGTAGGAAAAACAAAGCAAAACATCAAATTCAATGGATGATGAGAAGGAGGGGCAGGGACTGAGAAAAGATGATCTGGGTTTTGTCTGCATTTGTAAGGTTTTCTTTCAGAAACTGGGTTGTGGGGATTCCGGTGTTTATAACACATTTTTCTTTTTTAAGTGCTGCATTATTCATTTTATTTTTTGTAGGTCTGAAGCATTTGAAATCAATTTAATGGAAAAGAAATGAGAAAAAAATAGCTGGAAAAACTCTCATAAAAGAGCATAAGGGACAACCAGCCCTATTAGGTATTAAAATATATTCTAATGACATTTTGTTGTTGGATGCTGCCAAGTGGGTTGTGTGCCATCATGTTGGTGTGGCGCTATAGGGTACGCACTGGATCACAAGGTCGGTTTGAACCAAAAAGTTGACAGTTCAAATTCACCAGCTCCTCCTCGGAAACCCTATACAGGGTCTATATGGGTTGGAACCAACTCGATGGCACTAAACAACAACAACATAAGGTTTCTGAGATCTGCTGGTGGGTTTGAACTGCCAATCTTTTGGTTACCAGTCCAGGACTTATCCTATCATAGCAAGCAAGCAAGCAAGCAAACAAACAAACAAACAAATAAATAAATAAGAGTGGTGAGCTACTTTATAGGAGTCCTGGTTAATGCACTGGACTGCAAGGTCAGTTTGAACTGCAAGACTGGTGGTTCAAGCTCACCAACTGCTCCTAAGAAACCCTATACAGAGTCGCTATGAGTCAGAACTGACTCAATGGCACTTAACAACAACAACTGCTATATAGAGGAAATTTAATGGAATAAAATAAAAAGCACAGAAATCTACCATCTTTTCTTTTTCCAAATCATTACCTACTTTTTCTAACACAACAGTTCCTTCGTGGTTGTGCTTGTCACAGTTTTTTACCCAACTATCTCTTATGATAAGGCAATGAGTAGACATGGGTGTTAGAGGCCTGGGGCCACAGATCAAAGGAAATCACCACAAAGGTAAAATTACTTTATTTTTTCATTGAATGCAGGCTTTGCAATCTGCCTAGCCCACTGTTCCTGTCCCCTATCCCTTCATTGGCCCTCCTCCCCACTGTTTCCTCTCGTCTTCCTACTCAACTCAAGCTAGAGGCATCTTTGAAACATGTAAGCATATCATAACCCATCCACCTTCCTACTGGATGCTGGTTAACAGCATCAGGGAAAATCTAAATTCCTTACTATAATCTATGAATGACTCACTATAGTGCCTAGGTCAGCCCACCTCTGAATGCTCAGGCCCCCACCCAATGACCTTCTCTCTGCTACTATAATCCACTAGACTCCCCCCCTCAAAACCTTTGCATCCTGCCTTCCAAGAACACACCAGTCTAGAACACTCTACTAAACTCCAAAAGAGCGAGGACTTTGTATACCTTGTTCATTGCTATACCTCACTCATGTCTTGAGCATGGTGCCACTCAAATATTTGATGCATAAGCAAAATAGGTGTCACTAAGTGGCACTCCAAGATGTGCTTTATTTATTTAAAGATATGCTTTATTTATTTATCCAAAAGAAAGGGTGTGTCTTTCTTCACCAGGGACTAGACTATAAAATAGCTTTAACCTTAACTCCTTACCTCTTCCATGTCTATGAAGAGTCCCCCTCCCGCATGACTGGGAGTTCACTGAGGAGACCTTCCAGGTGGGTGTGGAATTAGAACCTGTTCTGGTGTGGCATTCTAGGTTAAGTACTGGACTGCTAAGTAGTGTTCACAACCACCAGTCACTCCTTGGAAACCCTATACAGGGTCGCGATGAGTCAGAACCTATTGCAGGGCACTTAACAACTGGTTTCAGTATTAGTGAACTATGCATCAAGCCAAGTCCTGTCTAGTCACAGAAAGGCCCCTAGTTGTCTGGTTGGCTGCTCCTGTGGTGGAACCATGGATAGTAATCCTTCCCACACTTTCAGTGAGGATTCCTTCTGCCGACCCTGCCTGAGCCACTCATGGTGGTTGCCTCAAGGAAAGGGTAAAGGTCACACCAAAGGTAGAACCTTCCATACTCAGTCATCCTATGCTTCTGGGAAAAGGGGATTCAACCTTCCCCTGGCACAATGCCATTCATGAATCCTCTAACTTGAAAAAGTTCTTATTCTACCCTTTGCCAAGAGAAGCAGGCAAAGATGAGCACATAAATCCAAACTGGAAGGCTTCACACAATCAGAAGATAATTCTTCTGAGTGGAAAATATTACCTGTCCTCCCGTAAATGGCATTTTCATAGCTGTTTGATGATTACTCTAATATTGATATGGTTTTCTCCTGACAAGGAGCTTCAGATTTTCCCTGGACATGGTCTCATTAATCTTCAGCTATTTTATTAACGCATAAAATGGAGTGTACTATGGTGTTAACAACAAAACTTGAGTTCCCTTTATCATCACTACCCAATACCTGCTTTTCATTATATATATTGATAATGAATTATTTTAGTATCCTGTGAGCTAACATCAAAAGGCTTAAGTGAAAAGAGGTATTTCCTGTTCTTCTCTATGCATGCTGTTGTTGTTGTGGAATCTGTTCCCACCCATAGCGACCCTGTAATATGGTTTCTGAGAAGAAGCTGGTGAGCTTGAACTGCCAACTTGTGGTTATGTGAGTCTTTTCCTTTATTTTTTTTTGCTATCCTTCATCCCAAACCAGTGTGATTTGTTGTTGTCAGGTGCCATAGAGTCGGAACCAACTCATAGCGACC
>NW_006408546.1:10288927-10347535 GCF_000296735.1 Chrysochloris asiatica | reverse complement strand
TTGATAAGAATGTTGTTTATTGGTCCAGTGGTGAGGATTTTTGTTTTTCTGACATTGAGATGCAACCCATAGCAAAGACTGTGTTCTTTGATCTTCAGTGTGATAGATGATTATAATAATGGTCCCCAATGAATCTGGCCTCCTGATGTCTATGCGTTTTAGCTATATGACATCATAATTTCTTCCATCAATAGATGACATCTGTGAAGCTGCGCTGTTTGTGTAACTTGATTTTACCAGTGGCCTGGGTAGAAGTTATGTGTAAACTCTAAATTTTAGGAGGTATGGCAGATTCCAGTCTTGCTTTCTCGGAAACCTGAATCTATCCTGCTAAAGAGGTCCAGTCTAGCTAAAGAGTCAGTTTAGCAGTCTAGCCTGCTAAAGAGGTCTTGTGGAGGAGAACCAAGGTGCCCTAGCCAAAAGCCAGCACCATTCGATAGACACAAGAACAGGGCCATTATACATAGATCTCCCAATCCTTTAGCTAAATGCAGCAATATGAGGAAGCCCAGGGAAAACCAGACAATTTACAAAATTATGAGAAATAATAAACTGTTTTATTTTAAGTCATTACATTTTGGGATGGCTTGCTAGTCATCAATGGAAAATTATCACTCCATATCTGTTGCCATATTCTGTATCTTATAATTCTTTTCCTAATTCCAAATTTCCAGGTGACCTCACTGATTGGAAAAGAACAACACCCTGAGTTTCAATCACTCTGTAAGAATCTCTGGTCTTTGACAAAAATCATGATACCTCCTAGTCTCCACCAGTCACTAACTGGATTGGCTTCTCAGCTATGCCACTTCTGTGGGCTGCAATGTGTCTCTCAATAATACGTGTCAACTTGGTCAGGCCATGATTCTCATTATTACGTAACTATCTTCCATT
Organism: Chrysochloris asiatica; assembly: GCF_000296735.1. Lineage (NCBI taxonomy): Eukaryota > Metazoa > Chordata > Mammalia > Afrosoricida > Chrysochloridae > Chrysochloris > Chrysochloris asiatica. The sequence goes on along the minus strand of NW_006408546.1, from coordinate 10,346,641 downwards.
TTGCCATCTAATGTAATTATTCTGTGTTGTAAATTCTAACCTATAAAATGTTAACCAGGAAGGATTCGAGACAGTTATGTTAAATGGGGTAGAATATAATCTACAGGATTTGAGATATAAAATAGATCAAACAATTGAGCAGAGATCAGAGGGGGTTCACTGCCACCAAGAAAGAAGAGCTGAGAGTGGAGTATGTCCTTTGAACCCAAGGTCCCTAAACTGAGAACCTCTTAGACCCTGGGAAGATTGATGGCTAAACACATGGAGATCTCCAAGAGACAACAAGTTTTCCACAGGTGGTTAGAGGAGACAAGGACCTTCCCCCAGGCCTGACACATAAAGAAGCCTTTCCCTAGCAAGGGAACCCTGAATTTGAACTTCTAACCTCCAAAACTATGAGAAAATAAATTTCTGTTTATTAAAGCCGTTCATTCACTTGTGGCATTTCTGTGATAGCAGCACTAAATAACTCAGACAGCCACTTATGAACTATGTGACCTAAAGTACATAACTTACTATCTCTGAGCCTCCGTTGTATCATCTGTGAAGACTAGAGATTAAAATGTACTTACTTTCCAGGTTGTTGTGAGAAATAAATCAGTTATTGCTTGTCGAGCATGCAGAAAGTGGTTGGACACAGTATATGTGAACAAATATTAGCTCCGGACTATAATCCCCCTAGATCAGATGACAGTGCTGGTCAGAAAACATGAGTAACGTCAATCGGGCCACACGGGCAATAAGTAGAAGGGCTATCTATTCACGCTGTAGAAAAGGTACCCGCCTGCTTCCACTGACCTTAAGCAGAGCCTGCATCTTCAGGCCTAGTATTTTATTATTCTGCAACTAACTTGACCTGCTATCTTCTGCCAAGAAACTTTTTTTTAGAATTAACAAACTTTTTAACCAACACTCAGTTCCCTGTGGCACCATTCTCTGTCACAGACGTGGCCCAAGCTGTACTCTTTCTCAAGCCACTCTGGCTCTCTCCGCTGCTGTCTTCAAGCTCACACACAACCACACTGTTACTTCAGTTCAGGGTCCAGTCAAGCCACCTTCTCTTATTCGTTTGAAAAGCAGTGCTCCCCAAAGGGCTAACCTGGAGCAGCAGTGATAGGAGACGCTCTTCCTTAATCAACGTAGACTGGGAAACAGTGCACATTCTCTATTTCACTAGGAGTCGGAAGCTCAGTCAAGTTAGCTATAAATTGGCTTGCATGGCTTTGGTTTCCCATGGCGTCCCAAACTTCTCACTCCATGAAAAAACCTATCACAATATCAACAAATAGTCCACATAGTCCCTTGGAAGTCACTTTAAGGAAATTTGGTTAGAGAGTCCTGTTGTTACAGAGGAGTCCCTGGATGATGTGAACAGTTAAGGTGCTCAGCTGTTAGCCAAAAGGTTGGAGGTTTAAGTCCACCCAGAGGCACTTTGGAAGAAAAGCCTGGTGATTTTCTTTCTAAACAATCAGTCATTTGAAAACCCCATGTGTCACAGTTCTACTATGATACACATATGGTCATCATGATTGGAAGTTGACTCAACAGCAGCTGGTCAAGGTACAGAGTTGGAAAGATGTTCTGTCACATCCTGACTACCCTGTCCTCAAACCTAGAATGGTTTCAATCGATCAGCACAAATTGATGGAGATACGCATATTTATTTTTCTAAATGAAACACTAGAAACTGTTACATTAACCCTTTGGGGAACACTAGTTCTCAAACGAATAAGAGAAGGTGGTTTGACTGGACCCAGAACTGAATTAACAGTGTGGTTGCATATGAGCTTGAAGATAGCAGCAGAGAGAGCCAGAGTGGCTTGAGAAAGAGTACAGCTCGGGCCACGTCTGTGACTGAAAATGTTGCCACAGAAGGGAAACGGGTATGCAGACTGGGGAGAGGGGGTATCACCTTTCATTGTGCACTTTTGTCTGCTGTTGGAATTTTCTAGCAGTGTACCAGTACACATGCTATTTTTGTTTTCTAAAATTTCAGCAGTTCACTGATGTACTTTTCATTATTCTTTAGCCTTTCCTCTGTGCTTTATTTTTGATTGCTTCTGGTACTGTTTCTTCAAATTCACTCATCTTTTCTTCCATGATGCTTAATCCCCACCATGTGCATTTTTTTCATCTCATACACTGCATTTCTCATCTCTAGATGCTCCCTTTAGATCTTTCTTTAAAAAACAAAACCGTTCATATCTCTTAACATGATTATGCTTTCCTCTAGCTTCTCAAAAAGCAGAGATAATTGCACTATTTGAATCCAAAACTTTTTACTTGAACCACTTGAGCAATTCAAAACAAGCTTGCAATACTAAAATCATTACATTCTGTCTTGCTTTTTCCTCCCCGGGGCAGACATCAATTCCCACCTGCCAATATTTACCGTGTTTAATAAATGCTGCTGATTGACTGATCGTGGTTCCTAAGACCAGGTCAAGCCTAAGAGGTACACTGCTCAGTTCTGGTCCACAGGTTGAGCTCCTTCCTGGTGCTCACAGGTAGAGAACCATTCAACTTTACACAACTAAAGAGTCTCAGAAGTTTTAGTTCCAACAGTCCACTGGGCCTCTGTTCCTTGACCTCCTAAAATGCAAAGACTCTGACTGGCTAAAGGAAATATGGTATGGATCATCCAGGTATTTTAAGAGGAACTGATATTATTAAATTGTATCCTGTTGCTTGTTTATGGTGATTTTTGATACTTTGCTTAACTAACAGAACCATGTCTGGTGCTCAGTCTTTGAATCCCAAGCTAATTAAAATCCACTGTACTCTCTGACAAGAAAATACCCCCTTGTGATCAAATGAACTTTGAAATCCCCCAAAATGGCATCTGAGCAGCTTTGGCTTTAAGTATGTATTTTCAAAGAGTTAAAAGAAAAATTGTGTTCATTTATTTATAATAAGCAATTGCATATAAAATGGTTTCTCTTTGAGGCTTAATGAAGTATTAGAATTGTGATCGTTCATGAATTGAAAAATCCTTCTAGCTGTGCATTACCCAAAAATGAGCAATCATCCCTGACTTCCATACACCATTGCACTCTGATCATGCTGCAAGGTGGGGCACGGCAGCTTGGCTCTGTCTCTGATACATGGGACTTGGTCAATGGCACTCATGTTATGACAAGGAATGGACACGTAGAACATCATTGGTCTGCTGGATGGAGACCAGAATGGGAGGCAATGAGCCCAGTTTTAGAATAAACAGACCTGGGTTCAGATTCCATCCCTCCCCACCTGCCACCTACCAGCAACATATATTTCTTTGCCTCCTAAGCTTGGGGAAATGGTTACAGACTCATGGAGTTTCCATGAGTTGATACAAAAAATCCACTTAATATAGAACCCAGCAGTGGGACAATGTTCCCTGCCTTGTTGCCCCCTCTCCACCATCACCATAAGGAAGGACAACATCTACCCCGTGAGCACCTCAGCTGGCTAGGGCTGCTGCAGAGGTTTGATAAGAACCACAGGTTACTCAGAAAGGTCCAATCAGTGCACACAGCGATGTCCTTGTCTAGTTTCTAGCACCAATTCCTTTGCCAGTGGACTTTATTTTCTGATGGCGAATTCAAGGTTCAAACTATAAGGACCAATTGTTAACAGCTACCCAGGAATCCTCTGCTCCCCCCAAATCTTTTAAATAGGTCACTTAATCTCTCTGAGAGAGTTTACATTTGGTCCAGCTCACAATCTCAGAATCATAGAACACATGAATTAAACAGACTGTCTCAAATTCACTACTGGACTTCTCCTCAACATTTCTGCCAGGAGATTGTGCAATGTCCTACAAGATGGAGCGCTCACTACCTCCAAGGCAGGGCATTTCACTTCTGGACAGTCTGCACCCAAATCAGAGACTCCATATATACTCTATATGTTAGGGATTCTCCATCTCTGAAGACTCTCATATCTGCCTCCGAGATGTCACCTCTCCAGCCAGGCCTCATTCCTCCTAGAAGCTGGTCTTCCTAGGACACATTCTTCCTTGAAAAAGGTAATGGCTTGTTTAAGTGGGTGAGCAAAGTGGGGGCTTTGCATATTCCCTTCCAGTGTTAAGAAACCATGATTACCGGAGGAAGAAATATTATTATAGCGCATCCCTTTCTGGGTCTCCAGGTTTCTAGCGCCACCATTTAAAAAAATACATAATTAATGTATTTTTTATTATTGAAGAAAAGCTAACTTTGTCATTTTAGATAAGACCTTGCCTCTCTCCCCCAAGTAACTCACCCCTTAGGTTAATTCTTTATGGTGAATTTGTGTTATAGCCATCTGGACTCTGATCCTTCGGAATTGTGAATTTTTTTTTATAGCTTTAATTATTTCCTCTAGTCTCTTCTTTTCTTTTATATACAATGAATCATTCTGTTCCAGAGAAGGGAAAAATAAAAAAGATTTTTGGAAAGTTATAGCTGTAATTTCAATAGAAGTAGATTGGGCTTTGAGGAATATGAACATTTGTTGTATTTTCTGAATCCATTTTCTTCTCCACTAGTTAATGAAGATGTTATTTCTCTCTTGAATTGTGGTTGTTAATTCCTGACAAGTGTTTTTTGCAAGTTACGGTTAGTTATATGCCTCTCAGTTTGTCCTCTTCTTTGTACGCTTTATGAAATATTCACTTCTTCCTGATAGGATGAGGCTTCATTCACCCCTGGCTGTGATTAATTGTGTGTGTATTTTGGGACCTAATTTATGTTTATATGATTCCTCTAGTGTTTCCATTTTCTTTTCTAATTATCCATTTTCCCCCATCTTTTTTTCCTAAAATTAGTACTGAATTAGCTTGCCTCTGATTACAGTCTTGGATGCATCCCAAAGAATATTGTTGGACAGCTCCCCATTATCATTTCATTCCATGAATTCTTTGTTTGGTTATTGCAATAAAGCTTTGTTAACCCTCCGCGAACCCTTATTTTCATTTTCCCAGTCATCTTGGGTTGGAAACGGCGCCAAGCCATGGTCAGACTTCGCAGCCATCATGCACACACTTTTTCCAACTGCCAGCTATTTTGCTTGGGATCAAAAATAAGACCTAAGAGCTGGTTTGTTTAAAAGACTCTTCCTCCCTATCAGTTACTCACTGGTGTGAGGTTGTGAGATGTTGGAGCCACTGTTAACTGAAGGTTCTCTACAACAGGCAAACCAGAACACCCACAAAAATAGAATGTTTAAACTTACTTGACCAGGGTCCCTTTACTAACCTTAATTTACCAAGGCAAGAGTGGAAATAGAGCTGTCCCAATGGGAGTGCTTTTATTCCTCTTAATTGCACCTTGATCCCCAGAAACCTTAGCTATGAAATTCTCACACCACCCTTTCCTCTCCCAGATAAAGCAATAGCATCCTTTCCTTCTGGGAAGAAGGATCCAGAGCTCAAGTCTAGGCAGTCTTGCCTTCATATGAGGACACACCTGGATATGCCTAGAAGGGCTATGGATTATCAGTCTCACAGTTTGGTTCAACAATATGGATGCACACATAGCATACTACAGTCTTGCTTTGCCTGAACATTTTACTGGGGACTCTGAGGGTGGCTCAAGAAGATGAATCTTGGCTGAGCAAAGACCTAGGCCCAGTTGTCTGGCCTTGTGGTTGGGTCCAGCTCTTTGCTGTATGGAAGGCTACTGCAGTCTCCAGGAAAGGGTGCCTTGGTTGGATAGACAAGATGGAGCCACCCCCAGCAGGAGTGCCCTGAGGAAACTTTCAGGACAGTGGTGAGGAGGGTGGACAAAGGAAGAAATAATAGACCCAACCTTTATTTTCACGGGCAGCAGTCAGGAGGTAAAATTTTCAGTGTCCAAACTAGCCTTAGCGGCATCCCAATTACAGTCTCCATGTTGGCTCAGGGACCTGTTCATAATCTAAAACACCACCTTCCACAAAAACCCTCTGTCTCCAAGCCCACCAACTGCTCCATGGGAGAAAGATGGGGCTTCTGATCCCACAAAGATGTAGCAGCATCTCATCTGCTAGCACGGTACCTCACATATTCAAATCAGTCCTTCCAGTGGTGAAGAACAGTAACATTCCTATCACCTTTTGGGTTCATGGCCACTGTTTGGCCAGTTCAGACCAAAGCAAGACTCACTCTCCAGCTGAAAAAAGTTAGAAAGAAAGAGCGAGGTGTGGCATCAGGAAAGGTCTACCAGCATTTGGGGTTGTTGTTGTTGTTAAGTACAGTAGAGTCAATTCTGTCCCCATAGTGACCTTGTACAAGGTTTCTGAGGAACAGCTGGTGGGTTTGAACCGCCGACTTTGTGGTTCGCAGTCCAGTGCTGATCCTACAGCACCACACCAGCATTTGGGGTAAACGGAAATAAGAACCCAAGATTCTTAGAGAAGACCTACATGATTTGTTCTTTAAATCTTAGACCTCCTCTGAGGTATTTTTATAACACTTTTCCAACCTTTATTATCTCAAAATATTTTCCAAGGCTAGATCTGACCAACCACTTTTGGATTTGGTTTTACCTGTTTTGATGACATAGATTTGCTTTTGATATAAACCATTCAGCTACAACTTTTCAGACCTGTCATATCTCTACTAGAACATTACCCAAATTAGACTCCCTTCCTCTAAAGTTTAGGAAATAGGACCAATCCCCCACCCCCTTTAATCTCCCTTTGTGTTTCTTGATTGAATCTCTATTTGGTATATACGTTCGGCTTATAATTTGGGTCAGATATTGGTTTTGCTGGCTGAGCAGTGATCCAACAGTTTCAGTCTTAAGATGTGGGATGTATGCAGTACCACCTCCAGCCAGCTCTGGACACTTTGGATATATTCCTCTTGGGGTGCTGTGGGTTAATGTGCTGGACAGCAAGATGGGTTTGAACCACAAGGTCAGTGATTTAAGCTCATCAGCCACTCCTTGGGAAACCTAAATAGGGCTTCTATGAATTGGAACTGACTCGATGGCACTTAACAACAACATGAGCCTTAGGAGAATGGTGACTAAGTAGGATAACCATAGGTCAGCAGTTCGAGCCCACCAACCGCTCCATGGGAGACAGATGAGGCTTTCTGATCTGACAAAGATGTACAGCCTCAGAAACTCTATACAGGGTTGATATGAGTTGCAACCACCTCCACGGTACTTAACAACAACATGTGAGCCTTAGTCTCAGTTTCTACAAAATAGGAGAAAGGGGCGGGGAGAAAGAGTAAGAGTTTGCTGTTGATGGGAGAGGGTAGGAAAGCACTATTGGAGACCCACAGAGTGATTTTAGGGTGGTGTCAGACACCACATACATAATACTGGTAAGAGAGAACATTTTAGTTCAGGAATTTCTGTATTTAACACTTAAGACAGGAAATAGGCTTTAGATTCTAGCTGCAGTTTCATATTACTGTCCACTCCATGCACTCAGAATGCTTTCTTTTATCCTATGTGTCTGTTTTTCCATATTATACTGACTTAAGAGGGGTAGTGTTAGGCTTACTTTTGCCTTCCATGCTGAAGACCCCATTTTATTCCCAGCCAATACACCTCATGTGCAACCTCCACCCATCTGTCAGTGGTAGTTTGTGCATTAGTAGGATGCTAAACAGGCTTCACTGGAGCTTCCAGCCTAAGGCAGGTGAGGAAGAAAAGCCTGGTGTTTTGCTACTCAAACCCAGCCAATGGAAACCTTATGAACTGCAGCAGTTCAATCTGGAGCAGGATTTCATTCTGTTATGCATGAGACCATCATGAGTCGAAGGCTGACTCAACAGCACCTAGTAGCGATAACAATAGTGATTAAAACTTGCTTTTACAAGTAAACACACCCAATATAGTAAAAAGAGAAGCGGTGATGGTAGAGATAGTAAATCCATATGGTCAAACTTCATCAAGGCAGTTCGTGCGTGAATGATTGCTGTTGTTAAGCGCTGTCGAGTTGGTTTTGACTCATAGTGATGCTGTGTAGGATTTCTGAAGAGCGCCTGGTGGGTTTGAACTGCGAGCTTTGTGGTTAAAAGCCCAGTGCTTGTCCTACAGTACCACATCATCACAACAGAACTCTGTGTAAATGATGTATTCAGTGTTGAAGGTCTCTCCTAGCCCTATGAATCTTGCTCCTGACTGGGTGAATTGTCTCAGCTGTCATCAGGGGACCAAAGCTCTCCCTTCCCACTAGCTCTCTGGAAGTCAGAGCAAGTCACAGCAGATAGGACCTCTGTTTGAGAGGCTGGTCATCCAACTCTGCAAACATACCCTGGTGTTCAGCAAGAGGCTTGCCTCTCCCCAACAGCAGATAATGATGCCAACCTCTTTGGTCAGTTCTCGCTATCAGCACAGTTGGCAGAATGTACTTTTTTGTTGAAAAGGTTTCCAGCCTTTCTTTGTTCTTTAATAACTTCAATATGAACTGCCAACTATCCTCTGCCCCACATCTAGCTGGCTCTCCATTAAGAGTAGAGTAAATTTAAGTTTGGAAGGAGGAAAATGAATTATTCAGAGTAACTAATTTCATCAGAGCCATTTTCATAAGAAATTGCTTGAAGAACAGCCTGAAACTTATCCTTAATTCATGCTATACTAACATCCCTCAGATAGGTCAATGGAGACAGGGTGGCCAGATGGTCCTCCCAGGGAGTTTCAGCCGCAGCGCCCAAAGCCACTTCAGCTCTGGTGTAAAGAAATGACACACTCAGAGTGGACCCAGGCCAGAAGACAAGTATAGGAGGGAGCTACCCACTGCACAGCAGCCCCTTCTAAATGCTGTGTGTGAGTTAACCTGACTTCCATGGAAAGCAGCCACATAGTGGCAGTGGCATGAGGGGTTCAGCCGGGAAGACTCCCATTGTGAAGGGAAAGAGAAACATCTAGAATTTGGACCTTGTTTGATTCCATGCCTCATCAGGTGACACAGGCCAAACACCCCAGGTAACAGGGCACTGGGTCCAAAAGTCTGCAGGTAACTCACAGTCCCTATGGTGGTGCCACCCTCTTCTCTCCCACCAAGAGAGGCACACACACCATGTGAAGGAGAGAAAAACTGTTACAATGAAGAGTCTTGAACCCTTATAATTTGTAAAAGAACTATTCACAAATCTGGATTCTTTGTTGTCAATAAGAATTTTTTGTTGCTTTTGGTACCCTGCTTCGGGATCTAGTACCTTTAGAGAGGTTGGTGTCATAAGCATGCTCAGAAAACAACCTGGGGAACCCTGGCTGACTGTGGAGGCATGAGGACCGGAGAAGGATAAGAATTAGTGCTTAAGAAGGAAGGATCTCAGCATTGGGGTGGTCCTGCTTCCTGGGCCATGAGGCTGCCTAAGGGGTTGATTTCTCACCCACAGGGAAGGGAACTGGTCCATCGTCACTACTCTTACTGGGAGGCATCTCCACCTGACACTCAGGTTCACTGGGGGTCCTGTTTTTGACATGACACATTCTCGGTCCACAAAGGAGGGGCCTCAAATGGTGGATTTGAACCCAGGTCCCACAGAATCTGGATGGGTTCATGCCCATGTTCAGGACCATGACCCTTATACCCTCTGTTCTGTGTGGCTCCACTTGTGCAAAAGCCTGAGGTTGGACCAGATGATCTGGGGTGACTGGTACTGAACCCCATGGTGTGGAAGTTAGGGCCAGGTGGCAAGGATTCGGGGCTAAATAGGACAGGCCCCTAACCTCAGGTTACTCAGAGAGGAGTGGGAGAAACAGGCATGTAAACATGCATTCCAGTGTGTTAAGAGCAGCAAGGCCTTGGGCAGCATGAATAGAGGTGGCAGGAACTCTCAGGAACAGCACTGGGACCTGGTGTGCTGTTAGCTCTTTATCTTAGTAAGAACACTCCAGTTGTGCTCTGGTGAAATACTCTCTTGTACCAGTGCATGCGACTCAGCCACTCAGGCCCAGTCCATCACCCCTCGGCACAAGCCTGGTCACACGTTCAAATCAGGGGCCTGAGCCTTTTGCTAGAATGATTGTATTTTAGGCTGGAACTTCTGGGGGGACATTTTTGGCGAAGAGGAGGGAACTGGCCTACAGAGAAGGAAGCAGAGCCAAGCAACCAGATGTTGACTGAGTACCTGGATAGCCAACAGTGTCACATTCCACTTTGGTGAATCCATAAATTCCCTTTTCCTTTATACTGTTTTGAGTTAGATTTCTATCACTTGTAACTGAGTCATAAAGGCTGGGCAGGGAACTGGCAAATGAAGAGGCTGGAGGAAGAAAGGGCATGTTATAAATGCACGGGTATAGGTGGACGGGTTGGTGAGGGCCCCACTAGTCAGTGCGTGCTAAGAGGCATAGCCTGAGTGTTGGTGAGGAAGATACAGGGAAGAAGGAGGCTGGAGAGGGAGCGAGAGGACTAGAGGGCTGCCCAGGAAGCCTCTCAGGAGAGGACCAAGCCCACTCTCTTCTCATTCCCAGCTCCCAGCCTAGCTCACAATACAGTAAACATCTCTGATGTGAAAACTGAATTATGAACTGAAAGGTGTCAAGCAGAGAGAGGCCAGGACCAGGTGTGCATTTTTAGAAGGCTCCCTCTGGAGGCTTGGTGGAGGATGGCTGGGTAGAGGAGGGCTGAGTACCAGGAGGCTACTTAGGGGCCGAGGCAACAAGTCTCCAGCCCAGCGGGCGATGACAAAGGCCATAAGAGGCCCTGTGGTCATTTCCCTGACCTAAACCATTTTGAATGTCTTTAAATTTTTTACTTTAAAGACCTAGAAGAAAAATAAGTGCTTGAGAAGTGGTAAACATAATAATCATCTCACTTAGGTATAGCGATCTATGCTTTTCAAGCCTGCTCACAAACATTAACTCATCACTACTTTGAGAGGTAGTTATTATCCACATTTTAAAGACGTGGAAACTACAACTTGGAGGTGCTCAATAACTTGCCCGTGACTGTGGCACATGAATCCGGAAGCTCACGGAGGGGCCAGGTCTAGCATGGCCTAGGCCCGGGCTCCCTGCGGTCACCTGAAGGCCATTAGCTCCTCACTCCCTGTTGTCCTGCAAGTGCTTTGGCCTTCCGCAGGGGAGCCAGGGGCCGAGTCTTCCCCATATTGCCCACATGCACCTGTCTCCACTGCCAGCAGTGCCTCCATCTGCCCACACTCTCCTCCCAGCTGGCCTTCTGCTCCCCTCTGCCCGCCAACACAAGCCCTGGTGAGATACCAGGTGGGTAGGTCAGCTGTTCCTGGCTGATTCAAATGGAAAGAGATCAGGGACAAAACCCAGCTACTTCCCAGCTACCAAGCAGAACCATGTGCCCCAGAGTCTGAGCTGAGCTGCCTGCTGGCTTCCTGGCCTTGCATAAGGGGGTAGGGGCTTCCATGCCACCAGCGCTCAGTCCCCTCAGGTGCCAGGAAGGAGGACAATCCCCTGGGAGACAAGCTCCTAAGGATGCCAGTAGCCAACCTCTGGGCAACAGCTCAAAATTGGTACAAATGTCTTGCTCGCTGGTTACCCATGTCTGACGTCCTGAAGGAGAGAGGGGAGTGAACTGTGTCTCTCAGACCTGAGCCTAGGAGGAGAGAGCAGCAACTCAATCTCAGTGTGTTCCAAAGCCAAATGGGGGAAGGGATGGCGGAGACTACGGAGCGTGAGCACATCTCGGTTGATACTATAATGAACACAGCCTACATGTTGGGATTACTCTTATGGAAAAATGAAGAAGAAGGTGTGTGTCTCCACAGTAGGAATTGTTGTTGTTAGGTGCCATCAAGTTGTTACCAACTCATAGCGACCCTATGCACAAAAGAATGAAACACTGCCTGATCCTGGGCCAGTCTCACTACTGTTGCCACGCTTGAGCCCATTGATGCTGCCACTTTGCCAATCCATCTTGCTGGGGGTCTTCCTCTTTCTCTGACCCTCCACCTTACCAAACATGATATCCTCCTCCAGCAACTGGTCCCTCCTGACGATATGTCCGAAGTATGAGAGATGAAGTTTGGCCATCCTGGCCTCCAAGGAGCACTCTGGCTGCACTTCTTCCAACACAGATCTGTTGGTTCTTTTGGCAGCCTATGGCACTTTCAATATTCTCCTCCAACACCATAACTCAAATGCATCAATTCTTCTACGGTCTTCCTTATTCACTGTCCAGCTTTTGCAGGCATAGGAAGTGTTTGAAAATACCATGGCTCGGGTCAGGTGCACCTTAGTCCTCAAGCTGACATCTTTGCTCTTCAACACTTTAAAAAAGTTCCTGTGCAGCAGATTTGCCAAATGCAATATGGCATTTGATTTCTTGACTGCTGCTTCCATGAGTGTTATTAGTTGATTCAAAAAGAATGAAGTCCTTGACAACTTCAATCTTTTCTCCGTTGATAAAAATGTTGTTTATTGTTTTCTTTCCATTGAGATGCAATCCATACGGAAGGCAGTGGTCTTTGATCTTCATCAGTAAATATTTTAAGTCCTCTTCACTTTCAGCAAGCAAGGTTGTATCATCTGCATATCACCGGTTGTTAATGAGTCTTTCTTCAATCCTGACACCACATTTTTCTTCATATAACTCAGCTTCTTGGATTATTTGCTCAGCATACAGGTTGAATAAGTATGGTAAAAGAATAAAACCCTATCACACACCTTCTTAATTTTAAACCATTCAGTATTCCCATGTTTTGTTCAAACAACTGCCTCTTGGTCCACGTACAGATTCCTTATGAGCACAATTAAGTGTTCCGTAATATTCATACTTCGCAATATTGTTCGTAGCTTGTCATGATCCACACAATCAGAAGCTTCTGATTTGTCAATAAAGCACAGAATGTTTTCCCATAATTTTAGTGATTGGATGCCTACAGGTAGCATCCAGGAGAAGACCTGAGGTCATCCATTCCAGCCTCTTGCCTCCAGGGGTCCAATGGCCCAAGATTCCAATTCTGCCCAGAGAATTTGGAGGGAGCCATAAGAGCTGTATATAATGGTTTTTAAATCTATCACATAAAATTTGGATTTCACAAATTCCTATTCCAGATTGTATTAAAGGGCATCAGAAAAGGTCTGTCCATATTTGCTTCTGTGGAAACTGGGGCAGGGTTGGCTCCCCAGGGCTCTCACTGCCCAGCCAATCTCCCTCCACATTGCCCGCTGGATTCACTCATGTTTAAATTTCAACTGCAGAACCAACTCAAGGATTTCTGCTCTTATTAAATTGTTCAAGAAAGAAAGAGTCTCCAATCACCTATCCCAGCCTCTCCATGAAGCCTCTCAGCCAATCTCAAATACAGTGACAGATAATGGCCCAATTACTTCCTAACAGTGGTTGGTGATTAAGTGCCATCGATTTGATTCCAACCCATAGCAACCCTGTATAGGTCTCCGAAGAGTGGCTGATGAGCTTGAACCTCTGACATTGTGGCTCAAACTGACTTGCAGTCCAACACATTAACACATAGAGCCACACCAGGATTCCTACTTCCTAAGGAGCTCTGGTAGCATAGTGGTTACAAATCGGGCTGCTAACCTTAAGGTCAGCAGTTCGAACCTACCAGCTGTTCCACAGGAGACAGATGAGGCTTTCTACTCCCATAAAGATTTGTAGCCTCAGAAACCCTGTGCAGGGTCATTATGAGTCGGAACCAACTCCACAGTACTTAACAACAACAATATTAACTGCAAATGTGGAATGTGAGGTTGAGTGGAGACTGTTTGATTCCATGAATATTTCTGTTCTTCAACCCACACTGGAGACCCCTACATTGCCCTTAATCTCATACCAACTCCCTCCTTCTCAAGCTGTAGCAGGACACATAGTCTGGCCCTATCAGCATGCCCAGAAGGCATAACAGCGGTCTCTGGGTTAAGGACACCACCTGTGTAGGTCCAGTTTCTCCAGAAGAAGGCAAGCAGGAGTGGAGGCAAAATTCAATTGTTCTCCTAGTTGCATGGCAGACAGTCAGAGAAGAGCCTGGTGAAGTGACAATGTAATGTAATGAGCCCCCACTGCCATCTCTCCTCAATAAATGTATGCACCATTATTGCTGAGATGCAGAGTTGGCTTTTAGAATACAGATAAATTCAGTATGAATGTATGAATACCCAAACCATCTGGGTCACTTAGGTGTGTCAAGTTTTCCCCAGATGAGTTTTCTCTTATTTGGGGAAGGGGTGAAGTGAATTGAAATTGAATGCCAGTGAAAGTTACAACTCTTTAAATATCACTCTGAGCAGCAAGGGACACAAGGGTGCCAGAAGAGAGGAAAAGTCATTGTTTGTCCCAGGACTCACTCTGGAGCACTCTCTTATAAAGCATTCTGGTTTGCTCTCTCTTCCCTCCATTCCTCCTCACATGCCTTTTTCTCTGTCTTGTGCATGGGTTGGTTCATGCTCTCTCAATCTCTGTCATAGCATGTGTGGTTAAATTGGAATAATTCTAATTTAATGGCTCCAGTTTAAGAGTCTGTGCTGAGACAGAACTCTCTAGGCGATACATCAAATAGCTAGAAATGCCTCATTGTGAACTGTGGTTAAAATGTGAGCCATGCCAGGTCCCTGAGCCCGTCCCCAGTCCATACCTGCCCTGTCTACAGATCCTTAGGATGATCAGTCATTCATTCACCCAGCCAATCTCTACTGGGTTTTCTCTGGACTTCAGATTCCATTACTAAGCAAGGAATGCCAAGAAAAATAGGGTGTGTTCCCTGCCTCCCAGGTCTCCCAGGCTGATGGGGAAGGTGCAGGAAGTATGTTCTCTTGCAGGGCTCAGCGATGAGTGCAATGATGCAGGCTTGGAGTGGTCATTCTTCATTCTGAATGTATGGAAAAATAATGAAGGAGCTTAAGGAAAGAGTGACAATGATCACTCATGTAATTGAGTAAATTAGACGTCAAAAAAGCACTGCTCTGTCCACAATATTGTCAGTTGGACTGTAATACAACTGGCAGCCCCCATTCTAGTTTTGCTTTATTTATTGGAAATCTGTGGGGTGTAATGTGATAGGTTGGCCATAAAAATGTCTAATCGCTACATGCGAAATAGCATGCCTTTCAGCTTTGCATGAAAATGGCAAATTCTGCCTAATGTTCCTGGACTCTTTTACAGTCTGATTAATTGGACTAGATTCATATGATAAGAAATAGATGAGGCAATGAGGAGGGAACACTGTGAGCAAAAGGCCTCTCCCTCAAATGAGAATTGTCTTTCTGATATGCTTACCAGGACCCAGGTAAACCATGGTGAGGCTACTCATGATGTGTCACGGACCCCCAGCCCACGCCCTGGAGTGTGTTGAGGGGCCATACGTTATTCTCAGGTATCAGGCAATGTTCAGACCAAACAGAATGTGCCAGGGGGGTGAGCTGAAACCAGAAAGCCAAAGATTTTACAACAGAAAAGTTTCTCTCAACAGATGGAGCATGAGAAGATGCAGTGAAATGGGGTTGGGAGATGCCGATACCAACTCTTGCTACCAAACAGTCACCCAAGTAACTCCATTATGTTCTCTCCAGACTCTTCTCAGACATTGCCATTGGTTGCATTAATAGCTTGGTGCAATTAACTGTACAAGCCCCCCTAACTGTACCATCTCAGGGTCACACTGGTGTGGTCCCTGGGAGGATAACCCAAAGCCTTGGGGTGGGTTGTTAAGTGCCATCATGTTGGTTCTGACCTATACCAACCCTGTATAAGATTTCTGAGACACTGCTGGTGGGATTGAACCACCGACCTTATGATTCAAACTGACCTTGTAGTCCAGCGCATTATCCTGCAGTGCCACACTAGGAATCCTATAGATCAATCTACTCTGACACACAAGGGATCTACAGGGGTCAGAGTCAACTGAACAGCAACTGGTTTAAAGACTAGGAAAAGAAGAGTTCCATTTGGAATATACTACGATTGAGAAGTCCATTAGAAATACCAGGGGAGAGATTTAGGGGCAAGGAGAAATTATGTGTTGGGAGCTAGTGGAGCAACTGGGCTAAGGATCTATTTGGGAATCATCAGTGTCTAGAAGATATTTAAGACCCCAAGATTGGCTGAGATCACCTACTGTGATCTGGACAAGGAAATCCAGTGCACTCAATAAATAAAAGTAGTAAGAGTAATTACCATACTTTGGACACATTATCAGAAGGGACCAGTCCCTAGAGAAGGACACCATGCTTGGTAAAGTGGAGGGTCAGAGAAAAAGAGGGAGACCCCAATGAGATGGGCTGGCACAGTGGTCTCAGCAATGGGCTCACGTGTATTGACTGAGATTCGTGCAGGACCTTGCAGTGTTTCATTCTGCTGTGTAAAGGGTCACTATGGGTCAGAACCGACTCGACAGCACCTAACAACAACAATATGGTCATCATTAACACTATTATAATGGTCAAGTGGAAGACCTACAACAGCCCACATATGCTTGATTTGCCCCCTGGAAAACTGAATTCCCTTTGGACAAAAGACACCAGGAATTCCAGAGTTGAATCACCCCAGTGCCAGAGTCTGGGTGACTTCGCCTGCCTCACTTCCTTTTTCAACCCCTTCCCCAGCCCAGAGAGCCAGCACATTGAGTCATTTGTTGTTCAGATTATGAAAGGTATCTACCTGCCCAGACCCAGGGGCAGACATGCAATAACAGCAAGAAAGCAGCAATGTTATAAATAAGTGATGGTCTCCTCATTAGACGCCGAGATGGAGTCACTACTTGGCTCCACTCAAGTTCCCTGAGCTGCAGCTGGTTTAACAAGGCATCATCCAATAGATATTGTTTTAGTAAAGAAGGATTTCTATGGTCTCCCTCTGGACTGGGCTTTTCTAATTTCTGCTACATTATAAAACTGAGGCCTTTCTGACCATGCAGTAAGCCATGGTGAAGGGCTCATAAGCCAGCCATCCCAGGAACTGGAATGGGACAAAGCCCTTAGAGGCAGGCAGCCTGCTATATGTAATGGGACACACTCAGCCTGGGAGATAAAGAGAAAACTTTAGAACCCTGCTCTGCCACATGGTACCATATTGACTTCTGTGAGCGTCAGTTTCCACATCTGAAAAAAAAAAAAATCAGGGAGACGTAGATAAACAGGACTTGATATTTAAGTATTTACTGTGTAGTGAGTGCTTGGTGGGTTTAATGTCCTTTAACCTTCACAATAATCTCTGAGATAGTTATTATTATCCCCACTTAATGACTGAGCTACCAAGTCCTACGCTATCTATGGCTAGCTTGTCCTAGCCTGCTGCAGATAATGCCAGTCTCTGCTGAGGTCTAGCAGGACTCCAAATTTATTGCACTTGCCTAACTCCCTGGGCAAAGAGGTCACTGCTCTCCTGGCTTTCCTGATGGCTGCACCTGCTGAATAAGCCAGGTGATCCAAAGGGAGCTCCAGAGGCTACCTCCTGCTTTGTTCTGTCACACTAGGGCCAGGGGACAGCACCATTGCCTCCTTCCCATGTCCTGAGGCAATACACTTAGAGTAGGCTGGCAGGGGCTATCCATTGTAACACCTCTTATGTGCCCCCAACCCCATCCCGGGACATCTTCCTTGCTCAGAATGGATGTCCATAGTCTAGAGGTAGTCTGATGTCATTATACTGGCACACCACAGAGCTACTGAGAGTTCTGTTCCAGATGACTGCAATAAAGCAACTATTGCAGTAAAATGAGTCATGCAAATTCTTGGTTTCCCAATGCCTAAAGTATACTGTATCCATTAAGTAGGCAATGATGTTGCTGTTGTTAAGTGTCATCGAGTTGGTTCCAACCCATAGCAACCCTATGTAGGGTTTCCAAGGAGTAACTGGTGATCTTGAACTGCCAACCTTACAGTTCAAACCCCTTTGCAATCGGGCGCATTAACCCAAAGCGCCACACCATGACTCCAAGTGTGCAATAGCATTATGAAGAACTCTAATA
Source organism: Chrysochloris asiatica (assembly GCF_000296735.1). Taxonomy (NCBI): domain Eukaryota; kingdom Metazoa; phylum Chordata; class Mammalia; order Afrosoricida; family Chrysochloridae; genus Chrysochloris; species Chrysochloris asiatica. The sequence continues at coordinate 10,328,826 of NW_006408546.1, read as the reverse complement.
TATTATGAGAATTACCAAAATGTGACACAGAGACATCAAATAAGCACATGGCAAAATGGCACTGACAACAAATATTAAGGTGATAAAATTTTGCTATCCTTCTTTGGCTAGGGCAAGACAAAGCTCAAGAATGAGAAACAAAATATAAAATATCTAGCAGATTCTGCACACAAACTGTTTTAAAATCGTTATGTTTTGGCCCCATTAAATGAAGCCAGGAGTAGTATTTGTAGCAAGTTCATTTTAGATGGGGACATTCATGGTCTCCAAGCACTCATCTAGTCAGTGCATCATATTCTTCTGACCTCAGTGAGTGGTCTGAAGACACACTGAGCCCTTAGAGTCCTGGGAATATTGGAAGAAAGGTCCTTCCTATTGTTTTCCACTGAAGCCATCCTGGAAGGATACAGTCCCAGGAAACTCACAAAAACCCATCTTGCTGAGGTATACTGTCAATCTAATAAGAATGTCATCAACCCAGAGGGAGCAAGAAACCAGATCCACGGCACTGTTTGGCCTTCTTGTTCCACTGGGAACAAGTGTGGTTAAGCTATACTGAATTGGACTTATTATCGCCTGCAACAGAAAGCATCCTCACCAAGTCACTTTGGAACATACAATATACCACTAACATGGACAGTTCTCTTGTCAACCAGGAGAGGAAATGAGGGATGACCAGCAGGCCAGCTTACCTGCCTGGTTTTTTCTCCTCTCAGGAGTCCCTTCCAGTTCGATCTTTCTAAACATCGTCATCTCCACCACCACCACCACCATGATCATCATCATCACAGCTAACACACATTATGTGACACATTCTTCTAACAACCCCATGAGGTACACTGTGAAGAAACTGAGACCCAGAGAGATCTGTCCAAGGCCACATACTATATAAGTAAAAACATGGCATAGGCAGAATCTGTACCCCACACACCCACAGCTCTAAATGCACCCAGTGGTTGTTCAGTGGCCTGTGGTAAGTGTGGACACTTGACTGCCCCAAGGTTGGTCCATGGATTAGTTACTTTCTTATCAGGTGGTCCCTTTTTGTGCCTTGTACAAATGTTTATTATTGCATGGTCCCCAAGTGCAATACATCCAAATTTATCAGTCTGGCTTTCTGTTGTTGTTAGATGCACCCATTAGGTATTACGTGAGTAGATTCAACTCATAGTAGCTCTATGAGAGAGTCAGATTGCCCCAAAGCACTCCCTACACTATAATCTGCAAGGGAGCACATGACTAAGTCATCTCCTATGAAGCCTGGAGGGTAGGTTCGAACCACCAACCTTTCAAATAGCAGGCAATGGCTTAACCATTGTACCACCAGGGCTTCTTTAGCATATATTGTTGTTGTTATTAAGTGCCATCGAGTCAGTTCTGAGTTCTGACCCATAGCGACCCTGAACAGGGTTTCCAAGGCTGTAAATCTTTACAGGAGCAGAAAACCTCATCTTTCTCCCGCGGAGCAGCTGATAGTTTCAAATTGCTGACCTTGTGGTTTCGCAGCCCAATTTGTAACCACTACATTACCAGAGCTCCTTTCTTTAGCATATAGTAGCTGCTCAATAAAAGTCTAACAAACTGAACTGAGCAAGTCAAACCCAAACTTAGTATTTCACTTCTTAAGTCCTCCAAGGTCCCTTCCCCATCAAAGATCAACTTCTACTGTACTCTCCTTGAGGAGCCTGAAGAAGACTACCCCCTCCTCCCTCCGTATAAACACAGTACTTTCCCTTCCCTACTTCACCCTCCAAATCCATTTCCCTTTGTAGTAAAATATAAGAAGTGCTGCATTCAATGTACCTTAGAAGCACATTACTGCCTAAGCACTAGGAGACTGTTTTCTCCTAAGTACTCTTCTCATAATGAGGGTCAATTTCCACCCAGTGGGCAGTGGTGCCTTTGCCTATGCCTTGAAGGTCCAAACAGCTGAGCTTCCTGCATGGCTGATTAATTGATGAAAAATGGTGTGAGTCTCCTCTCCGTTATGATTCTTAAGTTAAAACATAACTCTTTGTTAAAACAGCTAAGCTGGAGATCTTAAATAGCATTAATCATATCCACATTTAAAAATCTGATACATAATTCAAGAACAAGAGGCAAAGAAAGATAAGCACTTAAGTACAATTTGGTATCTTTTCATTAAACCTTAACTCATCAATCAATGACTCCTCTAACCCTTGTCTCTTCCCCTGTCGGCAGCAGCATTCGTCCTTCAAATCTCCCTAAACTTCACGTTTTCAGACCTTTACTGACTGTCCTAGAATAGCCCCTCTGCTGGGTCCAGTTGCCCTCCAACTGCCCCAGCTCCTTTTCCACTCCAGGTGGAAGGGACTGCCCATGCCAAAGTCTACGGAGAGGAAACGCCAATGCACATTGTTGTTGTTGTTAAGTGCTGTCGAGTCAATTCCGACCTAGAGCGACCATGTATAGGGTTTCTAAGGAGCAGCTGGTGAGCTTGAACCACCGACCTTGCAGTTTAAACGACTTTGCAGTCTGGTGTGTTAGCCCACAGAGCCATACCAGGACTCCCCAATGCACATTAGCCACAGCATTTCCCTCCAAGCCATGGGACACCTTCTGTACCTTCTCAGCCCCATCTATCTCTTCACTCTCAGAAGAGTTGTTGTTGTTGTCAGGTGCCATAGAGTCGGAATTGACTCATAGCGACCCCATGCACAGCAGAACGAAACAATGTCCGATCCTGGGCCAACCTCACTACTGCTGCCACACTTGACGACATCAATGATGCCACCTGGCTGATCCTTCTCATTGGGGGTCTTCCTCTTTTTCTCTGACCCTCCATCTTACCCAGCATGACATCCTTCTCAAGCAACTGTTCCCTCCTGACGATATGTCCAAAGTATGAGAGACGAAGCTTAGCCATCCTGGCCTCCAAGGAGCACTCTGGTTGTACTTCTTCCAAAACAGATCTATTGGTTCTTTTGGCAGTCCATGGCACTTTCAGTATTCTCCTCCAAAACCACAACTCAAAGGCATCAATGCTTCTACGATCTTCCTTATTCACTGTCCAGCTTTCACCTCCATATGAGGTTATTGAAAATACCATGGCTTGGGTCAGACACACCTTAGTCCTCAAGCTGACATCTCTGCTCCTCAACACTTTAAAAAGAAGAGTACCCAATGAGAATTGAGAAGGTTCAGCACTCCACAAACAACCAGGTTCCAGGATTTGGCCTTTGGTCGCCTACTGGCTCTGTGGCCAGTACCAGCTGCAGTCAAGTCAACTCTGACTCATGGCGACCTCATGTGTGTCAGAAAATAACTGTGCTCCACAGGGTTTTCAATGGCTGTTTTATCAGAGGTAGAACGTTTCAAGGCATCTTGATCTCTGGGTAGACTCCAACTTCCATCCTTACAGTTAGCAGTCAAGCACGTTTACCATTTCCACCACCTAGGGCCTCCTCTTCCTCTGCATTCTCCCTTAAATTAGGCTCCTTATGTGAGCAAGTTACCATCTTTCACATCTACAAAAATTAGGCCAGAATCTTCAACACAATTTCAAACTAGAGGTTTTACTGCTTATGGCAGGGATAAGAGCTAAGGGAAATGATAGTGAGAATCTCCAACTCCCTCAACAAGGAAATATGAAATGCCCAAACCTAAATCACTTATCTATCCCCAAGAATTCCTCTTCACCACTTGTCCCACCACCCAGACTTGAAGCTGGAACCATGTTTCTTACCTCTGATATGGAATCAGGTTTCAAATTGTCTTGGTTCCTGCTTCTCAAGGTTACCTGCACTTCTCACTCCCCATTCACCCTCCTGGCCCCCTACCAGCCCAGGCTTTAGTCTGTAGCAGAAGCTTCCTGTCTGGCCCCTGCCTGGCCTCCTCCTCTTGCACTCACTAAGTCCACAGAGTCCCACTGAGGCCAAACCACTTCTCTACTGACCATGATCCAAGTGCCAATCTGTCATCCGAATACCTTCTATTTTTAAGTGCCATCGAGTGACTGGGTAAAACTTAGAAAATAAAAGGGAAGGTAAGACTACTCACCTCCCAATGGGGAAAAATTAATTTTAAAATTTTGGAAGATGCTAATACTCGGTGTTTTGGGAGAGAGAATAAAGGTACAGCTAGAATCAACTGGAAATCAACTGAAGGCATCCATTAGGCTAAAGAAGGGGTATGCCCCTGCAAAGAGGACTGGCCTACCACTGCTGTTGTTGTTGTTAAGTGTTGTTGAGTCAATTCTGACTCATAGTGATCCTATATAACACTTCCAAGGAGTGATTAGCGAGTTTGAACTGCTGGCCTTTTGGGTAACAGTCCAGTTCTCATCCTACAGTGCCACACCTCTGTAGGTGGGACTCTGGCCCACCTCTCAAAACTTAAAACAAAAAACCAACCAACAACAACAAAAAAAACTTCTCCAAGGCATATATTTAAGCTTAGGCCTGGTCAGCATTGTGTCCAACCCAACCTAGCAACGTGCATCAATTTGCCATTCTCACTGGAAGGGATCAGGTTCCAAGTTCCTAGTGACACACCAGTGGTAAGCAGCCACACACTGACCTGCCTGCCCAGCTCAGATACCCTGCTGGCCTTTCGTTGTGCTGGTTTTCTGTATGCTTGGCATTGCCTAGGGAGAATATGCTGCCCACAGGGCCTGAGTAGCTGGTTCCTTAGTGGTTCTGCTCCCACGGTAAGGTACTGAATGAGATATGGTGCATATGTGAGTCTCTGGAAGCCTGCGGTAGGTAACTCTGCCCTGGGAGATGGAGCCATCCTCATAAACCAATGAAAACAATTTCTAAGTCTGCAGCGCTAAAATCAAGGCATGAAGGTAGTGCTGTACCCAGGTAAATACAGCCCTGTAAAGATCTAGCTGAGCTCCCTGTCAGCCTCACAGGGGTCTCTTTAGTATTAGAATCCTGAAAAAAGTCAACATGAGCTTTAAAGTGGACAGGCCAAGCAATCATCTCTATTCCTAACTATATCCCTGGAGTGGTCAACCCCTGTAGATACCTTCCCAAATGACTCTGGGGCCCTAGGGATATCATAGAGCTTGACCATCAGACATGGGAAGAAGGCAGCAGGGGCTGGGCATGAAAAACATGGACACGGCCTGTGGGCAGTGTGAGCAGCTTTATTGAGTCTGGGCCCTCTCAAGGGCAGGTGTGAGAAACAAGAAGTCTGATTTGGTCCAATGTAGAGTTGCTCAACAGTCTTCAAGTGACTGACACATGTAAATATATTCAACATTTAAAATTCTGAAAAAGTTGGGTTTCCAAATCGTTCTCAGTTTGCCATCCACACATGCTATCTAGAAAGAGGAAATGAAAAATAGGAGGAAGACAGAAGTCGTCACAACTTCTGATTCACCCTGCCCCAATCTTTTACCCAGTGATTACGAATCGGGCTGCTAACCTCAAGGTCAGTAGTTCAAAACTACCAGCAGTTCCACGGGAGAAAGATGAGGCAGTCTGCTCCCGTAAAGATTTTCAGCCTCGGAAACCCTGTACAGGGTAGCTATGAGTCGGAACCGACTCCATGGTCTTAACAACAACAACAACAACAGGCCAGACCTTCTCTGAAGCTCTGATGGGAGGACAGGGCAGGAGGTCTCTTCCCATGCTCCTCTTTGGCCCAGGGTGTCCCTTGTTTCTGCCACATCTTAGTGTGGTCCCTTCCCTTTCCTCAGCTCAGAGGTTCCTTATTTTTAAGAGGTCCCAATAAGAAGTCTTCTCCATATAACTTAGTTTCTTACCTACCCTTACTTTATGCATAGATTATGTTGAACCACCTGCCATTGCCAACATTCAACCATCGCAAGATTCAAAACCGGCAATGTCATATTGTTCAACCTAATAAGGAGTCTCAAAGTGGTGGTGGTGATGGTGGTGGTGGTTAAGTGCCGTGGAGTCGGTTCCATCTCATAGCAACCCTGAACAATGCGCTTGACTCGACTGCTAATCAAAGGGTTGGAAATTCAAGGCCACCCAGAGGTGCCTTGGAAAGAAGGTCTGGTAATCAATCTATTTCCAAAATATCAACCACTGGAAACCTTATGGAGCACAGTTCTACTCTGAACCCCAAAAGGTCCCCATGAGGTCCAATCAACTGGATGGCAACTGGTTCCACCTAATATAGTGAAATATGAATATAGAGTCTAATTACCCTTCCCCCTTTTTAACCAAAAGGTGAGGTATTAAGCTTTGTTTTGCATCTTGTTTCTTTGACTTAACATATCTTGGCACTTTTTCCAAGTCAGGTCCTAGAGACCTTCGACATTCTCTCTCTCTATTTTTTTAAACAGCTGCAAAGTATTCCATTGTGTGGATATTCCATTAGTTATTTAATCAGGTACTTAATGATAGATATTTGGGCTGTTTCCAATACTCTGCTGTTATAAACAATGTTACACAGAATCATATTGAACATCATTTCGCAAAACTATAAGACTATCTGTAAGACAAATTCCTAGATACAGAGCATCAGAGCCAATGCTGTATTTGTAAATTTGATAGCGCCAAAAATCCCTCATTAAGAATTGTACTAATTTATAATCCAACAAGCAATCCACAGGAGTTCCCAAATCAGTGATTCTCAGCATTTTTCCCCTTTAAATTAGTGTTTTCCAAACTATAGGTTATGACTCATTACTAGGATGTGAAATCAATTTAGTAGATGGTAAGCAGTATATTTTAATGAAATAGAACAGTGTATAATGTAATCCAGGAAAATAAAATAGAAAATACCACAGTGAATTATAGGTAGAAAGGGTAGATATTATGTGGAGAACTTCTGTTTCCAGAATAGAATTGCAGAAAATACACATGTACAAAGGGGCTTCAAAAAGTGTATTTAAAAATGAAATAGATATCAGAAGCTTTCCATGAACTTAAAAAAATTATTTTTACTGTGAATTGGGTGAAGGTTTATAGAGCAGATTATCAATTCAACAATTCATACTCGTTTTGTTTTATCTCATTGATTATAATCCTCTCAATATAACATCGTTTATCTGTTTCCATTTCTCCTTCTTTCCTGCCCTATCAGAACTTTGTCCTTGGGTAAATGCTTCCCTTTTGATGTCAAATGGTTGATTATTTTAAGGTGTGTGAATGAACCTTTCTAGTGTTCTTTTTCTCTTTATAGACCTGTCTAAACCTCATATGCATGCGAAAGCTGGAGAGTGAATAAGGAAGACCGTAGAAGAATTGATGCTTTTGAGTTACGGTGTTGGAGGAGAATATTGCAAGTGTCATGGCTGCCAAAAGAACCAAAAGATCCATTTTGGAAGAAGTGCAGCCAGAGTGCTTCTTGGAGGTCAAGATGGCCAGACTTCATCTCTCATACTTCGGACATATTGTCAGGAGGGATCAGTCACTGGAGGAAGATACCATGTTTGGTAAGGTGGAGGGACAGAGAAACAGAGGAAGACCCCCAACGAGATGGATTGGCCAAGGGGCATCGATGGACTCAAGCGTGGCAACAGTTGTGAGGTTGGCCCAGGAGCCGATAGTGTTTTGTTCTGCTGTGCATAAGGTTGCTATGAGTTAGTACCAACTCAATGGCACCTAACAACAACAACAACTGTTTGGTTAATATGGGGTTCTTGTGTGGTGCTGTGGATTAATGTGCTGGATTACAAAGTAGGTTTGAACTGCACAGACAGTGGTTCAAGCTCACCGGCTGCTCCTTGCAAACCCTATACAGGATCGCTATGGGTCGGAACCAACTTGACAGCACATAACAACAACAACAGTTTGATTGAAAACAGAACCATGGGGTGAGTTCATTTCTAAAAGAGTGATTTAGTTGGCTTCACCAATCTCTATCTGACCAGGAAGCTTGGTGTCTTTTATGACTTCCAGTTTTGTTCCATATTTTCTCTCACTCTGTCCAGAACCTTCTAATGTGATCCATTTCAGAGCAGTTGGTAGTGATAGGCAAGCACCATCTAGTTCTTCTGGTCCCAGGATCATGGAAACTGATATTTGCATGGTCCAATAGCCCACAGGACTAATTGTTTCCATGCGTCTTTGATTTTCATCACCCTTCTTTCCTCAACAGGAAAAGACGATTAGTTGCACCTTAGATGACTGCTCACAAACTTGTAAGATCCCAGCCACTGCTTATCAGAGTAGGATGTAGAACATTGTCTTTGTGGACTATACCAATTGACGTTGGTGTGCCCAAAGTCTCTAGTTCCACAAGCATTTTCAAGCCTCCTCATACACATACATACAGTCAAATACACAGAAACAGATGTATAAGATAGGGTCAAGATCTATATTTTAAATTGTAGGTCATGACTAAAGACTTTTAAAATTCAGGAGTTTTGATTTTAAACCTTTTCAAGAATCTAAGGAAAATTTCAGCAACTCACTCTAACAAGTGCATTGACTTACCGAACATCTCAGTTCTCTGGCCTCTCACCCAGGGAGCTTAGCTCTCGGCCGAGGCTGGCTGTGGCTGTTTGCTGCGAGCAGGCCTGTGTGATACTCATGGCCCCATGGCCCCCCGAGGCTGGTAGGGAGAGGGCATTCTAAAATCATCTGCTACACTGAAGAAATTAGCCAACCCTTTTCCTCTTGCATGTTACTTCCATGCCTCTTCTACAGCTACACTTTTATTTTGTTCTCATGACACTGTTCCTCACCTGCTGCAATACTTTCATTCTCAGGGAAAGAGCATAGAAAGGGCAGGGAAAGGCTCCAAAGAGATCAAATAATTAATTTCCCTCTTGGAGTTTACTGATGTCTTTTTTGCTCAGAGCTGTGACTTGGTAAAGAAATTGAACTGTTAGAGAGTGAAAGAGAACAAACTAGAATGAGTGTGAATCACCAACATGGCCAGAGACAAAGAACAGGAAAGTGACAGGGGCATTCAAATGAGCCAACCCCATATCTGAAGTAAAGAAGCTCCCCAAAGGCTAGGGAGGAAGACAGGGGTCTCTGGAAGTCTTCCCCTAGCACTACGATTACTGAGCATGCTTCACAACCCATAAAACAAGGGATTTAAATAAAAGAGCTAAGTGGAACCTCACACAAAAGCAAGTGGGCTCAGAAGGAGGCAGGTAGAGACAAATGAATAAAAAGGTCCAGTGCCAAGACTCCGGGTTGCAACTAAGCCATCACCTCTGCTGTTCCTAAGAGAACAGAGGACAGAATGCATGACTTTCCCCAAAGTGTTTTTCCAATGAGGCAGCCTTCATCCTGACACCAGCAGAGACGAGGTGATTTTCCAGAATGCCATCTCTGAGCCCCACTTCTCCATTAGCCTCCCTCAGTAAAGCAAATGAAAAGCTGTGAAACCCAATGTGCCAATGTTTCCCACTTTGATTATCTGGTCTAACCCCCTTGAGAGTGGGAGCAGGGGAGGGGAGCAGTCTGGATGTCACAGCAGAATGTCAACACCATAGTCGGATTCCCAGGTTTTCAGTATGAAACTAGATAAGAAGACACAAGTTTAGAAGGAGCCATGCTTTGTATGTGGTGTTTGGGGACATCATGCCATTTCGCCTGTTTTCAAGATCTGTGGTGAGCAGGCCAGTTGTAAATGCTGGGTTTCTTTCCAAAGGCTTACTCCAGGAGCCCTGGAGTAGCAGCTACTATTTCCCAGAACCAAGCATAGTAAAAGCCTTTAGAAACCCATTGTAAATATTGACTGTTTAACCTAATTTCATCTTTCTTTTGTTCATGGTTACACATGCTGCCACTTAAAAGCATTAGGTTTAACCCTTTCAAGATCAAATTATTATTATTATTACTATTTAGTTGCTCAGTCAATGATTTAGTTATTTGATCTCAAGATTTTCTGATGACCTACTTTACTTTTTTTTGAGGGGGGGAAGAACATTAGCTTTATATTCATCCTATCATATATCATTACATTGCCATGGTTACAATCCCCTCTATGCATCATCAACCAACCAAAGGGTATACCCTGCAAGGCTGCCCCCCAGATGTCAGCAAACAGCCCCTCTCCCTTTCTGGGTCTACAGTTCCCAACCGCTCCATCTCTTCACGTCATCATCTCTGCCTCCATCTCTGGCATCATTGCTTTTCTGGGTAGGGCCCCGCATTCCGCTCATCTCCATTGAAGGTCCCAGGGACCTCTGCTCCTGGACTGCAAAGTCAACCATTCCCCTCCTTTGCTATAAAATGTCTACCTTTACATTTCCAACCCTCACAGCCAGTCCTGATAGTAAATATTCACTACTGTACTACATGAGTGCTATTCCCATCTCCTTTCATCAGCCCCACCCAGACAGATTGGATACTACTCAGTGGAGATTCTACCTTTCTCCGCACCCTCTGTATCTAGGCTCCCTCTTGAAAGCTTGTAAGGCAGTCACTTCTTGCCTTTGTAGCCCTTCTCCCCCCCCCCCCCCCCCATGTTTTGGGTAGCCAATGTTCAAGTTGCCCATCCCTCTCTACCTTATGTATCGAGGGGGTGGGAATGATCCTCACTATAAAGATTTGTTCCCTCATTTAAGCTACTGCATCCATAGGTGTAGGTGAAGTTCATCAAATCGTATCAGATTACTCTTTTTACCTCTTCTTTCTTCTTTTAGGTGAGCTCGGATCATCCAGCCATTGAAGCCAGGTCAAGTAGGTATTATCTGTAAGTGTGGGTGTTCTTGTGCATATGCCCTCTCTTCTTATCAGCAGGATGCTTCACTCTCCACTCTAGTCCTCTGTGACTATGTCACTGACTCTGGGTCCAGGAGTCCCCAGGTCTCGCCACACTGCTGGCCAACCAGATCTCCACCCAGGTTCACAAGAGTGTATTGAACATGGTTGGACTTAGCTCAAAGCTTCATTGCTGTTTTTGTCTTACTTCCCCTTATCGGTGACCAACGTGGTCACCAGTCAGACTACATGCCTGCTCGTGTATTCCCATTGCGTCTCAGCCTTGTAAGGGGGTTTGCTTTGAGCGGACCCAACCGCTTGCCTTGCTATCTCCTGGGTAGACAACTTGCTTGTTCTTGTAGTAGTCAGTCAGACTGCTATTATTGTTTTGTATTTTTCTTGTCAGTCTTTCTTTCAACAAGTATCTTCTGTTCTATCTGCTCCAGGCTGGTCTGCTTGTCCTTTCAAGTGGAAACTTCCCCCCTCAGAAGATTCTGGTTGGGGTTCAGGATTCCACCTATGATATTATGTAATAGAGGCTCTGCAGAAAGCCTCCTTCACTGGGCACGTTGTAGCCCATTTTAGGTATTCCAATCAGTTATAGGCAGAAGACAGACTTACAAGCTTTCTATGCTGATATTTCTGGCTATTCTTTTTTCTCTTCCTCAAGTGTCTATTTTACAAAGAACCAAATTATTTTTTGCTTGGCATTTTGTTGTTGTTGTTGAAACCTTGTGTTTTCAGTAAGGGAAGGCAGTTTGAATAAAATAAGAGAAAAAAAGAAAATGTTTTAAAGTAATAAGGATTCTGATATAATTAGTGGGATACATAAGTTGAAGGGGTCTCTGGTACTGGGGTTTAAGGGATGAAGTCTGTTTCTCTAGATTCACACAATTATACTGGCCCCCACCAGATGGCAGCACACACTAATAGCGGGATAGTGGTTTCCCACTAAACCCCAGTGGGCACTATGGTGATGGTGGTTGTGGGCTATCAGGTTAGTTCTAACTCACAGCAAACCTGTATAGGGTTTCTGAAGATGTAAATCTTTACAGGAGCAGAAAGCCTCATCTTTCTCCCATGGGAAAGCTCATAGATTTGAGCTGACTTTGCGGTTAGCAGCCCAGCTTGTTATGAGAATATTAAAAGAGAAGCTCACATGAGGCTTTTGCTTTCCTCCTCAGAACTCATCTGATCATGAAGTGGGCTGGCACCATGTAATACAGGAGCCAGGCTTGCACCTCATAGTTCCAGTGCCCTCTCTGTTCTGGAGAGAGACTGGAGGGGCTCTTTTATATATGGAAATACCATTTTTCCTTTAAAAATAGAACCCTGCATTTGAAAAGTAAAATATAAAATTATAAATGTTTGAGTTCATGTCTAGTTATAAAAATAGATCAAGGTAGGTGAAAAGGATACATAAACATCAATCACTACCCTTAAAAAACACAATCTACTACACAAGACAGATATAAATGAGTACTATTTCTTGACATATACTGTTTCTAGAAAGGCACTGAAATGGCTATGTAAAAAAAGCAGTTGCACTATGATGTAAAACAGGCCAGTTAAGTACCAGTGAACTAGCAAAAGCATCACACAGTAGGATCTAACTGGGCTAGAGAAGGGATGCTGGGACACTGGTAAGGTTGCACAGAGAATACTTGTGCAAACAGGCTTGATGGGAGAAGAAGGGAGACAGGTAAGAAGGCCCAAGTGGCACAAAACCCTGGATGCTAGGTCAGCAGGAATCTAGAGCCCACTCCGACTGCTGTCCAAGGACCCTTAGAACAAAGCCACACACACGGAGTGGTTCTAAGAGTCCCAACACCACCACTGAAGGCTCCAAGTTCAATTCTGTATACCCGTTGTTGTGTACTTGATTCTAACTCATAGCAACCCTGTGGGACAGAGGAGGACTGCTCACGAGCTTTCCAAAGCTGTAGTCTTTATGGGAACAGACTTTCTGCTGTGGAGTGGCTGGTAGATTCACACTGCCAACATGAGTGCTTAATGATCGCACCACCAGGCTCCTTTCCATCAGGCCAAGGGGATAGAAAACAGCACCCACAAATGTAATCTGGCTCAGAATCAAGGTGACCAGTTAGGTGTTGGCTGCAGTCCTTGCTGAACCCTTGTCCGTTCCTTCTGTATCTAGAATCTTCTTCTATGGGCCCTTTGTGTCTAGCAGGAGAACCAGAGAGGGTCACCAACTGTGTCCAGCTAGGAGCTGGAGAACTCAGCAGGAGGAGTGTTCTGTGCTTTGGTCTCAAACCAGCCAAATCCCAAGAGCATGTCCAGCAGTCCTTCCCAGTCATCCTATAGCCAAAGGCTTGGCACTTCCAGGCCACTGGTCTTATTGGCTGTTGTTTGTCAGGTGCATTTTAATTAGTGCTTTATTTTAATTGATATGTATTCTAATTGGTGTTTCGATTTAATTAAAGTTTAATTTTAATTGGATGTCTGTCTAGGGTTTTTTTTTTTTTTTGAGCTCACAAGATTAGAAAGAAAGAATAATTGTCCAGAAAAATAAATCCATGACCAGACAGCTCAGTATCCCCAAGGGAAGTTAAGACAGGTGCAAATTTGCTCAAGGACATCCATGGAATACATATTCCTGACCTGTTTGAGCCCAACTCAATCACTGCACTTCTCTTCTTACCCGCTCCATTCTGTAGCAATTACTCCTGCCCATAAGAGCTCTGCAGCAAGTCTGGTGTTTCTCCCAGACTTCAACCTCACCGCAGCTGCCAGGTGACTCTGCCTATGAGCCTGAGCATCCTCTGCAGCTGGACCACATGCTTCTGACTTTCTAGCATCTCTCCCACTCCCATGGTGCATGGGCGTATCTGGAATGACTCTGTGCAGGGGAAAAGTAGCAGTGAGGTCAAGACATATGTTCCAGAGAGTAGAGACCACCACACCAGGCCTGGTCTTGTTGTTGTTTTTAAATGCTGTATAGTTGATTCCAACCCATAGCGATCCTATATAGGGTTTCCAAGGAGTGGCTGGTGAGCTTGAACCTTCAACCTTGGTGTTCAAATCAACTTTGCAGTCCAGCGCATTAACTCCCAACACCACACCAGGATTCCCCTGGCCTCTGGGAGGAATTCAGGTTTTTGAGGGCTCCTCTTCACTCCTCCAAAACGAAAGCTGAGGTTGCTCTTAAAGCACAAGAAGCACACATGGACTATCCTTTGAGCCCAATAGTACAAAAACACATCCTTTATCCCTTCTCCATGATTTCTAGCTCTGGTGTGGTGCTGCAGGAAAATGAGCTGGACTGCAAGGTCAGTTTGAACCACATGGACAGCAGTTCAAACCCACCAGCCACTCCCTGAAAACCCTATACAGGGTCACTATGGGTTGGAACTTACTCAACGGCACTTAACAACAACAACAACAACCCCTTCTCCAACCTTTGCACACACTTTCTTTCCAGGTCAGCTTCGTTTTCTGGGAACAGATTATGGCTTTCTTATTCTGAAAAGAGATTCTTTCATTTCAGTTGTTGAAATTCTCAGGCCAATGATCTATAGCTTGAGATTCACTGCCTCTCTCCCATACCTCCTCCCCCGCTAATGTAGATTCCATCCCATTCTGCCATGAAACACCTACTTAATTGTCACCCCCTCCCCCTGGCTATCTCGGCCATTTCTGATACACTCCAGTGCACTCATCTTAAAAGCCTTGGCACTCAACAACTCTGGAAAGACATTATCCCCCATGTCTTCATTTCTTTGTTTCTACTCCATCATCCCAGGGTCACCCTCTGCTCCTCTGATATCCTGAGGTGGTCCTGAATGTACTGCCTCAGCAGCCCTTTCCTCCTTACTATACTCACTCCCTTTATGTCTCCAATCCTAATCTCTGTAAACCTGGCCCTGTCTCCTCACTGGAATTCCAGGTTTCATCTCATCAACTCATGTTGTCAGTATCCATTGGGCTTCCTCCCAGAGTACCTGCACCTCTATGCACTCTTCCGCTCCCTTCACTTTCCATCTCCAGTTTGTGGGGGAAACACAAACATGAGAACAAAAACATGCTGTAAATACATGCAAATTAAGCCATGAACCTGAAAAGACAAACTTTCACACATTCATTCTGGAGGAGGATTGGGGTGCAGGGGTGTAATGTCTTATGAGAGGTTCTAATGACACCATGACTGCATCAGGCAACCTTTCTGGAAAACACAAGATGAGTTACTTCTTATGATATTGTTGTTGTTATGTGCCGTGGAATTGGTTCCGACTCATAGCAACCCTGTACAGGGTTTCCAAGGCTGTAAAAATCTTTACGGGAGCAGAACGCCTCATCTTTCTCCCACAGAGCAGCTGGTAGTTTCGAACTGCTGACCTTAAGGTTCACAGCCCGACTCGTAACCACTACACTACCAGAGCTTCTTATGTATGATAGGTTTAGATTTTAAAGTCTATATTGAAACCTATGCAGAGGCATGTTGGAAGACAGGCGTGGAGATCTGCTTCCAAAAGAAAACCCCAGAGTTGTTCTACTCTGCACACTGAGGGTCATCGTGGTCCAATCTGACAACAATAAAAGTCAAAACTGGCCTTGGAAATCCCCGAGGGTGGCACTGCACTGAAGACCTGTATGTAATCATTCCCTCTCTGACCAACCCAGGAACAGATGGCCCCTTTCTTTGGCTGGGTACCAGATGAAGCAGTTGGTGTACTCTTAGGTGCCAGAGAACATGAAAAACGCACGTTGTTAACACCATAGTCTTTAATACTGGGTGTGGTGGGAGGCTTTCAGCAAGGCAGGCCAGGATGGAGGCAGACTGAGGATCAGCAGGTCTGTATGTGTGTGTGAAATGATGTGTTTGGGTGTGAGTGTGTGTGAGAAAACTATGCATATGTGTGTAAGTGTGTGTTGCAGTGTGAGAGTACATGAGTGTATGTGTTTCTGTCCCTTTAGTTAGAGTTGAATTCTGGTCACTTAAATGTGCGTATGATAC
The DNA here is from genome assembly GCF_000296735.1 of Chrysochloris asiatica. Lineage (NCBI taxonomy): Eukaryota > Metazoa > Chordata > Mammalia > Afrosoricida > Chrysochloridae > Chrysochloris > Chrysochloris asiatica. Next base: position 10,313,244 of record NW_006408546.1, on the reverse strand, counting down.
AACTCTGCACTTCCAACAAGGGTTTCACTTTAGAATGTCTTTCCCTGCCATTAAAAACAATAGTAGGATTTCCACCCCCTCCACACACAGAGTTGACAGAGATGGGCAACTTGGACATTGGATACCCAAATTGGAGGGTGGGGGGGACTACAAAGGCAAGAAGTGACTGGCTTACAAGCTTTCAAGAGGGAACCTAGAGCTAGGGGGCATGGAGGAAGGCAGAATCTCCAGTGGGTACTATCCAATCTGTCTAGGTGGAGCTGATGAAATGAAATATAGATGGGTCATTTGTGATACTTTAGTGAATAATTGTTATCAGGACTGACTATGAGGGCTGGAATGCAAAGGTAGACATTTTGTAGCAAGGATGGGAGTGATTAATTCTCCAGTCTAGAAGCAGAGGTCTCTAGGACCATCAACAGAGAAGAGCAGAGAGCGGGACCCTACACAGAGAAGCAGAGATGCCTGAGATAGAGACAGAGATGATGACGTGGAATGATGAAGCGGCTGGGGACTCTGGGTCCAGAGAGGGAGAGGGACTGTGTGCTGAAGACTAGAGGGTAGAGGGAGGAGTGTAGGGGGCAGGTTTGTAGGGTATATACCCTCTGGTCAGTTGATGATGCATGGAGGGGATTGAAACCATGGCAATGAAATGATATACGATGGAATGAATGTAAAACTAAAGTTCTCTCATGTAAACTATCATATAATTCACAATAAAACATTTTTTTAAAAAGTAGGAAAGAAGTATATATGAGTATATAATATACTTATTTCCCAGTTTCATAAAACGGGAAACTGGTTTAAAATATTACAATAGTGTACACCCACTGAACTATTATACAACAACTGAAAAGCAACAATTATTAACATTCTGTAAAGCTAGGGAAATATTTACAGTCTAATGGTGGAGGAATTAAAGCAAGAGCAAGATAGCAAATTACAATTGCAGTTCTGTAAATATTTGTATGCACACGGATATAAATCAGACAAAGAATCACACACAAAAATAGTGATTTTGTAATAAAAATTCTTTTAAAACAAGGAAAACTAAAAATAAATGTTTATTAATTGAATGAATGACTGCTCTTAGAAGAAAATCCGAGTTCTAATGGCATAGCTGGCAAGCTCCCTGGGGACAGAAGCCCGAATCTAGGGGCTCAGAGGGAAGATGCCCTGAAGTCCAAAGCTGCAGCAGAGGCCAACAGGGTCTCAGTCAGGGGCTGGGGGGTACCAGCCTTCGTAGACCAGCACTTTGAAATGATCCCCTTAGAAATACTAAGTCTGAAAAGATTGGACTCCAATCAGGGTCCAGACATGCTACACACCTTGACCAGAATGGCCTAAAATAGGTTGGAAACATACTCCTCGAGTTAATTTCAGCAGAATACTCGGGGTCAGGGGGAGGCAGGTGTTGCCTCAAGTGAGTTTTCCTTATGCCTCCTGGTTAACATCACCCTAGGAGTCCCTAGGTAGCATGAACAATTCGGCTACTGACCAAACAGTTGGCAGTTCAAATCTATCCAGAGGTATCTTAGAGGAAAGGTTTGGTGATCTACTTTAAAAAGATCACAGTCACTGAAACCATATGGGGTACAGTTCTATTCTGACACACATGCAATTGTCATGACTTGGGATCAACCAGATGGCAACAACTTTGGTCTTTGCTTTTGGTAACATCACCCTGAGGTTGTGCTTGAGAAGAACTCTTCTCTGCTTGTTGGCCACCTTCACTTGATGACCACACAGTGGGACTTGAGGAAGAAGAATTTAACAGAGGAAGAGAGAGAAAATATTACATGAGACATCTTTGCATCAGAGACTAAAATACTTAACCAAGAGACACTGATGAGGAGAAGAGCAGTAGAAATTAGGGAGAAATCTAGGGTAATCTCTACATCCACAGGGAAAAATAAAACACCCTCCAAACCAGAGATGGTTGTTGTATTTGTTGTTGTTGTTAGGTGCCATTGAGTCAGTACTAACTCATAGTGACCCTATGCACAACAGAATGAAACACTCCCTGGTCACAACTGTTGCCACGTTTGAGCCCACTGATGCTACCACTTTGCCAATCCATCTCACTGGGGGTCTCCCTCTTTTTCTTTGATGCTCCATCAGAAATGGAACATACATCCCTTAATTCCTCCTCCACTTCATCTGACTACCTCAGCACATGTGGACATGAGGGCATAGAGGAAATGGTACAAGCAGGTTCCTCTACACATAACCGTGCAGCAGAACCTCCTGGAGCCCTGCCCCAGGAATTCCCACTCAATAGGTGTGAAGGTGACCCAGTAATTCCATTAAGTGCCTCCAAGGGAGTCTGCCTAGGCAGGCTGAGATCCACTAAGGATGCTCTAGCTGGGGAATCAGGCCAGCTGATCCAGGTCCTGGCTCTGCCACTGACTGAGTCATTTTTGTCTGTACTGCCTGCATCCTCAACAGTTGGATTAGGTGGCTCAATCAGCTCTCAAGGTCCTTTTCTTGGGCTATAGTATATCATTTCATGTCGCTATTTCTAGCAGCCTTTCCAGGGCATAGAAACTTTCCTGTATTCTTTCTGAAAATGAGTTTGGGGTCAGGTTGCATAAGCTCCAAGCTCCTTAATTTACATTGGGGCTGCTCTGTGTGCTGCTGATGGAAACAGATTTTAAGTGATCCCTTCCCATGTTGAGTGCAAAAATGCCATCACTTCTGTGCCGAACAATTCCAGTCATTATTTAGCAGATGTTTGGCAGTAATAACCTGGACATCAGATACATTCCCCCTGTTTAATAACTCAGCTATGGCAGGCCTAGAACACCCTCCCACGTGCCACCCCCAAACCTCACAAAGACACACACAAAAAATTGCCATTGATTCTCACTAGGTGTGGGGTTGGGGCATGGAAGCAGCGCTGATATTAATAAGACAGGCTTCTGGGACCCTAAGCAAAGAGGAAATGTCACACACACACACACACACACACACCCCGTCTATACTGACATCCTGGAGATGACGATGATGATGATGGGACTGCAATGCCCATCAATGCAAGCAAGGGAAGGAGCTGTCATCCTAAAACAGCTCTGTAATGCCGCAGTCAAGACCCCCTGGATGGAATGCCTACCCAGATGACACTGAATTTCATGAAATCACCGCAGCCAAGTAAGTTGACTGACACCAGCAATGCTCACAAAGAGGGATGTATAAACCAAGAAGCCAGAATAGCAATGCTGGCTCACCAGCACGCTGCCTCTTACCACAGACAAGCAGCATGGGGATCACACTATCCAGTAAGGAACTAGTGACAGAATGTAGATATTTAGAGGCATCGGGCTCCAGGGGCCTCCAACCTCACCTCCACACTGAACTTATCAGGCATCTGCACAGAGGTAACACTAAATGGACTGGAAGGACACTGACTGACCCTACGGCTGCCACCCCCAGCTGGATTATGATGCAGCCTGGTATGAGAAGGTATCTAACCACGCAGAATGCCAATTTCCAGAATATGAACCAAGAGTTCTTCATGCCTGAGACAGCTAGCAGGAGGAGCCTGGGCTGCAAGGATGGCATGGGGAAGTGCTGGGGGCAGACGTGGAGGAAACAGGAACTCACAGAGAGGAAAAAGAGCCCGAGAGAAGAAGGAAGAACACACCAGTAGGAAGCACACTCTACAGCGAGGACAAGGACCAGGAAACTGCAGCATGCTGGCTGATGGGGCCCACCTGGTGGCGCCTACCACACCCCTGCCCTCCCAGGCCTGGCTTACTGGACTTCCTGTCATCTGGTCCCTGTCAGCTGTTTTTGTAAAAAAAAACAAAAAACTTTATTGTAAATTGAGTAAAGTTTTACATATTCAACAAATCATATGCTTAGTTTCATTTCAACAGTTGCACTAACCCACTTCCTCCCTGTGTTTCTTGTTTCCCATTCCCCTTTCTTTCCCAACCCTTCTCAACTTTTTCCTTAGGTAAATGTCCTTTGGATCTATGGTGAGCATCCTTCACTGGTAGTGTTGTTCCCCACCCTATATACCTATCTACTACTTAGCTGAAAAGTGGGCCGTCCGGGTGAGTTCCATTCCAGCCCTAAAGGGAACCCAAGGGCCATAGTCGCAGATTCCTCCAGTCTTTCTAACCACTAAACCTGGTCTTTTTTATAATTTTCAATTTTGTTCCACATTTTCTCTCACTCTCTCCAGGACCTTCTTATGCGATCCCTTTCAGAAACAGTAATTATAGCCAGACACCGCTTAGTTCTTTTGGTCTCAGGGCTGTGGAGACTGATGATCACTTGTTCCATCAGTCCACTGGATTAACTGATTCCAAGTGTTTTCAGTTTTTATCGCTCTTTTTTTCTCCCCACAAGGAGAGACCAGTGGTGGTGGTGGCTGTGTGCCGTGGTTCTAACTCAAAGAGACCCTGTAGGATTTCCAAGGCTGTAAATCTTTATGGGAGCAGAAAGACTCATCTTTCTCCCACAGGCTGGTAGATTCAAACTGCTGACCTTGCAGTTACCAGTCCAATTTATATAGCTCACTACGCTACGAGCACTGTTTGAAGAAACCAGTACAAACCAATTACAGTCAAGTTGACCCTGACTCCTGGTGAGTTGACCTTGACTCATGTCAGAGTAGACCAATGCTCCACTGAGTTTTCAATAGCTGTGGCCTTTTGGAGACAGATCACCAAGCCTTTCTTCCAAGGTACTTCTAGATTGACTCAAATCTGTAACTTTCTGGTTAGCAGCAGAATGTTGTAACTGGTTGCACCACATAAGCATTGACTCTCAAGTAACTTGAAAGCATGTGAATTCTCAAAAGCAAAAGAACCTGAAAAATCACTACCTCTGAAAAGACACATCATTTCTTTAGATAAATCAGATGCAATAGAAACTCACACAATTCAAGGAGACAGGAAAAATCACAATCTTCCTTCTTTCTGAAAACAGCGCTCTCTAATATAATGGGAGTCCCATATAACATGCTAAAGCAAACAGAAGCATTGAGGAGGTACAGGAGCTGGGCAGAAAATTTCAAAGGTCAGCTATAGAAGACAAAGTCAAATATTATAAAATATGTGCAAAGACCTAGAGTTAGAAAACCAAAAGGGAAGAACACACTCAGCATTTCTCAAGCTGAGGGAACTGAAATAAAAATTCAAACTTTGACTTGAGGTATTGAAGGATTCTATGCACAAAATAAGGAGCTCTGGTAGCGTAGTGGTTATGAATTGGGCTGCGAACCGCAAGGTCAGCAGTTCGAAACTACCAGCTGCTCTGCGGGAGAAAGATGAGGCGTTCTGCTCCCGTAAAGATTAACAGCCTTGGAAACCCTGTGCAGGGTTGCTATGAGTCGGAACCGACTCCATGGCACACAACAACAACAACAACATGCACAAAATAATGAATGATGCAGAAAGCATCAAAAGAAGATAGAAGGAATACACAGAGTCATTGTACCAAAAAGAAATAGTCAATGTTCAACCATTTCAAGAGGTAGCATATGATCAAGAGCCAATAATACTGAAGAAAGAAGTCCGAGGTGCACTGATGGCAGTGGAAAAGAAAAGGCACTAGGAATTGATGGGATACAAATTGAAATCTTTCAACAAAATGTGGCAGCACTCAAGGCACTCACTCAACTATGCCAAGAAATTTGGATGACAACTACCTGGTCAACTGACTGCAAGAGATCTGTATTAATGCCCATTCCAAAGAGAGGCGACCCAATGGAATGCAGAAATCATTGGTAAGTATCATTGATAGCCCATGCGAGTAAAGTTTTACTAAAGATAATACAGAAATGGCTGCAACCATACATTAACACAAAACTTCCAGAGGTTCAAGCCAGTTTCAGAAGAAGACATTGAACAAAGGATATCATTGCTTATGTCAGATGGATCTTGGCTGAAAGCAAAGAATGCCAGAAAGTTGTTTACTTGTGCTTTTTTGACTGTGCAATGGTGTGGACCATGATAAGCTTTGGGTAATATTGTGTTGTTTGAGTATTCCAGAACATTTCATTGTGCTCATGAGGAACCTGTACACAGACCAAGAGGTGGTTGTTCAAACAGAACAAGGAAACACCAAATAGTTTAAAATTAGGACAGGTGTGCAACGAGGTTGTATTCTTTCACCATACTTATTCAATCTGTATGCTGACAAATAATCAGAGAAGCTGTATTATATGAAGAAGAACATGGCATCAGGATTGGAGGAAGGCTCATTAACAACCTACGATATGCAGATGATACAACCTTACTTGCTGATAGTCAAAAGGACTTAAAATATTTATTGATGAAGACCAAAGACCACAGCCTTCAGTATGGATTGCACCTCAATGGAAAGAAAACAAAACTCCTCACCACTGGACCAATAAACAACATCCATATAAATGGAGAAAAGATTAAAGTTGTCAATGACTTCATTTTTCTTGGATCGACCATCAACACTCATGGAAGCCGCAGTCAAGAAATAAAATGACATACCGCATTAGACAACTATGCTGTACAAGACGTCTTTAAAGTGTTGAAGAACAAAGATATCAGTTTGAGGACTAAGGTGCACCTGACCCAAGTCATGGTATTTTCAATAACCTCATATGCATACGTTGGACAGTGAAAAGGAAGACTGTAAAATAATTGATGCATTTGAGCTATGGTGTTAGAGAAGAATATTGAAAGTACCATGGACTGCCAAAAGAACAAACAGATCTGTGTTGGAAAAAGTACAGCCAGAGTGCTCCCTGTATGCCAGGATGGCCAGACTTTGTCTTTTACACTTCAGACATACTGTCAGAAGTGAGCAGTCACTAGAGAAGGATATGTTTGGTAAAGTGGAGGGTCAGAGAAAACGAGGAAGACCCCTAACAAGACAGACTGATAACAGTAGCAGCATCAATGGGCTCAAATGTAGCAGTGATTGTAAGATGGGTTCAGAATCGGGCAGTGTTTTTCTGTTGTGCATAGAGTCGCTATGAGTTCGTGCTGATTCAATGGCACCTAACAACAACAATAACACATATACCAAAGGGCTGCAAAAAGTTCATGGAAAAACAGAGATAAAGGGTAATGAAATTTTTTCTACAAGTTTTTTAAAGCCCCCTCAAATAATGTCAGTATTTTTAGTAGGCAGATTACTAAAATTTAAAAGCAAAATAACAGATGAAATAAAATTTAATAATTTATTCTTACTTGTCCCAATATGTCCAAAATATTATCATTTAAACATGTAATTGATATAAAAGTTATTGAGGTATTTTATATTCATTTTTGCATCCTAGCAGCAAAATCTAGCATGTATTTTTACATTTACAAGGATGAGCCACATTTCAAATGCTCCTTGTCACATGTGGCTAGTGGGTAAAGCACTGAACAAAGCACATCTAAATGCGCTCCACTTGCTCACCAGCCCAATTCTATTGATGGTCGACAAAAAGTAAACTGTAAAGTTAAAAGAAAACCCATTTCTTCTGTCTTAAAAGAATCTCTTTTCAGAAAAGCTCAGGCTCATTTGCCCCTAAAATGGAGCAGAGTGCAAGGGAAGTTGAATTTTCTTGGAGTGAGCAAGAGATATGACTGTCTGTCCTTGTCCCCACACCCAGCACTGGGTCTGCCCACTTGCCTGAGTCATCTGGGCTTGGTGCTGACATCTGCTATGGTGCCTGCACACTGCCACCCACACCGCTGATGCAGTCCCTCAGATGCTTCTTGCCATACCTGGATCCCCCTTGTCTCAAAGTCTACAGCACCCCTACCGTGTCCCCCTGCCCTGGCTCATGGGAACACTGGTACTCAGAAACACCCTGTCCTCCCTCTCTTGTGTTTTTTGAGACCCGGAAGTGCTTTCTAGCTTGAATTCCTGTATGGGCCCTGTGGCCTCATGGGTATTTTATGGCTGCCACCTACAGTCAGGCTGCCGGATTTTGAAGTCCACATCTACTCCTCACCTTGAATAAGTGACTTGACTCCCTCTCTTCCTCCATTTCCCCACTGGTAAAATGGGTATAACCCGAATAGTACCATCTGGTAGGGTTGCTTTGTGATGAACGATGGATACACATGTATCACTCAGAAGAGTGTCTGGCAGAAGGTAAAGGATGATAACACCACTGGAAAATTCTCTAGGTCTTAACTTCCTTCTTCACTACTCTGGGCACAGTTCCCTCTCCTTCTTTGTGGCTCAACTGATTGAAGGACTGCAGGGAAAGAAAACGGCTACATATTCAGGAAGTACACGGGATTGAATGGTGTTTCTCACCTCCCAAAAAATGTATGTCCTTCCCAGAACCTCAAAATAAGACCCTATTTGAAAACAGGGTCATTGCAGATATTAGTTAAAATGAGGTGGGACTAGAACAAGTGGGCCCTTCATCTAGTATAGCTGGTGTTCTTTTAGGAAAAGGAGACATACAGAGTGAACAGGGAGAATGTGATGTTTCGACAAGCACAGGAACTCCAAGGATCACCAACCATCACCAGAAGCTAGGAGAGAGGCATGGGACAAATGATTCTCCCCCACCACCACCACCACCACACACACACATAGCCTCCAGACAGAACATGACCCTGCCCACACCTTGGTTTAGGAGTTCTAGCCTCCAGAACTGAGAGATAATCAATCTCTGTTGCTTTAAGTCACCCAGTTTGAGGTAATTTAATAAAGTCACCCGAGGACACAAATAGGAGTCCTGGTGTGGCACTGTAGGATAAGCGCTGGACTGCTAACCAGAAGTCCAGTAGTTCAAATCCACCAGCAGCTCCTTGGAAACCACATAAGTGGTCACTATGAGTTGAACGTATTTCTAAAATATCGCCCCAATGTAGTCCCAGCCAAGACTGTAACCAGGTGCTGTAAGGTGATTCGGCTATAAGGCAATTCTAGCCTCTTTGCTCAGTTGAGTTGCCCTCAAAGACATGTGGGCCAGACACTGGGTGAGAAATGGCAAAAAGCCTATGTGGGGGCAAGTCAGGAGAAGTTTGGTCCATCTCATTATTACCACTCCAATGCTGTCAGGAACAGCTGAATGCTCCCCACAGTGATACATCATGTTTGTCCTGGGAAGGAGAACAGTTCCAAGGAAAAGCAGGATTCCATTCCAAAACACCAACGTATCATTATGTTATAAGTACATCAACCAGCTCCCGACAATTGTTATATTACGCTGAAGTGGGATGAAGAACCACTGTGGAGTTTCTAGTTATTTATCTCCAAGATCATGAGTGGCCATGGATATTTATTAATGACATTTTGTAACTAGCTTAGTATAATTTTGCTTGGATACGTTGTACTGTTTGTATACTAACTTTTCACCCTATGGTTAGCAGCTTGGTTTGACTTAAAAAAAAAAAGTAAAAAATCAAAAAGAGGAGGTGGAAGCAGAAGGGTAAATCAGGGGGCTTCCTACTCTTCAGGTTTGTGTTTGTGACACCCTGCTGTTATTCCAACTTAATGCTTGAAAGTTAAACAGGGGAGCTCCCCAAGCCTGACTATGGGATAAAATTAGCATCTTTGAATTTCTTTCAATGCACTGAAATCCCCTCCAGTACCTGAGGCCACTATGCCCAAGGGGCAACCCTGTATCACTCTAGTTCAGAGTCTCCTGTTTCTGGGAAGCCCCCTTTTCCTCACATGCTCCCCCATCCTCAGCCACCCACTTCCCTCTCCACCCCCAGCTCTCCTCAGACTGTGCTGCAAAAGCCTTGCTCTGGATCCCAAATCTTCCTTAGAAGTCTTCTGTTTTAATCTTCTATTTTATTTATAACCCACTCTATTTTAGATGTTAAATGACTTACAAGGATTATGTAAAATACACACACGAGTATATATAAGTATAATATATATTGCTAGATAAAATGTTACCAATCAGCATGTATAATATAGTCAATGTTTTTTCTGAATATTGTATATGTGCAAGTGAGTATATATGCATGTGCAAACACACATATGTGCTTTACACTCACACATGTAGGAAGCTGAACATCAAAATTTAACACTTGTCACAAAAAGGAATGGGGGATTAAAACTGACTTACTTTCTTCTTTATATTTTCTTAATTTTTTTTGTAGAGAAAACTGTATATATTTTATAATAAGAAACAAAGGCAATAAAAATGTCTCTAAAGAAAATTAGGTAAGAAAGAAAAGGCCAAACCAGATACAAACTGGGGTCCTGGTGAGGCTAAAACAATGCATTTTCTATGGCCAGGCCCCCCATTTGGAGCTAGGCTTTTTTGTAAGGAATGATGAGGAAAAGTTGATCAGTTACACGGGTCACGGGGTCCACAGGACAAACAAAGATTGCTCAGAAATGGCAGGCTACTCCTGATAAGGAAGCCTGAAGCAAATGCCTCCCATGGGTCCCCACAGAGAGGACACCATGTAATGCAAAGAACACTGCCAAGGACACCCTCACAATAAACACCTCTGAGAGGTTCACAGGGCCATTAGCATAAAGCCCTCAGTGCAGATGGATGAGCCAATATGGGGTGTTGTTGAAGTGCCATAAGAGCAATTGCACATCAGTGGAGACCAGGAAGCCAGGCTCACAGTGGGTCTGACTTATCCCAGAGACATCAGAGGGTCCAGATGAGAAACTCCTCCTCCAAGCCAGCTCCTCCCAGCTCAAGTTCAGCTGGTCTCCTAAGTTTTCAGGCAGAATCCTTGCACCTCTGCTCTGCCCACAATAAGTTGCAGTCACTGATTCATCTACACATTCGTTCATTTATTATATATTCACTGAGGACCTACTGTGCTCTAGACACTGTGCATTCCTACTACACAACTTCTACCTATGATCCCAGCTCCATCATACACCTGCAGCCCCACACGAGCTGCACCCAACATTATCTCAGGGCTCACAGCAAGACAAACAGGATTTTTTGGCCTGGGAGGCTCAGGTTAATCTCTAGGACAAGGGAGGAACATGTGTGTCTGTTTGCACGCAGAAAGATTGGTAGTGTTGATTGGAGTATTGCAGGACAGAATCTGAGGCAGAGTGTGGGGAGTCCATAGCAGGTAGATTCTCAGACCTGGGCCAGGAAAGGGAGGACAGGGCAGGGAGGTTGAGAAGGATGCACAGCACACAGATGGGATGTCATCTCTAGGGGACCCATGTCTCACGTCTTCCTCCCCAAGTCTTCTCTTCTCTTTCCTGCTATAAGAAGACAATGAGAAGTACCACACTGGTACTACTGGGAAACTCATCTGTACACCTGTGGCTATTAGCTTTCTTTCGCATCTTTACCACAGACCTCTTCTCCACGCATCCCATAACTTTCTCAACATTTATTTGAAAGCCTAATAGATATCTCCAACTCAACACACTCAATCCTAAACAGGATAGCCTTCCAATTTTTCCCATATCAACACACGGCACCACCATCCATGGACTGTAGAAGCCAGAAACATGGGCACCAATTTTGATAACTCCCTCTCCCTAACTTCCCACAGGGTCCTGGTGTGATGCTGTGGGTTAATGCGCTGGAGTGCAAAGTCGGTTTGAACTGCTAACCAGCCGCTCCTCGGAAACTCTATACATGGTCACCATGGGTTGGAATTGACTTGACGGCACTTAACAATGACAACTTCCCACAGTTAACCCATCATACAACCTGTGGATTATCAAGTCTGCCATTTCTTTCCATTCCCACATCCATGGTGAGAGGCTGCCCATGCCCACCTGATGAACAGGAGAAGTCTTCAGGTGCACCCTTTGGCTTCTCTGGTTTGCACTGGGCTGGCCAGGGACAGCTGCCACAGAGGAGTCCCACCACTCATCACTACCTCATGTCCCCCCAGTGAGATGTTCACCCTTCACAAACTTTCTCCTTGTCTCTTCCTCCAACAGCACCATTCTCCATGTAAATGTTTGCCTTTCTTTTTGCCCTTTTTTTCCCTCACTTTTTTTCATCTTCTATTCTGCTTCTTCCTTTTCCTTCTTGGATGCCTGATCTAGACTCTTTCTCTCTCCCTCTCCCCCACCCACATCCCAGCTCCATTCTCTTTCCCATCTTCAGATACGACAATCATAAAAATTCAGTGTTGGCATCATCCTCCCCTGTCCTCTTAACTTTATGTATGGGCACTTGACACTCAGAGTGGCAAACTGACTCTTACACATGCTCATGGAGATTGGCATCAGGCACACACCAGTGCAACACTCCTCCTGCTCACACTTCACTGCTCTTTCTTCTCCCTCATTGGTTATTCTTTATTCAACTCAATTATCCAAATGCTTGGTTGTCTCACACACACACACACACACACACAGCATATAATGCACACATATGGCTGCCTGTGCCCAAAATCTCAGAGGTAAGCAGCTAAATGTTGTTTCCTGTGACTTTTCAGACCTTCAGCTCTGCTCTTGGTGAAGCTGATCTATTTTGCCATAGTTTGGTTACACCTACAAGAATCCTCTGCAAAAGCCCATCACTTTATCACAAAGGAATTACTAAAAGACCCTGAAGAAGGTACTCAAATGAGTTTTAGCGCTCAGGAGTGCCGGACCCTCTGCCCATCTCTCCCACAGCCCCATATGGTCTTGGCATAAGAGGGCTACAGAAATCAAATAGCATCTTCGGAGCCCAGCCAGATTGAACAGAGCCATCTGTGAAGTGTGCTAGCCAGGGTGGGAGTGCTAGGGTGCAATGAGACTGCAGGTTGAGGGTTGAGGCAGACCGACAGAGGGGGAGGGCAGTCAAAAGGATGGGGACCACTCAGGTGGGGGCAGGGTAGATAACACCAGATGGCAGGGTACTTGCCTGCTGTGACCACTTAAAGTAGGTAGGAAAATACCCCTGACGCGGGTTAACCACCCATGGAACTGAACAGGAGGGTAGGCGGAGTATATAATCTCAACTTGGATAAAGCCTTATAGCCCTTGGGTTCTCATGCAAATCCACCTTTGGGCAGAATTTCAAAACAGGTATAGAGTAAAGAAGGAGATCCTGGGTGTTCATTCGTTCCAAGGCCCATGGAAGCCCAGCAAGCTAGCAAACCTAGTAAAAGACAGTAGCATAGGTCTGAACAAGGCCAGAGCTACAATAAGGGGGGATGAAGGGATTACAATATTTTTTCCCCAAAATTGTCAATATTCTGCATCATTTTATGATTTCCAACCAATGGGCTTCATCGAGTACATAACAAGGATGACTGAACATTTGTACCTTCTTTTATAAGCTTTCACAAGTAAACAAACCTCAGGCCTAATGAAGCAGTCCTCTGTCAGACTCTGTCCACAGTGCCTATGGTTCTGCGTCCCCATGGCTCTTGTTCCAGTGCTCCAGGAACAAGAGCATGGCTTTACCCTCATGATGAGCTAGCAGTACGTAGCCCAAGGAACAAACCCACAGAAACCCAGGCTGTTCCTGTGTCCATGCAAACATACTGAGTTAAGAGTATGGTTCATAAATCCAGAAGGCAGGGAGAGAGGAAAGAGGGACTGGGTCAGGAGGAGGGTAACCACAGAAGGGCGAAGTATGGGACCCTGACAGAAAGAAGGCAAAGGGTCAGGGGAAGTGGGGAGGGATGAGAGAAAGGAATGAGAAAGAGATAAAGATGAGAAAATAACAGGCACATGGGAGGCAGGGAGTGGGGAGAAGAGGTAGAGAGAAGTGATAAAAGAGGGAAAATGAGAAAATAAAAGGCAGAACGCTGGAGACCTGTGGAGGAAAAGACTGTAAGAATTTGAGTGCAGCAGACCTCAAAGGAGGACTATAAAATGAGCCTCTCCAGGAAGAGATGAACCACCCTTGGAAGCCTATCCCTGAAAGGCTGGCATTGTGTTAGAGCTCCCACATACTGTGTTCAGCCAGGCTGGACCCAGGCAGACAGTAGATGGACCCAACCAACGCCATTCCTGCCATTCACGATGAGAACTTGAGCCTGGGGGCAAACAGGACAACAGTCCAAAAGGGAAGATGGGAGCAAGGAAGTTCCTGATGCAGGACAGTGGTCAAGGCCCGCCCTTCCACTGTGTTACCATCTCCCTTTCAGCTGCATCTCCAGGGCTGTCCTCATGGGGAACTAGGCACAAGTCCTCCAGTCTGATTCCCAGTAGGCCAGAGGGATCTGCTCCCGCTTACTCTGCTCAGTAGGAGGCTGTGTGAACCTCCAGCATGCCCAGTGGACAGCCACAGAGCTCCCCAGAGGATGGGGGAGAGTGGGTTTTGACCCACTAGACTAGGAATTGAGAGTCTCTGCCAGTGTCAAATGGACAGTGTCCAGCACTCCTCCTTGTACAGGCACATGCTCCCAAAGGTTTGCCCAGGGGACCTCCAAGGATGACTGGGGGTCCCCATCACTTAAGTCTTGTGTCTTGATTTTCCTCAGGCACCAGACTGAGTCAATCTTCCCAGCACCAATTTGAGGGGTAACTCCTCTTTCTAGGAGCAGGTCTCAGCCAGAGGTCAGGTATGGGGACCCCTCAACAGGCCTGCTCATCCATGCAGTACAGGGAAGGGCTGAGGCTGCTTGTTCTCCTCCAATCCTCTTCCCCAGTGCCTGGCTGCTTTGATGCGGAACACAGATGACAATGGCAGTAACTGCTGGGTAAGGAGCTTTAATGCTGCTGTTTTAAATGACAGCCATTGTTCCTTGGCAATTTTATGATCAAGGGAAAGAAAGGGGCCTTTTAAGAAAAGATGTAGAACAGTTAAGAAGCCCTAGAGGATTGGGAAAGGTGGAGGAGTGAAGCAGCTACAAGAGACAACTTGGTAATCTTTACAGAAAGGATCATTCCCATCCTCTCTGTACACAGGGAAGATAGGGAAAAGCAACTTAGACACTGGCTACCTAAAATTGGGGTGGGGAGGGGGAGACAGGGGACTGCAAAGGCACGAAGTGACTGGCTTACAAGTTTTCAAGAGGGAGTTTAGTTTCAGAGGGTGCGGGGGAAGGTAGAATCCATCCTGTCTTGACAGGTCTGGTGAAAGGAGATGGGGACAAGACTCTTGTGATTTAATAGTAATTGTTATCATGACTAATTGCGATTGTCACAACTATAAAGGTAGAAGTTTTTAACAAAAAGGTTGAGTGGTCAATCTTACAGTCCTGGACTGGAGGACCCTGGGTCCATCAAGGGAGAAGAGTGGGAGTGGTGTGTGGGACCCTATCCAGAAAAGTGGCAATGCCAGAGATGTAGTCAGAGAGGATGACATGGAGAGATGGAGCAGCTAAGGAATCTAGACTCATGGAGGGAGAGGGTCTGTGTGCTGGTGGCCAAGGGGCAGGCTTGCAGGGGGTGTCCTTTGACTGTTTCAATGGTTGTATATTCCTGAATGTTTTGGAGTACATTAAAAAAAAAAAAAACAGAGGGAATAGAAGCAAATACTGTTGAATGATGAAGCATGCAGGGGATTGTAATCATTGCAATGAAACGAACACAATAGGATGAGTATAAAACTGATGTTCCCCCATGTAAACTTCACTCAATTCACAATAAAAACTTTAAAAACTGAAAGAGAGGACACACAGGAAAAAAGAGAGAGAGAGAGGGAGAGAGAGAGAGAGAGAGAGAGATGACTTTGTTAGGACTGTTGCAGTCCTGTCCTCTCCCCAGTTCCTGGAGAAGAGCCTATTAGGAACACCCCCCCACCCCACCCCAACACAGCCACAGGGCTCCACAGAAGGCATCCAGAAGGCTAAGACCATGCTGTTCCTAGGTATCCCCCACAAAGCTGGACCCAGCAAACTGAGCTGGTCCTCTGCCCAGGATGGGGCTCCTTTTCCTCACAACCAGGGGCTTCTGTGGAAGAAAGCTAGAGAAGACACATTCCTCCCGGCTCACCCCACCCACTGGAGCCAACAGCAAAGCAGGGAAGAGCAGTTAACCCAACAGGCTTGGGTGATGGCAACATGTGAGGGGCTGGGCCCACCCAGTCAAGCTCCCCTAGCTCTGCCCTCAGGGTCCTCCTGTTTTTCAAGATTATCAGCTACAGCCACCCCCTGGGCCACTCCTGTCTCTCATTCCAGCCCCAGCTGGAACTATCAAGCCTATCTGCAGGTTTCTCTTCACCCCAATTACAGTAACTCTTAAATCAAACATCTCCCCAGGACCATCTGCCTTCCCAATTTCCCATTTCCAACTCTGGTCCTCTCTTCCCTCCTCGTCTCTACTTGGGAAGGAGATTCTGCTTCTCCTGGAAAGTACAAAAGGACTCTTTCTCCTTGAAGTCATCCTGGCCTTGGTAGTCTTCCTCAGTCTAAATCATTGGGTCTCAAAGTGTTGTCTCTGGACTGGCAGCAGCAGCATTACCTGGGAACTTATTACAAATACAATTTTTCAGACTCCGCCCCAGATCTACCAATCAGAAACTCAATTGGGAGAACAGTAAGCAACCTGGGTTGTACTGTGCTTCTCCAGATGATTGTGGTGCTAAAATCTGAGAACCACAGGTTAAGGGGAGCCAGCAGCTGTCAATCATGATGTACTGCTGGTCCAGGCACCATGCCCTGAGTAAGAGAGCTGGAAACTACTGGAGTGCTCCTGTTTGCACTGTTCATCTGAGACACACACTCCTGGTACATAGACGTGGGCTCTGCAAGGCAGGTCCAAGCCTTGCCTCTTTTAGCATCTCCATAGTTTCTTGCAGAGAGTAGATACTCAACAAATATTTCTCCTTTGAACTGAAAGAAAGAGGTTTGTGACCTCTGGGCATGCTTCCATTACTGAAGAGATAATTTCAAGTCACCAAAGACTCTTTGCTTTCCCAGGGAAGAACACATCATTGCATGAGCTATCAATTGGTCAAACTTAGTGGCTTTGGTATTGCTGTGATGTTGAAAGCTATGCCAGCAGTATTTCTCATACCACCAGGGTCACCCATGGTGGCAGGTTTCAAAGGAAATTTCCAGCCTAAGATAGACTAAGAAGAAAGGCATAGTAATCTACTTCTGAGAATTAGTCAATGAAAGCACAATGGAGCGCAACAGAACATTGTCCAACATCAGGCTGGAAGACGAGCCTGTAGGTTGGAACGCCTATCACAATAGCCCTAACAATGGATTCAAACATACCAGTAATCATGAAGATGGTCCCAGATCTAGCAACTGATCATTCTGTGTACATGAATGGGGTTAACTTGCAGCAGAGCTGACTCAAAGCCTACAAACAACAAGAAATGTCCTAAAGGAGCTTCCTGGTAGGAGAAGTTTCCCTCCCACATGCCTGGCCCTGAGGGTAAGTGGAGAGTGGTGGTCCATGGCAAGAAGGCGGACAACCCGTGCCAACTTACTCAAAGTCTCCAGCACCATTATCATATCAACACCATAATGGCAAGAAAAAAGTTATTTCTATTTTAAATTGTCAATATTAATCTAATGCTTGCAATGAAAGGAGTGGTGGTGATAAATGGGGTGTTTAATAAAGATGAAAGCTCCATCAGCCTAAGAGAGAAAACCTCCTTTGACTTAAAGTTATCGTCTTGATTAAAATTTCCATTTTATTATCCTAATCAGCAATCTTTGTTCAATGTGCTACAATTTCTATTTTCTCCACTTAGAGAGATAATTAACAACACTATAAACATATTAAAAGTAAAATGTGTATGAAAATTTCTGTTACCCATATCTAACTTACTTTTAGCAATACTTCATCAAGACCTGCCCCCGCCTCCAGGTAGACTCCCCTACCAAGCTTTCCTGAGAGCCTCATCCTGTTCCCAAGGCCCCAGGGAATAGTCAGCCCCTCCTTCTGACCATGTATTCCAGTGTTCATAACCCTGTCAATGTAAGTGAGCTTCATTTCTTTTCACTCACTTTGACATCTCTTTAGGCGGAGCATAAGAAACTCATTTTCCATTATGAATATCTGGCTAAGGTGGAGACGAGACAGAGTTTCTGGGAAACAGAGGCAATGAATCAAAAAAAAAAAAGTCCTCAAATAAATCATCTTTGTATCTCTTTTAAACATTGGGTTGCTAATCACAAGGTTAGTGGTTCAAATCCACCAGCAGCTCTGTGAGGCTGTCTGCACCTGCAAAGATTTACAGTCTCCAAAACACTTCAGAGCAGTGCTACTTTGTTCTGTAGGATCACTATGAGTACAAACTAACTTGAAGGCAGTGGGCTTGGTTTTGCATCTCCTTAGAATGTAAATAGTTTGTTTCATTAAAGGTACTTAATGAACCAACAGCCACTAAGGACTAATTATGTGCAAGGCTCATGATGTCATGAGAACACAGTGGGAAAACTCGATTATCTGATTTTTTTTTTTTTTTTTTAACTTAAACACTGATCCTTCTGCAGACACAGATCTTGACTCCCTGTCTCAGATGTCTGGCGCCATCACCTTGTCATGCTCCTGGGAGAATCACCCAGGCCCTCTGGTTTCCTCTTCCTGCTTTTTTTTCTTCACATCCTCATCTTGGTGACCAGTATATGGATAGACATTCCTTAGTCCACCTGCCTTATCTAGTTCTTTATTTGAATCTGGCCTTTTATGAGTGATCACCACTCATTCAAAGAACTTTGGTTCAAAAGCACTTAGCTGTAGCGCACAGTTAATCCTCTGCACGGCTTGGTGAATTAGGTGTTATCTGCATGTTCTACAGAGGATGAAATGGAGGCTCTGTGAGGTTATGTGAGAGTCCCTGGGTGGTGCTGATGGTTAACATTAACTCAGTAGCTATGGAAAGGTTGAAAGTTCAAGTCTACCCAGTGATGCCTCAGACAAAAGTCCAGATAATCTACTTGCATAAAATGAGCCAGAGAGGAACACAGTATTACTCTGACACATATGGAGTCACTGTGAGCTGGAGTCAACTCAGTAGCGACTGGTTATTTGGGTGGGTTGAGGTCAACGATCCTGCTCCAAATCCCATTACTCAGAGGGTTGTGGCCCGAGTCAGCAAGCACTCCCTCTAGCATACTTCTCCCAGTTACAGAATGAGTGGATACATCCAAAGCAGGTGGGAGAAGCAGCCTCTGCCCTGTTTCCGTGGGAAGCTCTCATGGCTCCTCTGGGCAGCTTTTCTGTTTGGGATGTTTTTTTCCATGATGTGTGTGTGTGTGTGTGTGTGTGTGTGTGAACCTGAGTCACCTTTGGGTATACTGGAGCCTTCCACAGGGAAGGCCACATTTTGTTAATCAGGGTGAACTTCACACACCTTCTGACCCCTCGGAAGAATGAACACCGGCGAGTGGAAAACACAGGGAAACAGAGGAAACCGCAACCACACAGGCCCAGGGGTAAGGCTATTCATCTCCCACCACTGAAGGAAATGAAATCATTATGTCTGCAGCTCCAGAATCCAAAAGAACAAATTTCCTGCCAGGATAATAAATGGATTCTTTTGTTTGTGCCTTGACCCCCGTCACATGACCCTCCCTCCTGACCCATTCCTCATCCAGGTGACTCCGCTGGGTAAATATCCTGGGAGGTTTCAGTTTCAAGTCCCCAAAGGGACCACAGACAGCTCCACCAGAGCCCCGTCCCCACCCTGCGTCTCTGCCTTTCCTTCAGAAAACCCCTCCTGCAGAGATGAGTGAGACTTTCCATTCATTTGTACCTTCTCCACAAAAGAGGACCCATCCAGGCCAGCTCTCAGCCTAGGAAGTAACTCCATGGAGAAGATGGGGAAAGCCACTTTATCACAAGATATACTTTGGAAACAATAATGAATAGTAAATGTGGGCTATAAAGTTTCCAGGCCAGGAGAGGTGCACGGGGTGCTGCTCTGGTTGATGTGCAAGGAGGGAGTAATGCAAGGCTTGGGAGGCATCAGGAAGGAAGCATTACGGGCACCCTGGGTTCCACCGTGCTGCACTAACAGTCCCCCAAACAGGGCCTTAGAGTCCTGCCCTGGCTGCTTGCAACATGCAAACAATGAAACACTGTAATGGGCTTCTGCCCAGCCACACCACTGCACACTCACCTTCTAAAATAGGGCTGTATCAGTGAAGAAACATGGCAGGAGCCATGGTGCCCAAGAAACAGGCCCAGGGAATATCTGCGCACTGCTCCTTATCTTCCTGACCCCTGGGTCTCTGAGAAGAAACAATGCCCAAAGGCTGCCATGCCACCTGGAACAGACAAGGATGCCCAACACCAGGGCACTGGCTGGCAGCCACACTCCCAAGGATCTGGCCCACGTCAAAAGACCTTCTGCAAGAATGAAGCTTTAATGACCACAGGACCTCTTCTCTTTAATAAAAATCTCCAACTCCATAGTGTGTGTGTGTATGCTGGGATGTGGGGGACAGTCTCAGTCATCTAGCCTAGAGCAGTCACATCCTATGTGATAAAAGTAAGAGTGAGAACTTGCTAGGACTCCTAGATGCTACTGAAAGCTATGGTGCGTGAGTGCTTTGGGTAAAAGCAGTGAGAGAAAAAAAAATGATCCATGTCTCACCAGAAAAAAATTAAATTGTATTTCCTAAAGGGGCAGTGTGAACACATACATGCCTGCTATAGCCTGAGGTCTGCTGGCTTATCATTCCAGTCAGGAGCAACCTTGGGGTTCTGTGAGATACTTCCAGTGATTTGGTGATCCTGCCTCTCCCCACCCTATTCCCTGATGTGACCAGAGGGACCCAGGATACGGTGAAGAGTCACAGGTACCAGATCCCCACCCCACATGTCATCTCTCTGGCTTTTCCATTTGTAGCTCTGCACTCACGCCTGTCACACTTTCTGTCCACAACATTGTAAAATGGTCTGTTTATGCGCCTGTCTCCTCCACTAGACTGTGTTTCTCCAAAGTATACATCCTGTCTATCTCTGCATAGGTAGCAAGACGGGTGGATAAACAGATGGACAGTTGGATGGGCCAGATTACCCAAAACACATTATGAGAAGGGATGAAAATAATCATTACAAAACACTATTCTATGTCAAGTATTATTCTAGATGCTGTCAGTACCGCATCTTATTTCACACAGACAGTTATTCCAAGAAGTTAGTTTGAGTTTTGACATTTTATCATTGAGAAACTGAGAAGCAATAAGATGAAGCACTGTACTGAAGTCTCAAACCCAGGTCAGGTGACCCACGACCTATACTCAAATGGATGGTGGATCAACACATACTTATTAGGCACCTGCTGTGTGCCATGGTTGGTCTAACACACTGAGGATTCAAAGACGAATCTGAAGTGAATTCAGATGGTGCTCCTGGGTAAAAGGGGATTGAAACCACCTCTTCAGTGGCTCAACAGGTGGGAACAAAGGTTACATCATTAAAAATATGCGACCTGGTGGATATAACAGTTGGCAAAGCCTCTTCTTTATAAAGCAACTCCAAAACTGGACAAAAATAACAAAACAAACCATTTTAGCACTCTGTAAATTGACCAAAGACATCAACAACCTAAAAAATATTTAAGTTATGTTTCAAAGACTGAACTTTGGATCGGAAAAGTGAGAATCTGTGGCATTTGTGCCTAGAGAAGCTCCAATAACATGTAGGCTCTTTCGAGGGCAGGATAGACCATGAGGACCATCAGAACTGGGGGACTAAAGGGATTCGGTTGGACTGGAACAACAATTGTGAAGTCCTATAGCATGGTCAGCAGAAGGGAGCATGTCTCAGTAGGCAAGTCTATGGTTATGACTGGAACAACCATATTCCTGGAAGAGGTTGTACATGCACACAGTGTAGACCAGATGTAATTGAAGATACCCACACAACACTCCTGGCAGAAGAACCAATAGCAAGTCAAAACTGGAGCAAACTTCAAAACAGCTTGAACTTTGAATGCATTCCTCCAACCACACAGATCCATCAGCAGAGAATGAGAAACTTATTGGCTCAAGATGGTTCAGCACAATCTCTGTCTAATCACTGGTAGGCCACTAAGCTACACACACACACACACACACTCACACACACATGCATGCAGGACCCAACCTGAGGGGGCAGACATGAACATAAAAACAGAAACTGGACAGTCGTAACAGTGGTCACTCACACAGGGGAGACAGGATTCTCAAACTTAGCTAGACAAGTTACTAAACAAACAGAACAGTAACAACCACCTTCACTGGTGGGTGATGGGATTTCAAGAGTTGCTGTAATATATTATTGAAAATGTTCAATTTTCAACCACAAAAAATTATGATGCATGCAAAACACTAGAAAAGTGGGACTCACACTCAAGAAAAAAAGTAGTCAGTAGGAACTGTCAATGAATCTCCAGATGTTGGCTGTGCAAACATTGCAAAGCAGCTGTTATGAATATGTTCAAAGGAACTGAAATAAATCATGCTTAAGGAATTAGAACAGTATGACAACAATGAATTGACAAATAGAGATTTTTCACTAAGAAGACAGAAATTATAAAAAGAACCAAATGGGAATTCTGGAGTTGAAGAATATAATAACTAAAATGAAAAACACACTAGAGGAGTTCAAAAGAAGATTCCAAATGGAAAAACAAATAAACAAATTCTGTGAATTTGAAGATAGGTTAACAGAAACTGCCATATCTAAAGAACAGAGAAAAGAAAACAAATAAACAAATTCTGTGAATTTGAAGATAGGTTAACAGAAACTGCCATATCTAAAGAACAGAGAAAAGAAGGATAAAGTCAAAAGTAGTAGCACGTCAGAAACCTGTGTGACGGCATCAAACACACCCATCTGTGCGTAGTGAGAGTCCCAGAGGAGAGAAGAGAGAGAAAGGGGCAGAAAAAAGACATTGGAAAATAATGGTTAATGTGCTTCAAATCTGGAGTCCTGTTGTGGTGCTGAAGGATAAGCCCTGGACTGCTAACTGTAAGGTAAATAGTTCAAACCTACTAGTTGCTCCTTGGAAACCCTATACAGGGTCACTATGAGTCAAACTGACATGACAGCACTTAACAACAACACACATCCAAAACGAGTAAATACAAAAGCATTCTCACATAGATAAATTATAGTCAAACATTTTTAAAAGACTGAAAAAACCTGAGTGAAGCAAAAGAAAAATGATTCATCACATAAAGAGAAGCATCACTATGATAAACGCCTGATTTCTCATCAGAAACAATGAAAGCCTGAAAGCAGTGAAATAACATTCAAAGTGCTCAAAGAAAAATCTTTTCAAAAAACTGTCTACCAATAATTCTATATCCAACAACACTGTCCTAAAAAATGAAGACAAAATAAAGACATTCCCAGAAAAACAAAGACCAAGAGAACCTGTTGTTAACAAAACTATCTTTATATATATAGAGAGAGAGAGAAAGACAGAGAGTTCTGATAGTGTAGTGGTTATGAATCAGGCTGCTAAACCTCAAAGTCAGTAGTTCAAAACTACCTGCCATTCCACAGGGGAATGATGAGGCTTTCTGCTCCCATAAAGATTTATAGCCTCAGAAACCCTTTAAAGGGTTGCTATGAGTCAGAACCAACCAGACGGCACTTAACACCAACAACATATATATGTGGAGCTCTAGTATGTAGTTGCTACGAGTCGGGCTGCTAACCTCAAGGTCAGCAGTTTGAACTACTAGTCATTCTGCAGAAGAAATATGAGTCTTTCTACTTCCGTAAAGACTTGCAGCCTCGAAAACCCTATGCAGGGTCGCTATGAACATAGCACCGGACTGCTAACCGTAAGGTTGGCAGTTCAAACCCAACATCCTCTGTATGAGTCGGAACCAACTTCACAACACTTATATATAGATTAAGATAGATAGATTTGCATATATATGAGGGTGAGTCAAAAATTATCCACACTCTGGCTGTAGAATTTATTTTAATCAACTTTTAGAAAATAAAAACATCATTTTTTCAACACAGTCTCCTTGTTTCTCAGTACACTTTGTTGATCTGTCAACAAGCTTTCGTATTCCTTTATTAAAAAATGTTTTACACTGAGCTACAAGCCACGGATGTACCGCTACTTCACTTCTTCATCAGAGGTGAATCTTCGTTCCTGAGGGGTGCTTTCACGGAACCAAATAGGTCAAAGTCCACTGAAGTAAGAACAGGACTGACTATAGGGAGGATGCTTTAACACCTCAAAAGGAAGTGTGTGAAAAGTGTCAAGTGGGCAGAGATGTGCAGACCAGCATTGTCATGCATGATCACAAAGCCCTTGGCTAGCAGTCCTCTGCCTTTAATCCGAAGTTTAGGCTTCAGCTCTTCAGTGCGCTCCTCATTGTAATGAGCACTTTTGATTGTTTAACCTTTTTCCTGATAGTGTTCCAGTACTGGTCCTTGAGACCCCAGAAAACCGTAAGCATCAATTTTCCAGCTGATGGTTGACTTTGGAACATTTTCTTGGTTGACAATTGAGGATGTTGCCATTTCATACTCTGCCTTTTATTCTCAGGCTCGCAGTGATGAATCCATGTCTCGTCACCAGTAACTTTTTTTTTTTTAAGGTTTTTATTGTGGAT
>NW_006408546.1:10278767-10285722 GCF_000296735.1 Chrysochloris asiatica | reverse complement strand
TGGCTACTCTCATCCTTCCCCTGCTTGGTCTCGCCCAAGATAGTGGTTCTGGGAGTAGCTGAGCATCTTGAATTGGAAAGCAATGGATTTCTTGCTTTTGCTACAAATTCACCTAGCTGTAAACTGTCCAACTTTCTGTATACTCCTTTATATGTGGTTCAGAGTTCTGGCACCATCCCCTGAGCCTGCTTGGTCTGTTATTCTGTGTTGTTGCTGTTGCAGCTCTTCACTGCACTTCCACCCGCTCTGCCGTCTTGTTTGTTCTCTCATCAGTAACTTTTTTTTTAATGTTTTATTGTGACTTATGTGATACTCTACATAGGAGAACATTAGTTTTACATTCATCCTATCCTATATCGTTTCATTGCCATGGTTACAATCCCGTCCATGCATATTACAAGCCTGCCCCACCCCCCACTCCCGGTCATCAGCACAAAGCCCCTCTCCCTCTCTGGGTCTAAAGTCCCCAACTGCTCCATCTCTCCACATCATCGTCTCTGCCTCCAACTCAGGCATCATTGCTTCTCTGGGTAGGGTCCTGTTCTCCGCTCTCCTCCCTTTTGATGGTCCCAGGGACCTACAGTCCTAGACTGAAAAGTTAATCAGTCCCCTCCTTGCTATAAAACGTGTACCTTTACATTTCCAACCCTCCCAATCAGTCCTGATAACAATTATTCACTATTATATCACAAGAGACCTATCCACATTTCATTTCATCAGCCCTACCTAGACAGATTGGATACTACTCAGTGGAGATTCTCCCTTCCTCCATGCCCTCTGGATCCAGGGTTCCCTCTTGAAAGCTTGTAAGCCAGTTACTTCTTGCCTTTGTAGCTCCCTACCCCCTCATTTTGGGTAGCCAATGTCCAAGTTGCCCATCCCTGTCTACTCTGTGTATGGCGGGGGTGGGAATGATCCTTGCTATAAAGATTTGTTCCCTCTTTTGAGCTACTGCATCCATAGGTGTAGGTCAAGTTCATCAAATTGTATCAGATTACTCCTTTTTCCCTCTTCTTTCTTCTTCTAGTTGAGCTCTGATCATCCAGGATCATCCAGTCGTTGAAGCCAGATCAAGTGGGTATTATCTGCAAGTGTGGGTGTTCTTGTGCATATGCCCTCTCTTATTATCAGCTAGACGCTTTACTCTCCACTCTAGTCATCTGTGGCTATGTCACTGACTCTGGGCCCAAGAGTCCTCAGGTCTTGCCACACTGCTGGCCAACCAGGTCGCCAGCCAAGTTCACAGGAGTCTATTGAACATTGTAGGGCTCAGCTTGCAGCTTCATTGCTGGTTTTCCTTCACTTCCCCTCATCGGTGAAGAACGTGGTCACCAATCAGAGTGTGTATTCCCATTGAGTCTTAGTCTTGGAAGGGGGTTTGATGTGAGGAGACCCGACCACTTGCCTTGATGTCTCCTGGGAATAACTAATTTTTAAAAGAAACTTTTACTGTCTTTCAAGTATCGGTCCAAATTTTGTTTGCAGATGTCCAAAGCTTTGGTTTATGCTATTCCATGAGTTGTTTCAGTACCCATTTCACACAAAGTTTTCAAACCCCAAGTATGTCATGGATTATTTCATAGGCAGAGACATGGCTGATTTGTAAATGATTTGCCACAAAATCCACTAGTCTTGTCAAGAGAATAATTTCACATGTACAACTCAATGTTGTCATCAGCCATTGATGTGAACAAGTGTTTTAATATAACTAGAGTGTGGATAATGTTTTACTTACCCTTGTATATAAAGATATAAATGTGTATGTGTGTGTGTTGTGTGTTGTTAAGTGACATCAAGTCAGTTCCAACCCATAGCAACCCACTATTATATACACACACACACATATATATATGTAAAGATAGAATCTATAGTAAGATATTGTTGTTAAGTGCTGTCGAGTCAGTTCCAACTTATAGTGATACTGTATAGGATTTCTGAAGACCATCTGGTGAGTTTGAACCACCAACCTTGTGGTCCAAATCAAATTTGCAGTCCAGCACATTAACCCACAGAGCAACATCAAGACTCTATAACATTAATAGCATAAAGAAGGGTATCAGAGTATGCTTCATGGTAGAAGAGCCACTTTAACAAGGCCTTTAAGAATGTGTGGTCTATTTATAGATGGACATAGTGGGAAAGATACTCTAGGCAGAAAGATTTTCATAGCCAAAGTGTGCAAGCAGGAAAGGTGTGTTTGAGGAAGCGCAAGCTGTCTGACCTGATAAGGTTGGAAAAGTTGGCAGCAATAATTAAGAAGGCTCCCGGGAAGCCAAACTAAGGTAATAGGGCTATTTTTCCCCAAAGGGAAACTAGAAAGGCTTTTGGTTTTGGTTTTGGTTTTTTTAATTTAGAGGAATTAATCTTTCTAACCAATGTCCCAGGAAGGCTCTTCTGGCTGCAGGCACTGATGTGGAACAGCACCATAGAATAAGGCTGGTGGTTGAAAGCCCCACTCCTTCATGGCTCCTGGCTGAGCATCTAACAGGTGCATGGAGAAGGCTTGGCCACTTCTTGTCATCCACCTACCTCAACCCACTCTTTGGGGTCACAGGACTGAACTTGTCCCAAATGTAAGCCTTGGTGAAGAAGCACAGAGTTGGGCAGCATATGGAGGTTCAAAAACCACTCTTGCTGGAGCAAGTGATGTGTCCTAATCTATAAAAGCAGCAAACGTGGGGTAGGAATGTGGAGAATGTGAGGATGGTTCTGGACATACAGATCTACTGTTCGCTACACATGGGCTCCAGTTTGGGTCTTTATGTGACTTTATACAGTTCTTGCTACCCTTTTAACCATTTTTCCCCCTTATTCTGAAAAATGGGTTGTCCTGGTAGTTCTGTAGTAGATTTCTCCCTTACATGCAGGAGACCCAGGTTCAGTTCCAAGCCAATGCACCTGAGGTGCAGTCAGCCAATGTCAACACGTCAAGTCTTGCATGTTGCTATGATGCTGAACAGGTTTCAGCAGAGCTTCCAGACAAAGAAGGAAAGGTCTGGTGATCTACTTCCAAAATTCAGCAAAAAAAATCCATGGATCACAACAGTTGGATCTGCAACAGATCATGGAGGTGCAGGACCAAGTAGCGACTCGTTCTGTTGTGTGCAGGGTCAGGACCTGGGACTAACTCCACAGCTGAGAGCAACAACAACAATCCCTACATTGCTAGCTTAGACAATTTTAATAATTCTTTTATTTCACAAATGGTTACTCACTATCAGCCACCTAGTTCACATGATTCCTCATAGTGGTCGCAATTTGATAGTTTATTGGCTATTTTTCACTTGTTTGTCTCCCCCTGGCTAAAATGGGAGATCTGTGAGAAAAATAAGCTCATATGAGGTGCCCACACTGTAGCCCTATGACAGGCATATATAAAAGATTCTATAAAGATTCCTTAAATCAAAAAATAATAATGCCCTTTTGAAACACACAAACCCCTGGGATTCCAGATGATGAATACGGGTAGAGTAATGAACCTATCTGGAAGGTGAGCAGGAGGGTGATTATCAATCATGAACCCCATCCTTGTCCTGGAAGCTTCGTAGGGGACTCTGAAAGGAAAGGTGTCAGTACACCAGGGCACTGAAGGAAAGGCCACGAGGACGATCAGAGAGCTTGCATTTCCACAATGTGTGTCCATTCTGTACTCTGTAACACAGCATTAAAATCCTCTAAATTCAAGCACCATAAATTGCCTACATATATTCTACTACTTAAAAAATGGTACCTCAGTGCCCATACTTAATTAAAAGCCTTGACAGTTGATTCTAATGTGTCTGAGAGCCAGATTGAGTTTATTTGGCTAGCCCTGTGATGTAAAACAGAAAAAAGGTGTGTGTGGCCAGGGCAGAGAGGGGGCATCGCATTTTTGTCAACATTTAAAACTTGGGTATTTTTTTCCATGAAGTCCAGACGAGGCAATGCCCATAGGCTAGATGGGGTGTGAGCTCATGAGTTAACACGGTCCCCACCAGGCAAGCTCACTCCCTTATGAAACTCATGTCTCTGGCAGGCATCTGGCTCTAGGGCCTCTGCTTTAAGTCGGCCAGGTCACAAGCACTGATGAGTACAGGCAAAGTCCTATGCCTGACTCCACAGGGGAACTAGAGAAGAAAGATCTGGCGATTGTGCCACAGTAGTTCCCTGTACCTGGGGAAGGCAGACCAAGAGATGGCACACCTAACTGATTCAAGGAAGGCTGAAATTCAGGCATTATTGGTTGCACCAAGTTGAGGGGAGTATGGAAGAGAGATGTCTTCCAGAAGCAGAGGAATGAGTGCTGCTCCATACAAAACCACTGCCAACACTGTCCCTGTCCTGGCTACCCAGTCCTCCAAGTGATGCACCGCTGGGGTCCTTTGTGAGGTCTCAGTCCTTGCCCACCCTAAGCTAATCTTCAACAAAGACAAAGGTATATACAACCTAGGGCACATTTCTCCAACAATAGTACCCAGGGCGGTGACGTCACAAGGATTGGTGCAGTAACTCATGGTATCACCCTGGACCCCATGGACCCCCTCCTACACTAGACCATACAGAATCATTGTTGTTGCTGTTAAGTTTCCAAGGACTTTGTTGAGTTTGAACTATTCACCTTGCTGTTCAAACAGGTCTTATGGTCGAGTGCCTTACCCTACAGCTCCGCATTAGTTCATGCTTATTATCAATTTTACTCATAGAATAATATGTAAAAATATCATTGTTAATTGCTTAAATGCAATATTCTTAGATTACATAATACGAGCAACAAAATTGTTTTGTACAATCTTTCTACATTGAATTACATTATTCATTACATTATTAGTAACATAGCAGACGCCTTCTTTTAGCCTTCTCCTTCATTTCCTTTAATTATTACTTCATTCTCAAAAATGTTACTGACAGAGGTTCACAAATACTAATTACCACAATATTGCAGTTAAAACACCAGAAAACTTGACGAAATCAGAAACTATGAAAATACTGGCAGCAACAGAAATAAACGCACATGCTTGTAGTAGGCACAGCATGTGATTTAAAGTGTCATTGTAATTAGTTAATAATTATAGCTCTGACCAGAGTGCACTGGAAGGTTCAAAGACAAGTTAACTAAGTTTTAGCCTTGTAGATACATTGGTACACATGTAGTGCTGTGGGTTAATGCGTTGAACTGCAAAGTCATTTGAACAGCATGGTCAGCAGTTCAAGCTCATCAGCCACTCCTTGGAAACTCTATACAGGGTCGGAACTAACTCGACAGCACTATACAACAAGAAGTTGGGCTCACAAAAATGTTTCTGTTATAATTAACTACAGGGATTTTTTTTTAAATACAAAATAATACTGAAACATGGCACCAACATTTTGTAGACAGACGTTTTAGTATCATTCCCTCTGATACTATCACTTGGTACATTCTGCATTCCCTGTCTATCCCCCAGTGAATTCATGGACCCAGAAGCAAACAACAGACTGATCTGGATGTATTTTCTTGTCCCCAAACAAACAGCCCTCATCATTTGTAGAATCAGGCTCCCTCTTTGAGGGGTGTCTTAGGCAGGGTTCGCTAGAAGAATTAAATCTGTGAAGTATACATATGGAGAGACTGATTTCAAGGAAATGGCACACACCTTCTGGAACTGGCAAGTCTCTAATCTGTGGGTCAGGTGTTAAACTGGCGGTTTCTACTGACTCATGTGACTGCAGGAGCTGACAACCCCACCATCAAAGGGTCAGATGGCAGGCTGCTGGCTCACATTGCAAAATCAGCATGTTAGGTAGCAGACTGCTGGTTCACATCCAAGAACCAGAGATCAGAGGATGACAAGCTGGATGCAGGATGGAGAGAATGCACACTTTGCCAGAACATCCATATATACTGCATGCAGGCCATATCCGCCTTTACATCCCATCATAAAACGGAGGATAATTATATACTACTGAGAATCATGACCTAGCCAAGTGGACATAGGACATTAACCATGACAAAGGGTATCCAGGGGGGCATGGGAACATGAAAAACACTGGCTTTGTGACTTCGAATGTATCCTCCATTACCCACACTGTCCTGCCCGTGCCAGATCCAGTCCCAGGTCACAGCCTCTCTCAGGGAATGGCCACTGTGTCAGTGACCCTACTTAACCTGTACCTGCACAGGGATAGTCTGATATGAGGTCATGGTCCAGAAGGAGGTCTAGGGTTGGGCATGCTCTAGCCACGTGCCTGGGTGTTGGAGGGAAGGGGTCTTTCTAACACATGGTCCACCTTTCTGGCTTTCTTCACCAGAACAGCTTTGTTGTTGTTGTTGTGATGTGCTATGGAGTCGGTTCCAACTCACAGCAACCCTGTACAGGGTTTCCAAAGCTGTAAATCTTTACGGGAGCAGAAAGTCTCATTTTTCTCCCACAGAACAGCTGGTAGTTTCAAACTGCTGACCATGAGGTTACAGCCCGATTTGTAACCACTATGCTACCAGAGCTCCTTGGCTCCAGTCAAATTCCCTTCCCTAGAACTCACTCTCTTCCATCCCCACCTGATGGCAGTGGCTGATAATACTGTTGAGTTTTAACAACACAGGGGCAGGATCAAGAAGTTCAGGTTAAGTTCAAATCCAACATTCTATCAACAACATGGGCATAGGCCCCTGATATGGTCAGGGCAAGGATACCCCGTTGGGACAATATGCATGCCACTGAATTGGACACTGATGTTATGAGCATTTAAGATTCCTTAGAATTAGAAAGCCTTGGGGAAGAGAAAGGATTCCAGGTGGCAAAGTGGATTAAGCCTTAGGCTGTTAGCTGCAAGGTCAACAGTTCAAACCCACCAGCCACTCCACAAGAGAAAGATAAGGCTATCTACTTCTGTAAAGATTTACAGTCTTGGAAACCCTAAAGAGTAGTTATACTCTGTAGTGTAGTGGTTACGAATCAGGCTGTGAACCTCAAGGTCAGCAGTTCAAAACTACCAGCTG
>NW_006408546.1:10278165-10278667 GCF_000296735.1 Chrysochloris asiatica | reverse complement strand
ATAGGTGAGGTTCATCAAATTGTAGCAATTTACCCTTGCTTCCTTTATCAAAAAAATTGTGTGTGTGTGTGATCTTCCTCTAGTTGAGTTCTGATTATCAAGCCATGGAGGCTAGGTCAATAGGGTACTTGCCTGCAAGTTTGGGTGTTCTTGTGCATATACCCCACTTCATATCAGCTGGATGCTTAACTCTCAGCTCTAGCCCTCTGTGGCTATAATCCTTGTCCATGTTCTCAAGTGTTCTCAGGTCTCACCAGACTTTGGACCAACCAGCCCTTCCTCTTCTCTCTCTCTCATCTCCAGGTCAATGGAAGTCAATGGACTCAGGTTGAACTCAGCCCATTTCTTCATTGCTGCCTATCCCCCTTTCCCATTCACCAGTAGACCAATGTGGTTGCCAGCAAGCTTAAACATGCTTGTTTGTGTGTTCCCTTTGAGTTTCAGTCTTAGAGGGGAGTTTGTCCTGAAGGAACTTGACTGCTAGCCTTGATGTCTTCCTGGC
>NW_006408546.1:10270623-10272055 GCF_000296735.1 Chrysochloris asiatica | reverse complement strand
TGCTCCCATAAAGATTTACAGCCTTGGAAACCCTGTACAGGGTCGCTATGAGTCGGAACCGACTCCATGGCACATAACCACCCCCACTACCATAGAGTCACTATGAATCAGAGTTGACTTGATGACAGTGGGTAGTAGGTGGGGGAGAAAAGACAAGTACAGTCTTCAGCCCTAAAATCTGTGTTTGAGTCCTAATTCTGTGATTCCGATTGTCTGCCTTTGGGTTGTCTGCCAAACTCTCTGCAATGATAAAATAGAAATGGTATTCTTTATGTGGAAAATCAAATGAAGTAGCATACGTGTAACACATTTAACATAGTTCCTGGCACACAGTAGGTGCTACATGTTAGCTCTCTTGCACCTGAATTATTGATGAATTAATGAATAAATGTATGTTGTTGTTGTGAACTGCTGTCGAGTCGGTTCCAACCCACAGCAACCGTGTACAGGGTTTCCGAGGGTGTAAATCTTTACGGGAGTAGAAAGCCTCATCTTTCTCCCGCGGAGTGGCTGGTAGTTTCGAACCGCTGACCTTAATGTTCGCAGCCCGATTCGTAACCACTACGCTACCAGAGTAGAAAATAAATCATGTAATGCTTTTGTTTCTGTTGTTTTTATTTGAATCTGCCTGAAGGTAAAATGCACACTCTTTATTTTCTAGTTTCCAAGTTGCATGCAAGAATTCAGTCTTCTTACTAAACAATTCTCTTGTAATTAGGATACCCAGACACAAGGTGGAGGTGACAGCTTTGGTCTCATCATCAAACTACAAGACATATGATTTATCTTAGCTCCATCTACATCCATGCATTTTCCAGATACTAATTTTCAAAAAGCAGGAAAGACTCCGTGTGATTGATTAGACGATTCTATTAAGTGAAGGGTTTTTTACAAGATGGTGCTAAGCAATCATTCTCCATGGCTTTAAAGCAGAGCACAAGAGGATGTAGACTGAAAATCTAGCATAATAGCTGACAGATACTAGGAAGAACAGCTTGACCAAGAGGATGACAAAAGGCTATCATAAACTGCCAGGAGAGTCTGTGACTAAGACATCTGGGAGATGTCCCCAAGAGCCAAAATAAGACCATGAGGAGACAGGAAAAGCTAGGATAAAAATCAAGAAGGCATGTTCTGGTCTCGTTCTGTTTCTAAGACACTGTGAGACTCTGGACTGATCAGCACAGTTTTTATGATCTATAAAAGAAGATAAGGACTAAATTATCTTATTTTTTTTCTTTCTTTCTAGTTGTCATCGAGTCAATTCCAACCCTATAGCAGGTCCTATGTGTTATACTGGAGAGTTTGCTTATCAGTAATCTTCTTTTGTTTTGCTTCTCTTCTTTGATTTTTTAACAGCCTTCCCAGTCACTCAAGTTAACACTTGTCTATATACAGGGTCTGTATGAGTCAGAATCAATTCATCGGCATA
>NW_006408546.1:10264313-10270007 GCF_000296735.1 Chrysochloris asiatica | reverse complement strand
AGAAATATGAGATTTTTCTGCTCCCATAAAGATTTACAGCCTCAGAAACCCTGTACAGGTTTGCTATGAGTCGGAACTGACTCCACAGCACATAACAACAACAATACATATATTGTTGTTGTTGAGCTCTGGTAGTGTAATGGTTACGAATCGGGCTGCGAACTGCAAGGTCAGCACTTCGAAACTACCAGCTGTTCCGTGGAAGAAAGATGAGGTGTTCTGCTCCCATAAAGATTTACAGCCTCAAAAACCCTGTACAGGGTCGCTATAAGTTGGAACCGAGTCCATGGCACACAGCCACTATATATATATATATATATATTCATGTCACAGCTCTTATTTCTCTAGAATATATACAAAGTAGAGGTATTACTGAGTCATACGGTATTTCTATTTCCAATTTTTTGAGAAAGCGCAATACTATTTTTCACAGTGGTTGCACCATTTTACAGCCCCATCAGCATTGTGAGGGTCCCAGTCTCCATATACTCTTATCAGCATTTGTTATTTTCCATCTTGTGTTTTCTTAACTTTGCTATTAGTGCTTGAGTAAGATGATCCCTCATCGTTATTTTGATTTGTATCTCTCTAATGGCTAATGTTGGAGTCCTGGTGTGGTTCTGTGGACTAATGTATCAGACTGCAAAGTCTTCTGAACTACAAGTTCGGTGGTTCAAACTCACCAGCTGCTCCTTGGAAACCCTATACAGGGTCGCTATGGGGTCAGAATCGACTCGACGGCACTTAACAACAGCAACAACAATGGCTAATGCTCTTGAGCATTTCTTCATATTTTTGTGAATGGCTTCTTTGGTGAAGTGTCTGTTTATATCTTCTGCCCATTTATTAACTGTGTTATCTGTTTTCTTGTTGAGGTGTTTATGTGTTCTATACATTTTAAAGAATAGTGCCTTGCTTGATACATCACTGCCAAGAATGTTTTCCCAGTCTGTGGGTTCTCTTTTAAGTCTTTTGATGAAATCTTTTGATGCAAGTAAATGTCTAATTCTTGGTAGGTGCCAATCATCTATTTTATCTTCTG
The DNA here is from genome assembly GCF_000296735.1 of Chrysochloris asiatica. NCBI lineage: Eukaryota > Metazoa > Chordata > Mammalia > Afrosoricida > Chrysochloridae > Chrysochloris > Chrysochloris asiatica. The sequence goes on along the minus strand of NW_006408546.1, from coordinate 10,268,965 downwards.
CTGTTTGGTGTTTGATCGAATATTTATGTTATGCATCAGAGTCCCTAAGTTTGTCCCTATTTTTTCATTTCTTTATAGTTCATTTCTTTATAGGTTTTACATTTAGATCTTTAATCCAAGCTGAGTTCATTTTTATACATAGTGTGAGCTGTGGCTCTTGCTTCATTTTTCTACAAATGGACTTCCTGTTTTGTCAGCATCATTTGTTGAAGAGACTATCAAATGTTTCGGCCTTTTGTCAAAGATCAACTGAGCATAGGTAGATAAGATTTATTTCTGGGTTCTCAATTCTTTTCCATTGATCTATGTTTCTTATTGTACCAGTACCCGGCTGTTTAGATTGTAGCTGTATAGTAAGTTTTGAGATCAGGAAGTGAGAAGCTTCCTACTTTATTCTTCTTTTCTAGTAGTGTTTTGCTTATCTGGGATCTCTTTCCTTTACATATAAAGTTAGTGATTAGTTTTTCCATCTTTTAAAATTATGTTGGATTGGATAAATTAGCACATCACTCAAGGCTCCTGAAACTTCAGCTGATATGAATTTTCCATGCTGTTTCTCTTTTTCTCCCTCATCTCAGCCACTATCTTCTGGGGGATGACAACTCCATCCATGTGAAGGCAGAGTCCAGACTGGAACCTGAAGCAATCTATACATTTCCATGCATGAGAGGCTCGATCATCAGACATGAGGGTGTAGGAGAGGTCATGAGTGGGGCTGACGCACTATCTAAAACCAATGATCCCCTGTAGTTTGCTACCAGTGTGTTGGCCACGACTCATGGTAAACTCATGTCCAATGGAACAAAAAACTGCCATTCCTACACCATCCCCATCACCACTCGTCCATCAGTTTGTCCTACTGGGGTGGCTTCTGTGTTGCTATGATTCAGGAAGCTATGTTGTCAGTATTTTAAACACCCATGGTGAAGAGGTTTCAGCTGAGCTTCCTGACTAAGGCAGGCTAGGAAGAAGGAAAGGCAGTCTACTTCTGAATCCTTAGCCACTGAAAACCTTATGAATAGCAGCAAAACATTGTCAGATATAGTGCTGGAAGATGAGCCCCTCATGTTTTAAGTCAGTCAAAATACAACTAGGGAAGAGCTGCCTTTTCAAAATAGAGTTGACCATGGCGATATGAGTGGATTAAAGCTTTCAAGACATTCATATGCTGATTGGGAAGAACTCAAAATGAGGAGAAACAGCTGCAAACATCCATTAATAATCAGGACATGGAATGAACAAAGTATAAATCTAGGAAAACTGGAAGTTGTCAAAAATGAAATTGAATGCATGAAGATCGATAGCCTAAGCATCAGTGAGCCCTGATATGGCACTGTAGGAGAAGCATTGAACTGGTAACTACAAGGTCAGCATTTCAAACAAAAAAGCCACTCTGTGAAATTCTATATAAGATCACTACAAGTCAAAACTGACTCAATGGCACATAACAACAACAATAACAAGTGAACTGAAATGGACTGATGTTGACTATTTTGAATCTGACAATCATATGGTTTTACTGTGCCAGGAATGATAAATTCAAGAGTAATGGCGTTATATTCATTGTCAAAAAGAGAATTTCACTATCTATCTGGAAATAAAACACTGTCTGTGATATAGTAATATTCATACACCTACAAAGAATACAAGCTAATATCAATATTATTCAAATTTACACACAAACCATTAAAGCAAGTAATGATGAAACTGAAGGATTCTACCAACTTCTTGAGTCTGAAATTGATCCAATATGCAATCAAGAAATACTGATAATTACTGGGACTGGAGTATGAAGGTTGGAACAAAGAGAAAGGATCAGTGGTTGGAAAATATGGCTAGGGTGATAAATTTGATGCTGGAGGTTTCTTGATAGAATTCTGCAACACGAACGACTTATTCACTGCAAATACTTTTTTAAAACAATATAAAAGGCAACTCTGCACATGTACCCCACCAAATGGACTACAAAGGAATCAAACTGACTAAATCTGTGGGAAGAGACAATGAAGAAACTCAATATTATTGACGAAAACAAGGCCAGGGGCAGACTGGAAAAGACCATCAGTTGCCCAGATGCAATTTCAGGCTGAAGCTGAAGAAAATGAAACAGCTCCACAGAAGCCAAACTATGACTGTGATCATATCCCACAAAACCATCTCAAGAACAGATGTGATGCATTAGACACTAATGACTGTAGATCAGAAGAGTTGTGGGATGACATAAAGAAGAGCATGCAGGAAGAAAGCAAAGGGCAGTTCAAGAAGACAAAGTCAAGGATTATAATAAAATGTGCAAAGACCTGGAGTTAAAAAACCAAAAGAGAAAGACATGCTCAGCATTTCTCAAGATGAAATGCTGAAGAAAACATTCAAGTCTCAACTTGTAATATTTAAGGATTTGATAGGCAAAACAATAAATGGTGCAAAAAGCATCAAAAGAAGATGGAAGGCACACAGAGTCACTGTATCAAAAAGACTGGTAGACAGTCAGTCATTTCAAGAGATAGTGTATGATGATCAAAAACTGATGGTGCTGAAGGAAGAAAGTGTTGGCCAAAAAGCAAGGCTCCAGGAATTGATAAAAATACTAATTTAAATATTTCAGCAAACTTATGCAGCACTAGAGATGCTCATTCATCTATGCCAAGAAATTTGGAAGGCAGTTACTTGGCCAACCAATTGTAAGCAATTCCTATTTGTGGCCATTCCAAGAAGCGATAACCCAAAGGAATGTGGAAATAATCGAACAATATTTTTATCACATGCAAGTAAAATTTCACTGAAGATAATTCAAAAACAGTTGCAACAGTACATCAACAGGGAACTGCCACAAATTCAAGATGGATTCAAAAGAGGACATGGAAATTAAGGATATCATTGTTGACGTCAGATGGATTTGGGCTGCAAGTGGAGAATACCAGAAAGGCGTTTATTTATGTTTATTGATTATGCAAAGGCTTTAAGCTGTGTGGATCATGACAAGCTATGGATAAAATTGGGAATGGGAAGAATGGGTATTCCAGAACATCTAACTGAGCTCATGAGGAACCTGTACATAGTCCAGTAGGTGTGTGACAGGGTTGCATCCTTTCACCATATTTATTTAATTTGTATTCTGAACAAGTAATCTGAGAAACTGGATTATATGAAGAACCAACTCAACTGCACTTAACAACAAGAACAAAGTACCATCCTCATGATCATTTTCAGATGAGAACATTATGATCCGTAAGGTTCTGTCAGCTGATTTTCAGAAGCAGATTGCCAGGCATTTCTTCCAAGTACACCTTAGTGGGAAACGTCACTGAAACCTGGCCAGCATACTTACTAACACAATAACCCACTGACAGACTGGTGACGCCTGCAGATGAGGTACGTTGGCCAGGAATCAACCAGAGTTTTCTACAGGTAAAATGAGAATTCTACCATTTAACAACCGCCACCCCAAACAATTTCCTAAAGTGTTGTTGTTATGTGCCATTGAGTTGGTTCCAACTCATAACGACCCTGCATAGGGTTCCTGAGGAGGATCTTGTGGGTTTGAACTGCCCATCTAGCAGTGACCCATGACCTCCCATAACATTCTGAAGCTCAACTCTGTTCAGACAGCATAACCTGAATTCATCTGTCCTCAGAGAGGCTGTCCCTCCTATAAACAGAAACACTATCTGAGGGTCACATATTTCCAGGCAAAGAAAAGCCCCCACTTGTTTCTAACACACTGCCCTAGTCCAGAATTCCCACCCTTGGCTGTACTGCCAAAGGGTTGGACAGCAAACCAGACCATAGCTTGCAAGTTCCCTGAGGCCAAGATAGGAAGTAAGTCTGGCTCAGCTCACTGTGTAGTGATCAGAAGGCACATGGGTCCAGCCTTTGGACATCCCATCCCACCAACCCCAGCCTTTCTATACTCAAGCAAGGTTAGCTTTGGAGGACAGAGTTGTGCCCTCCACTGCCATTAGCCAAGACAGACAGGGATATTCTGCAAAATGTCCCCATCCCCACAGGAATCATTAGGAGATCACTGCTGAGTCTCACATAAACAGCATCTATAACCATGTGATAAGGAGCTCTGGTAGCGTTGTGGTTACAAATCAGGCTGCTAACCTGAAGGTCAGCAGTTCAAAACTACCCGCGGTTCCACAGGAGAAAGAGGAGGTGTTCTACGCCCGTAAAGATTTACAGCCTCGGAAACCCTGTGCAGGGTCACTATGAGTCAGAACCGATTCCACAGTACTTAACAACAATAACAACATACCCATGTGAACTGAGGACAATGATAATCAGGGATTATTTAGGAAGGAATCGGCCTTTAAAACATCTACTTTTAGAAAGTTTTATGTTTAAGGGGTTCTGTGTTTCTGTTTGGGGTCATAAAACATCACTTTGGAAATGGATAGAGGTTATGGGTTACACAGCATGGGGAATATTCACTTAAGTCTGGTTGAAAAGCAAAGTTTTTGTAATGTTTTTGCACAATAAAAACCATCTCATTTTACAGTGCCCATTTATCTTTGGGTAGCTAAAAAGCTATGCTAAAGCTCATAGTCAAAGAATGGAAAATGTGCCTTCTAGTTATGGGATATGAACAAGAGCCAATGATACTCAGGGAGGAAGTCCAAAGTGCATTGAAAGAAGTGTCAAAGAACAAG
>NW_006408546.1:10230676-10263043 GCF_000296735.1 Chrysochloris asiatica | reverse complement strand
AAAGAGGAAGACCCCTAACGAGATGGATTGGCCAGGTGGCATCATTGATGGACTCAAGTGTGGCAGCGGTAGTGAGGTTGGCCCAGAATCGGACAATGTTTCGTTCTGCTGTGCATGGGGTCGCTATGAGTTGGTTCCGACTCTATGGCACCTGACAACAACAACAAGTTATGGGATACTTGTGAAAATGTTGTTGTTGTTGTTAAGTGCTATTGATCCAGTTCTGACTCATAGCAACATTATGTACAACAGAATGAACTACTGCCCAGTCAGTCATTCAGCATCTTCATAATTGTTCTTTATTTGAGTTCATTTTTGTAGTCACTGTATCAATCCATCTCATTTAGGGTTCTGGTTTTTACTGACCCATGACCTAGCATGATGTCCTTCTCCAGGTTATGATGTTATTCTCCTGATAATATGTTCAAAGTAGCTGAGATTTCATCTTGCCATGCTCACTTCTAAGGAGCATTTTCCTGTACTTCTTCCAAGACAGATCTGTTTGTTCTTCTGGCTGTTCATGGTATATTCAATATTCTTCACCAACAACAACAAAAAAAGACATCAGTCAAAAGCATCAATTCTTCTTCAATCTTCCTTATTCATGGTCCAGTTTTCACGGGCATAATTTGGCGATAGAAAATACTGTATCTTGGGTCAGATTCATCTTAATCTTCAAAGTGATACCTTTGTTTTTTAGTTACTTTAAAGAGACGTTTTGTAGCAGACAGTCAAAATTTGCCCAAGCAGTAGTCAAGAACTCAAATGACATATTGCATTGGGTAAATCTGTTGCAAAAGACTTAAGAGATTATTTTAATATTTTAAAGAATAGTTCTACAAATAGGTCCCAATAAGCTCCTGACACAAGATTCCTAGCTTCTGTGGTACTGTGGGTTAATGCACCGAACTGCAAAGTTGGTTTGAACCACAAGATCAGCAGTTCAAGCTCACCAGCAGCTCCTTGGAAACTCTATAAAGGTCATTATGAGTTGAAACCAACTCAACAGCACTTAACAACAACAACAACACATTCCTGTCACATTTGTTGCTACTGTTCTCCATAGCTGGGCCAGTCTTTCATTGCTAGGGGCACATCCAGCCACATGGACAACTAGCTATCACACAAATAACTCAACATTTTAGAGATAAGGGTGAACATAATTCGAGATAGATATTTGCTAATAAGTAACTTTAAAATGCCATCCAAGTCATCTAATTAACAGAGCTTAACCTAAACTCATGAGAATATTGAGTTTAGGTAAAATGGAAAAACCATGTCTTCTTTCTTTAGACAAATTTATTCCAGATTAACCACTTGAGAAATGGAAACGTGGAAGAGTTCCAATTTCTTTTCCGGTCAAAGAATTAAAAGAAAGAAAAGGTTAATGCCAGTCACATAATGAAAGAGGCTAAGCTTCTTATCTTGGTTAAATTTAGGCCACATTATATTTTCAGTTACTTTTTAAAGACCACGTTTCGTATTTATAACAAATACTAACAAATCATGTATGTGATTTTGTTAAAATGTGCTTTTGCTGAATATAACTATTCACAGTATATTAACATATAGTTGTAAGCAAACAAAATTATTTTAATGACTGTTAGTATTGTTATACTTTATCTAACAAAATATTTTTTATAAAAACCTCCAAATACATATCATATCTCTGTTAGATAGGAGATGGTTTGACTTTTAATTCACCTGTTTCAACGCATGTTAATAAATGAAAATGCCTAAAGGCTTACTGCATTTACCAATGCAAAATTAAAAACAGACAAATAAAGTAATTCTATAAATGAGCCATTTAAAATCGAAAACTCCATCTGATTTATGAAAAACAGGGAACTTAAATCCATTATTAAAATGTAGTTTTTAATTGAGAACTCTGGCTGTAATAAGTGTTTAAATCATGCCTTTCAATTGCTATTGCAGTCAAATCAATTTTAGAACAAATGGAGTCTGGTTGTGATTAGAAGGATGCTCAGGCATCCACCGTGGGCAGATGGGGCTGGGGTGACAGCCCCCCACCATGTGCCCAGTGGAATGCTCTCCCTTCCCTTGACAACTTTTGCATTAATGTCTGCCTTCAAATGAAATAGAAGGAACAAACTGCTGAGCGTGACCTATTCTTTCACTAGAAACTTATTTATGAAGACACATGATGACACTTGGTAGAATTCCAATCCTTTCTGTGTTTGGACAAAAACAGCTCCCATACATACCTGAAGCCTTCAACCTACGACAAAGAAGACCACAGATCAGGGAGATAGGAGCCCCAAGGTTCTGATGAAAAAGACAGATGGGGCCCAAGAATGGATGGAACCCTGATGGGGGAGCATGGGAAACCTTGACACTCCCCATCCCTTGCCTGGCCTCCTTCACTCCTTGTCTTCCCCCAGTCAGACCCCTCCCTTCAACAAAGGTACCCTGGCAACTCAGCGGTCTCTCTTCTGACACCCAGCTCATCTGTCTGCACCTGGCTTGAGTAACCAGGTACTGGAATAGAAAGAATAGACTTTGGAGCCAGGCTTTTCTTGGCTGGAATCAATCCTGGCACCTGCCATTTTTTTTCTCTGGGCCTCCTCTACAGTGGGGAGCAGGACTGTGGTCAAAGTTCAAGACAATGCAGGTAGCACCCCAAGAACAAATAGTACCCGGTTATACTACCAATATCAATGAAAGTCATATCCACACAAATATTACTGGGTTCTTAATTATCAACACATTGTAAACTGGAGGTAGCAAGACTTCAGAATCTCCCAGCAGTAAATGCTGTCCAACTCCGGGAATGATAAGACCCCAGCTCCACTGTTTTCACCAGAGTCTCCACCAGCACACACACCACCATCTGCACCTCAGTCAAAGGCTTGGCTAAGGCACTGTCATCAAGGGTGACACGACCTGCTCAGATGTTAACACAGCATCTTCAGGCAGACACCTGTTCTCTCAAAGAATCAGGAACCTGAGTCCCAGACACCTAGTGAAAACCAAGAAAAAGAGGCTGCCAACCCATTACGCCACACATCCAGCCAACCATGAGAGAGAGTGCCTCTAAGTTATCCCTTGTTCACTTGACTAGGGAAGTAGCATTTGTTTTTATTTTCCAAGACAGACAGTCAATCACTTGTATGCGACAGAAATAAAGATAAATACCACCCATTGAACTTTAAATCAAAATGCTAATCCCAGGCTGACTTCTCTGTCAAGGTCTGACACTGAAATAATTCAGCAGGTTTTGATTATGCCCGAAATTAATGCTCTGGTGGAGATTATGTCTATTAATCACGGATTCTGATAGTGTGGCTTCTCATGTTCTTCAACTAGATGATATCAAAAGCTGTTCTAATGGCCAAGAGACCTTCACCTGGGCATCAACTTACAGACTAGAAGCCAACCTCAAACTGTGGGTATCTGAAAAGACCACTTGATGTTTACCTTTGTAACCATAACTCAAAGATTATGGTCATCCCTAACGAAAAGCTACAAGGTGGCATCTTCTGGATAAGTCCAGAACATGAGGTTGGACACAAGCTAGCAAAGTACTCTTCTGTGTCATTACAAAAGACCAAGTGTGAAGTCCTTGGAGTGACCAAACAAAGTGTAGGAGAACTGACCCAAGAGTGGAGCCAGAAATGACATCCCAGCTGTGTATCACAGATCCAAACTTACTCAAACAACCCACGATTGCATTCCAAAAGAACATCCAAAACGCAGGAGTTTGCTTTGCATAGGAAAAGCAGGGAGTAAGTTTCTGGTTTTGAAAGTATATTATAGGAGGACAGTTAGGAACAAGATAGAAACATCAAATGTCCATTTCATCTCCAAAAGTTGAAGCCCCTCAATCTGCCCTCTCAGTGAACAAATATTTATTTATCAATTACAATTTGCTAAATGGTAAAACTCTTGATCACTTCCTGAAAGGATGTTTTCTTCAGAAACATCCCAGAAGCATCTGAAGAAAGGCATGGTGACACACCTCCAAAATAAATAAATAACAGTCACTAAAACCCTGGAGTCTTGGTGTGGAGCTGTAGGCTAATGAGTCAGACTACAAAGTCGTTTGCACTGCAAGTTTGGTGGTTCCAGCTCACCAGCTGCTCCTTGGAAACCCTATAAAGGGTTCGTTACAGGTTGGAATCAACTCAACGACACTTAACAACAACGACAAAAACCCTAGGTAACTTGTTCTACTCTGGCAGACACAAACACAAGGTCATCATAAGTCAGAATCAACTCTGTGGCAACTGGTTTGGTCTCTTTGGCTTCATTCTAGACCTTTGAGATACGTTTAAACATAATCCCTGTCGCGGCTCCTCTGTTTTAAACCTTCTCATCTCTGCCTGGGATGATGGAGTAGCCTTCTAATTGCTATGTTTTACCCAGTGTCTCTCCACCACCCATGCTACTACTGGCAGAGAAGCTTTCTTAAATAGAAACATGACCTAAAGCCCTCCGTGACTCCCCACTGCTAGGTATAAGAGTTCACTGTCCTTATTATGTTACAGGAGCCCCAGCATCCTACTCACCCCTCTAGGCTCACCTCTCCCCACTCCCTCAGATAGCAGAGCCTCAACACACAGAGAGCAGGCTCACCCTCCACCCCTTTCCTTAGCCAGTCAGCCAAGTCTCTGGGTATGTCCTTCTTCCCTCCCCTTTATTCTTCCAGACTCAGCTTCAAAGGCTGCCCCTCCAAAATGTTCTCTGGCGTGGATGAGCCCCTCTGCTGTCCCCAAGCACCCTGTCTCCTCCAGTCCTGGCATAAGGCACATAGTGCTGCCCATGCCCCATGTTTACCATCTGTCTGTCTCTCCCTCCAGATTGAAACAGTGCTTAAAACATTTCACAGTCCCAACACAGTGTCTGGAACTTATAAGGTACTCAATGAAAGTTTACTATCCTGAACCAATCATTCCATAAAACCTAACCACCCTTTGGAACATTGTTTCCATGGAAAAAAAATTGTGTTCCAAGTTCTTCTGGCATGTCAGGGACACAACTCACCCACGCTTCACCCCAACGACAAGTGTACTGGTTCATCCAGCACCTTCTCTTGTGTGATGTCCTTCCCATCAAACTGGGAAGTCTAGGAGCAGGGGTCACAGAAACAGTGTCTGGACACCAGCAGATCAAAGCAGGAGAGTCGAAGTGGGTTTGCTCCTGTGGGGGAAAGAACGTCACATGGGACCCCCAAGATGGCTTCTGCCTGATGTTGGCTCATGGCCACTGAGTCATTATCCTGAAGTTGAGCACCCAGATCTTGGGATCAGGTCATCCTGGGTGAGCACTGCAGAAACGCAGACTCTTAATACATTCAAACTGCCCCATAAACCCAAAACCCACTGCCACCAAGTGGCATCAACCCGATATAGGGTTTCAGAGAGCTAGTGTGGTGCTGTTGGATAAGCACTGGACTGCTAACCATAAGGCTGGCGGTTCAAACCCACCAGCCTTTACTTGGAAACCCTATATAGTGTCTCTATGAGTCAGAACTGATACAATGGCATTTACTAGCAATAACATAAAAATGGTTTTTGAGGCTGCAAATCTATATGGAACAGAAAGCCTCACCTTTCTCCTGAGAAGCAGCTGGTGGGTTTGAACTGCCAACCTTGCAGTTAGCAATACCGTGTTTATCCTACAGTGCCACCAGAGCTTCCTCATACAGACAAGAGCTTCATTTATTAAGGACTTCAAAAAATAAAATAACCCCAGCATTCCTGGCCATTGGTGAAGCATACCCAATGTCCAATAATAGTACTTAGTAAAAAAGAGAATCACATTAAGCATTAATGTACAGATGCCACATTATATACGTCACATGGGTCAGAACGTGGCTCCCTTTCTAACTCTTCTTGGATTCTTCCAGTTAAGTAAAGTGTGTTTCACTTGGGGACTAGAATATCATTAACACCTTTCTACCACTTGGGAGTCCTGGTGTCGTGCTGTAGGACGAGCACTGGACCACAAGAATGGTTTGAACCCACAAGGTCCGCAGTTCAAACTCACCAGCTGCTACTCAATAACCCTACATAGGGTCACTATGAGTCGGAACCTGAAGGAGCTCTGGTAGCGTAGTGGTTACGAATCGGGCTGCGAACCTTAAGGTCAGCGGTTCGAAACTACCAGGCGCTCTGTGGGAGAAAGATGAGGCTTTCTACTCCCGTAAAGATTTACACCCTCGGAAACCCTGTACACGGTCGCTATGGGTCGGAACCGACTCGACGGCACTTAACAACAACAACAATGAGTCGGAACCTACTGGACAGCACTTAACAACAACAACCACTTGCTAAAGAAGGAGTGGGAGCACAGTGGATGTACGAGTTGGGCTGCTAACCACAGGGTCAGCAATTTGAATCTCAGTCCCTCCAAGGGACAAAGATAAGGCTTTCTACTCCCATAAAGATTTACAGCTTCTGAAACCCTATACAAGGTCACTATGAGTCTGAACCCATTTGAAAGCACTTAACAACAGTCACAACCATTTGCAGATGAGTCAAGTGTAACTCATGGCAACCCCAAATTCATTTTCAGTGGCTGATATTTCATTAGTGGATCACCAAGCTCTTCTTCTGAGAGACCTCTGGATGGACTCAAACCACCCACCATTTGCTAAGCAGTTAAGAGCGTTAACTGTCTGCATCACCCAGGGACTCCTCTTAAGTTTATTGTTGTTGTTAAATGTTCTCAAGCTGTTTCCGAGTCATAGCAGCGCTAATATGATGTTTCCCATGAATAGCTGGTGGTCTGAACCACAGACCTTGTGGTCAGCAGTCCAGTGCTTATACAACAGCACCACTCCAAACTTATGTTTGTAGTCACCTTCAATTTATAATAAATGAGGCTGAGTTTTCATTGACAGAGATAGAATCTAATTTCCTTTTTTAAATATGTTCATTTGAAGTTTTAAGTAAATTGGTCTCAGGAAAAACATTAGGTATATAATAGCACAGATGGCACCCGGATTAAGGGGAAATCATGCCAGAGGTGCTTACATGGCTAAAGCTGGAGGACAAAATAGGGCAATTTCTCAGGGTGATGCCAGGACAAGGAGATCTGGCAGTGCAGTGGTTAACAGGTGTGCTGCTAATGAAAAGTTCAGAGGTTCGAACTCATCAGCTGTTCTACAGGAGGAAGACGAGGCAGTGAGCTTCCATAGAGATTTCCGTAAAGCTTTGGAAACACTCTGTTCTATATGATTGCTACGAGTAGAAATGGACTCAATGGTAGTCAAGGATTTAATTTTAGGTTTGGTACAAGAACTCAGACATTTCATTGGAAATTGAGTTGTCTCACAACCTGTCCCAGGTTTCTCCTAGGTTCTCTTCTGCCCCTGCTTTGCTCTAAGCCAGGAATTGGCTCCTATTTCTGAATCCGTTGGTTATTCTCACAAATGTCCTCATTTATCTCAGATGAAAGCTCTCTGCAGCCTAGATACAGGCTTGCCAGATTTAGAAAACAAGCAATTTTTTCAACAACAATTGTTGTTTAATATATAAAACTATACCAAAAGAAATGGTTGACGTTCAACCATTTTAAGAGGTAGCATATGATGAAGAATTAATGATACTGAAGGAAGAAGTCCACGGTGCACTGAAGGCATTGGCAAACAACAAGGCACCGGGAATTGATAGAATACAAATTGAAATCTTTCAACAAACTGATGCAGCACTGGAGGCACTCACTCATCTATGTCAAGAAATTTAGAAGACAACTACCTGGCCAACTGACTGAAAGAGAATTATGCCCATTTCAAAGAGAGGTGACCCAACATAATGCAGCAATCATGGGACATTATCATTAATATTGCATGCAAGTAAAATAGTGCTAAAGATAATACAAAAACAGCTGCAACCATCATTGACAGAGAACTTTCAGATGTTCAAGCTGGATTCAGAAGAGGACATGGAACAAGGGAAATCATTGCTGAAGTTAGATGGATCTTAGCTGAAAGCAGAGAACATCAGAAAGATATTTACCGAGCTTTACTGATTATGCAAAGTCTTTCGATTGTGTGGATCATGACAAGCCATGGACAACATTGCAAAGAATGAACATTCTGGAACACTTAATTGTGCTCATGAGGAACCTGTACATACACCAAGAGGCAGTTGTTTAAACAGAACAAGGAAAAACCAAATAATTTAAAATTAGGAAAGGTGTACAACAGGGTTGTATTTTTTCACCATACTTATTCAATCTGTATGCTGAGCATATAATCCAAGAAGTTAGATTATATGAGGAAAAACATGGCATCAGGATTGGAGGAAGACTTAATAACCACCTGCAATATGCAGATGATATGACCTTGCTTGCTGAAAGCAAACAGGATTTAAAATACTGATGAAAATCAAAGACCACAGCCTTCAGTATAGATTGTATATCAATGTAAATAAAATAAAAATCCTCACACTGGGCCAATCAACAGCATCCATATAAACGGAGAAAAGATAGATGTTATCAAATACTTCATTTTGCTTGGATCAACCATTAACACTCATGGAAGCAGCAATAAAGAAATTAAACAACATACTGCATTGGCACAAGACCTCTTTAAAGTGTTGAAGAGCAAAGATGTCAGTTTGAGGACTAAGGTGTGTCTGACCCAAAACATGGTATGTTCAGTAACCTCATATGCATGTGAAAGTTGGACAGTGAATAAGGAAGACCATAGAAGAATTGATGCATTTGAGCTATGTTGGAGGAGGATATTAAAAGTACCATGGACTGGAGACTGGGACCCTCCTACATTGCTAGTAGAATTGCAAAATGGCCCAACCACTCTGGAAAACAATATGGCACTTCCTCAGAAGGTTGGAAATAGAGATACCTTATGATCCAGCAATTCCTCTACTTAGTATTGATCCATAAAAAATATGAGCCATAACATGAGTTGATATATGTTGAACACTAATATTCATAGCAGCACCATTTAAAATAGCAAAAAGATGGAGACATCCTAAGCGCCCATCAATGAAAGAATGGATCAACAAACTTTGGTACATACACACAATGGAATATTATGCTGCCCTGAAGAATAACAAGGAAGCAGCAAGCCACTGCATAACTTGGGATGAGCCTTGAAGACATTATGCTGAGTGAAATCAGTCCGTCACAAAAGGAGAAATATGGTATAGGACCATTATTGTAAAAGGTTAAGAAAAAACAGCCACACTAAAAGGGAGAAGAAGAAAAAAAGAAGAAAAATGTTTCTTTAAAAAAATGTTTAAATCTTTTATATATATATATGTTTTTTCATTTTATTATTATTTTTTTGATGGTTACCAGGATGTATGGGATGGGGTAAGGGGAGGGAGAGGAAGGTGGAGCACAGGGTAGGGAATAGGCACAGGATAGTGGAGCACAGTGTAGGGAATAGACACAGGATAGTTTGGGTGCTGGGGGGCACACACTAGAAGGGGAAGGGGAAAGGAAAAACAAAGCGGATGGGAGAATAGCTAGGCAGGTTTACATGGGCTAAATAGGACAGAGGTAAATAACGATGTAAACACAACCACGGAAAAACAGGGCTCGTGGATACAAAGATTGAGGCATGGTGTGAATGGGTAAAAGTGGGGAAATGATGTTAAGGTACTTGGCTGTCTTTTGAATCTTGGTTTCCCGTGCCTTCTATTGTAAAATAGTCACTTGAAGGGGAGAGAGAGGAATAGCCAGAAACATCACCAGAGAAAGCTTGTAAGTCCATCTTCAGCCTATAACTGTTTGGAATAACCAAAATGGAGCTAGAACTTGCCCAGTGAAGGAGGCTCCCTGCAGAGCCTTTGCAATGCACAAGACCATAGGTGGAATCCTGATCCCCATCCAGAATATCTGAGGTGCGAAAGTTCCACTTGAAAGGACGGGCAGACCAGTCTGGAGCTACTAGAAGAACAGAGGATACTTCTTGAAAGAAAGACCAGCAGGAAAACAAAAACAATAACAGCAGTCCATTTGACTACTACAAGAACAAGCAAGTTGTTCCCCAGGGAGCCATCAAGGCAAGTGGTCAGGTCCCCTCAAGGCAAACCTCCTTTCAAGACTGATACTCAAATGGAATTCACTCACAGGCATGTAGTCCTGCTGCTAACAATGTTGGTCACCGGTGGGGGAAGTGGGGGAAAAACAGCAATGAAGTTGTGAACTAAGTCCGACCACATTCAATAGACTCCTGTTAATCTGGATTTAGACCTGGCTAACTAGCAGTATGACGAGACCTGGGGACTCCTGGGCCCAGGGACAGGGACATGCCCCCAGAATACTAGAATGGAGTGTGACGCATCCAGCTGATATGTAGTGAGGGGAGATGCACAAGAACACCCACACTTGCAGATAGTACCCATTTGACCTGGCATCAATGGCTGGATGATCAGAACATGACTACAGGAAGAAAGAAGGGGGTTGGGGGAGAAGTAACCCACTACTGTGGATAAACTATGCTTGTGGATGCAGTATGACAAAGGAGTAGACAAATCTCTACAGTGAGGATCATTCCCACCCCCATGGTACACAGGGTAGACAGGGATGGGGAACTTAGACATTGGCTACCCAAAATGGAGGGACTTCAAAGGCAAGAAGTGACTGGCTTACAAGCTTTCAATAGGGAACTTAGCTCTAGAAGATGTAGGGAAAGGTAGAATCTCCAATTAATTGTTTCCAACCAGTCTGGATGGGGTTGATAAAAGGTGAGGGGGAAAGGACTCCTGTGGTTCAACAGGGAATGATTGCTATCAGGTCTGACAGTGAGTGTTGGAAAGGTAAATGTAAATGTTTGGTAACAAAAGGAGGAGCATGGCTGATTTTGCAGTCCAGGAGCAGAGATTCCTGGAACCATCAAGGGAGAAAAGCGGAGTGTGAGACCATGTCTGGGAAAGCAGTGACACTAGGGATGGAGGTAGAGATAATGACATGGGCAGGAGAGGCTGGGGACTCTGGACTCAGGGAGGGAGAGGGGCTATGGGCTGGCAGCTAGGGGGCAAGCATGTGGGGTGTACCCATTGGGTGTTTGATGATGCACGCAGGGGATTGTGAGTGTTGCAATGAAACAAAGTACGATAGGATGAATGTAAAGATAATGTTCACTCATAACACATAATTCACAATAAAAACTTAAAAAAAAAAGGTACCACGGACTGCCAAAAGAACAAGCAGATCTGTGTTCGACGAAGTACACACAGAATGCTCCTTGGAAGCTAGGATGGCCAAACTTTGTCTCTAATACTTCGCACATATTATCAGGAGGGACCAGTCCCTGGAAAAGGATATCATGTTTGGTAAAGTGTAGGGTCGGAGAAAAAGAAGACCCTCAACTAGATGGATTAGCACAGTGGTTGTGAGGTTGGTGTGGGACCAGGCAGGGTTTCCTTTTCTTGTGCACAGAGTCACTATAAGTCAGTGCCAACTCAATGGCACCTAACAACAACAACAATGTTCCATGTAATGACTAAGACACACTTATACTAAAATATTACCCATTGGTTATCTGAAATTCAAATTTAACTGAGCATCCTGTGTTTTATCTGCCACCCCTACTCTACCATGTCTGTGACCAATACTGCACTCAACAACATGTTGGCATATTTGGACAATTTCTGAAAATATCAGTTAGTATTTTTCTTCCTCAACGTAACATCCCCAATTCTCTTGAGGATATCATACACTCAATCAAGTAAACTTTTGCTTCAGTGGGTTTGAACCAAGGAAGAATGTAGACTCTCCTCTTTGGAAAACTAGTCAATCTTAGAAGTATGTATGGCTTTTATAATCAGTTGGGGTGGGGCTGGGGAAATAAATGTTATAAAATGGAAAAAAGCACTGGGCCAAGCCACAAGGTCTGAAGGCAGCAAATGTTTTCCATGCTGTGAAGAGGCAGCATTACAAAAACAAGGAAATCAAGTCAACCCAGCCCTAAGGGAAATGTCTTTGAGGAGATGGAGGCAACTTGTAGGAACTATTCTGGAGAAGATTGAAGGAGAATAATCAGATATAGATTTGTGTTGCTGGTTTTAAATGAGACAAGGAATCAGGGATCTGAGCAAGTTAGGCCCTTAGTGCTGGAAAGGGACCCCTCCACACTGAGGAGTAAGGACAGTAACAGCTGGTAAGTTGCATACTTAACGTGAACCAAAATCTTAAGAAAACAGCAGCCTGAGCACACAGGACCTTCCCTTCCTTCTGTAGGTAGAGGAAGGTATGACCCTACAGTCACAGACAGTGAAGTAAAGAATTTATGAAATTCTTTGGAGAAAGCAGATGGACAATTGCTTCTTTTTGAGGATCCTGTAACAGATCAATTACATGTTGTTATTAAGTGACATCAAGTCGGTTCCAATGCATGGCGACCTTGTATAGGGTTTCCTAGGAGTGGCTGGTAAGACTGAACCACCAAACTTGCAGTTTAAAGGCTTTGCTTTCTGGAACATTAACCCACAGCGCCACACCAGGACTGCACCAAGGTAAAGAAACAGGACAAAAATGGTTTAATTCAGACAATAGTTGTCTCTCAGCTCTTCGCTCATTCTGCTGTTTACTAAGTGTCATCCAGTTGGTTTCAACTCAGAGCCACCTGGTATAGGGTTTCTGAGGAGCAGCTGATAGATTTGAACTGCTGACGATTCAGTTAGCAGTCCAATGCTTATTCTACATAGCCACACGATGGTTCTAATAATAAGATACTGCCACAGATTAAATTTCAAGAAAACTTTTTTTAAAATCTCCAGGAAACACAAAAAGTACAAAGAAAGCAACATCCAAATATGAAACAAATCAAGTGAAGGCATTAATTTGAGCAACTGGTAGCATTTAAAAAGTATTGCTAGAAATATTACATTTTAAATGGCCCGAAGGTCAGGGCATTAGAAATGTGGAAATGAAAGTAGAATTGCAGAAAACAACTTGGCCTTGGAGTGAGCAACATTTTCGTAATTATGTCATATTGTGCTGGACCACAAGGTCAGTTTGAACTGCAAAGTCGGTGGTTCAAGCTCACCAGACGCTCCCTGAAAATCCTATACAGGGTCACTATGAGTAGGAACTGACTCGATGGCACTTAACAACAACAACAAATACTATTTATTGGTTTTCAACCTTTAGAATCCATCCATAACAAAATTATGTAAATTATACTTACTATTAAAGAATTGAAAATAAATGTTACCAACCTTGAAGCATGTAAATGGGTTTGTTGTTGTTAAGTGCTGTAGAGTCAATTCCAACCCATAGCGACCCTGCACAAGGTTTTCAAGGAGCAGCTGGTAAGCTTGAACCACCGACCTTGCAGTTCAACGACTTTGCAGTCTTATGCATTAGCCCACTGTACCACACCAGGACTCCTCTGTAAAAGGGTGGTGGTGGTTATGCGCTGTGGAGTAAATGTGAATGGGAGCAGAAAGCCTCGCCTTTCTCCCGCGGAACAGCTGGTACTTTGGAATTGCTGACCTTGCAGTTCGCAGCCCAATTTGTAACCACTACGCTTTCTGCCCCAAATTGGGATGAGCTGGTGGAAGGGATAAAAGGAGTGTCCTTGCCTACAACATAGAGAATCAGGTGGCACTGTCTGGAGAACGGAACAAGATGTACAGATTCAGGTATTTGGAGGGGTGGTAACATGGAGGGGCAGGATTAAAAAAGAAGTTAAAACCTCAGTTTATTATTCTGGAAAATCAATGGATGGTGTCTAAATTTGATGAGTCTAGAAATATTTATACATGCACGTCTTATACAGATATAGGCACAATGACCAGAAAGAAAAGAAAAAAAAATGTGACAAATACCAGTTTCTTCTGAGAAGTGAAACTAAGAGTGGAGCGAGATGAAACGCAGACATAATTTTCATTATAAGTCCTTTACGTTCATTTTTTTAATATTCAAGTAAGTTGATAAATATTAAAATGCTACTTCAAAATGTAAAAATGATCAGACTTCCTTTTCTTTTGCAATGTAGGCATGAATAGGAAAATTAGAAAAATGTGAATAAGGTCTGTATATTAGATACAATAATAACTTTGTACGAATGTTAATTCCTGATTTTGTTCATTGTACTGTGGTTTTGTAAGTAAGACAATCTTCTTGCTTTTAGGAAATAAACACTGATGTATTTAGGGATAAAGAGACACCATATTTGTAACTTGCCTTCAAATGGTTCAGAAAACAGTCATTTATGTGTGCAAATGTGTGGATGTGTGCAGAGGGAAGAATAATAAAGCATTGTGGGAAAATGTTTGAGGAATCTGGGAGAGAAGTATAACAGATTTCTTAGTACGGCACATATACTTTTCTGTTACTCCAAAATGATTTTTAAAACTAAAAGTTTAAGGGGGAAAAAAAGGACAAACAGAAAACACGGAGAAGAGCTCAAGAGAAGGTCTTGCCGAAGAAGACGCACACTTAGGGAAGCCCTCTCGGAAGCCAGGGCTGTAAGAGCCCACCAGACAGGGAGGCATATGACCTTCTGCCCAGTACCAGGTGATGGACTCTGACACAGCAGTGACTCAGTAGTCCTCTTGGTCCAGGCCTCTGTGGAATAGCCAACCTGTGTGATAAGGAGCCAGGTTCACTGAAGGCCTCCAGAGACTCTTGCCTTCTGAGTTAAAGGTCACACACTCCCCTGGCTCTGGGTTCGTGAAAGGGAGACTCTCTCACAATTTTGGTTGAGAACATGTATTAATTTTGTTTTCTCTCTTAAACAAGCTTGTAGAGCAAGGCATACTTGCCCAGCATCTCAATAGATGCTGGTGGTGGTTAATTAAGAAGAATGTTGCTAAACAAAGATGGCTAAATAATTGTGAGTCCCACAGTATTTTACTCCTTAACTAGTATTACTTAAAAATAGCACACTCCATATGAGAGCTTTCCTTTTATTCAAATCATGTCTGAGAAACAGTGTATTTCTACAGCAAGATTTCGTCATCACCTCAGAGGAGAAAGGAACTACAGGAGATGGTAGCTACTCCCCACACAGGTTACGACCTGGGTTTTGGGAGGGCCCACCCTGCTAGCCCCAGGCAGCTCAAGACTGAACCATCTAGACCTCTTCCTTTAACAGCTTCTTAACTAGGAACTTTCCATATTTGAGAAGCACTATCAAACCAAGTTAATGTGCACAGGTGTCCAAGACTGTGCTGAGCAGACTCCAAGAGGCAACATTAGACCCCTTCCCTGGCCCTTCAACTCCTGTAGCTGGGGATGACCTGCAACCCCCAAGACTCCCTCACAGAGACATTATCCATTCTTAAATGCCTTGCTAGACTCCCCTGGGCAACTGCAGAGTGAAGAGAGCTCTAGACAGGGTACCAGATGGGATTTTTATTTCTAGCTGTGCCTCTTACCCACTGTGTGACCCTAGGGAAGTATTCACCCTCTCTGGATCTCAGATCCTCATCTGTGAAATGACACAATTGAGTCAGATGCTGGGATTTGACACAAATTTTTTCAAGTTTAGTGAGCCAACTGAGGACAAGTCTCTGAGAGTAGCAAAGTTGAACAAAGAGGATAACCTTCAAGTCTTAAACATCCCATTAGTTTTTATCCCACTACAGGGGCTGGAAGGACTATACCAGACTTTTCACTGTTGTTATTGTTGTTAAGTGCTGTTGAGTCGGTTCCAATCCTTAGCAACCCTGTATAGGATTTCCGAGGAGCAGCTCATGAACTTCAGCTGCCAACCTTGCATTTCAAACCGACTTTGAAGTCCAGCGAATTAACCCAGAGCACCACACCAGGCCTCCAAACTTCTCCTTAGGGCACTATATTCAGAGTCAGAATTATCAATGGTCTATTAAAACCCATTATCTTCTTTGTTTCCAATCATTGTTTTTTGGTTTTGCCTTCATTCCTTGCTGCAGTGATTTTTAGTGACCCTTCGCCAAAAGCCCCAAATGTCACAGAGATGTGAATTCTCACATTCATTCTGACTTGATTACAACTTCTTTGCTTGGGAATTGTTCAATGTGCCAAGCAAGCATTATGACTTTCCTACCCAGTCTCAGTTTATGCCTTTAGAGTGTGCAACCTCACTCTGGATCCCAGGGGAAGTTGTAAATTAAACCAATCAGTGGATTCCAGCCACTAGATACGGTGATTGGTTCAGGAATGATCATGTGACCGAGGTCAGTGTCCAATCAGAATGAACTTCAAGACGCGCATAAACTACTAAGAAAGAGTTAGGACAATGGATCATACTAGAAAAGCCTGTCTGGGTATGAGGCTAAGAGGAAGCAGAGCTAAAAGAAAAACAGTCCTGATGGTATCCTGAATCCAGCCATTCCTGAAACCAGGTTAACATTGTACTGTAGTTACATAGGCCAGTATGGTGTGTGTATGTGTGCGTACGGATTTTGCTTACTGCTACTCCAAATGGTTGAGGAGCTCTGGTAGCGTAGTGGTTACAAATCAGGCTGTAAACCTTAAGGTCAGCAGTTCGAAACTACCAGCTGTTCCGCGGGAGAAAGATGAGGTTTTCTGCTCCCGTCAAGATTTACAGCCTCTGAAACCCTGTACCGGGTCGCTATGAGTCGGTTCTGACTCCACGGCACGTAACCACTACCACCACTCAAAGTGGTTACGAGTCAGGTTGCTAACCTCAAGGCTAATCTCAAGGTCAGCAGTTCGAAATTACCAGCTGTTCCATGGGAGAAAGATGAGGCTTTCTGCTCTCGTAAAGATTTACAGCCTCGGGAACCCTGTACAGGGTCGCTATGAGTCGGAACCGACTCTACGGCACACCACCACCACCACTCAAAAGTGAAATAATCATAACGGGCATAGTCATAAATTCAGGTTACAGGAAACAGAATGTACTAGACTAGGGCATCAGGTATACCTGGCTACGTTTTCCAGAGCGACCCGATAATAGCGTATGTGAGTTTGAGTAAGCCATTCAGGTTCCACCTGCCTGTTTCCTCATCCACAAAACGGCATAATAATGTATGAGCTGATGAATGAGAAAACACGGGCCCCCTGAATATGGGTAGAATCCATGGAGACACTGCAGCATTGACAGCCAACAATTTGCTCATAGGAACCTGCACTTTAGGTTAATTAATGGGGCATGGAATAGGGAAGTGATCCTGGCCCTGGAAGCCCATTACATTATGCAACACACCTCATGGGAAAGGTGTCCAATGGTAGGAACTGAGAACTGAGGCTTCTTTCATACTGGCTAGGGGGTGCTGAAAAAGAAGGCACTTAGACACCTCTCTGGCCTTTCCCCCTATAAAATAAATTAATGACCCTGACCCTCTTCCCCTGGGAATGGAACGAGAATTAACTGTGAGTGCTACAAACTACTTTGCACTCCCCAGGGGAAAGCTGCTGTACAGTTATAAGGGGGTAATTAATTGTATCTTTCTAAATGTCCCAGTATCATTTTCCAAAATGATGATTTATTATTTAGACAACCTTTATATTTCCAGGGGGCTTTAAAATCATTTATAGTGAAGAATGAAAGAAAACTGATTAGGGCCCTGAAAAACAGGGATGGCAACAAAACACATAGGAACCAAGGGTTATCTATCCGGAACCAGAGAAGGCAGATGAAGGACAAAGCAAGAATCATCAATTATATTCAAAACTGTACTGAGGAATAGCCCATATCCCACTCCAGGACCAGGGGGTAAGGAAATGGGAAAAGAGACAGAAGTGTACCAGACTGACTTAGGCTAGACATCAAGAGGATACAAGGAAGAACTTCCTAAACGTGTATGGGTTCTAAATTCAGCATCTAAAGTGTTCTCAAGTCTCCTTTAAGGAATGATACTGCCTGAGGGGAAATGCAAAATGTAAGCCAAAGCATTTTAAAGGAATGATTTGTTGTTGCTGTTAAGTGTCACTTTGATTCACTTCTGATTCAAAGAGACTCTGTATAGGGTTTCTAAGGAGCAGCTGGTGAGCTTGATCCACCGACCTTGTGATTCAAACCAACTTTGCAGTCCATCACATTAAACTACAGTGCCATACCAGGCTCCAAAGGATTGATTGATTGTTGTTGTTATGTGCATGGAGTCGGTTCCAAGGAATGAAAGAGGAGGAGAAAGATGGTAAGGCACTCAAACATAGTATTTTCTTAAAGAGCAAAAAGGTAGACAGTGAATACAACATACTGTGAGCCAAGCCACTGTGGAAGGCTGGATCCTGAAATATATTTATATTCAGAAGAATATACAGAGATTTTTTCTGGGGCTATCATGGGTAGCATACTTGGTTACGAATCAGGCTGCGAACCGCGAGGTCAGCAGTTCAAAACTACCAGCTGTTCCTCAGGAAAAAGATTAGGCTTTCTGCTCCCGTAAAGATTTATAACCTCGGAAACCCTGTCCAGGGTCGCTATGAGTCGGAATTGACTCCACGGCACATAACAATAACATGGGTTATGTAAGAACCAACCTTACCAAACAGCTACTTTAACTTCTTGAAAAATTCCCAAAGCCACTAGATCATGGTGTATCTATATTTCAATAAAACATGTGATGACATGGTAGGCCAGATGGAGAAATGTGGGCTTGGACAAGTAAAAATTGGTGAATTTGCAGCTGGCAAAATAATGGTATCCAAAGAGGGTTAAATGGGTACTGTGGGATTTCCCAGGACTGTCCTCTTTGGCATTTTTATCAGCCACTTGGATGAAACCCTGCAAGGGACTCGCCTCCAATCTCAATTACTAGAATGCTCAGCCAAAAACAACCAGATGAAATAAACAGTTCTACACATTTAGACTCAAAACCATCCCATTAAAGCCACAATCTATCTGGCCTGATAGGCATGTAAGCCGCCAAACTGCAGACCCACTGCCAAGATTTTGGAGTTGACAGATAGATGATCCCAACACCTCCAGCTTGTCTTCTTTAGATGGGACTCAACCACAAGCAGCACACCAGCCTTATTCTTCTAGTTATGGAGGTTCAAGACCTCATACGCAGGGTCAGTCACATGCCAGAACTATGATCACTGCCTTTTGAGCCTAAGTCTGCATGGGTCTTGCCTTACATGCCAAATACAAGCGAAGCCTTATATACCTATTTTCTATGGCTGTGTAATAGAATGCCTACCTTTGAAACTTAGTTGTTGTTGTTGTTATGTGCCGAGAAGTCGGTTACGACTCATAGCCACCCTGTACAGGGCTTCCGAGGCTGTAAATCTTTACAGGAGCAGAAACCTTCATCTTTCTCCCACAGAACAGCTGGTAGTTTCGAACTGCTGACCCTGAGGTTCGCAGCCCGATTCATAACCACTATGCTACCAGAGTAGCTTAGGACAATTAAGTTCTATTGTCTTTCACAATTCTGTAGGATGACTGGCTGGGTAGATCTCACTTGAGGTCCCTTATAAGGTTATAGTCAGATGTTGGCTAGGGCCTCACCTAAGCTTGATGTCAAAAGAGTCCACTCACATGGCTGGACATTAATGCTGGCTGTCAGATAGGTGCTTACCTGCAGTATCAATTGGAGCTCCTACCCATGGCTTCTCCACATGACTTGGGCACCTTACAACATGGCAACTAAGTTCCCAGAGTGATCATTCCAAGGACTAGGGTTTCTAGAGTCTCAGATGGCAATTGTGAGGCTGCTGTGACCTAACACGGAAAGTCCCCAAACATTACTGCCATCTCATTTTACTAGTCAGACAAGTCATCAGAGTCAGGCCAGATTCAAGAAGAGGAGAGCCAGACTCTACTTTGGCAAGGCCCCAGGGTGGCACAAGTGCTTTTCCATTGGCTCCTAGCCTGAAGGTTGGCTGTTCAAACCCACACCGTTGCACCATGCAAGCAAGGCCTGGTAATCTAATTCCATAAAGATTACAGCCAAGAATATCTTGTGATGCTCACTTTCAATCTGACATACATAGGATCAGGATTAGACTCAACAACAATGGGATTGGCTGGCAAGGTCCCATTGCCTCTGAGCACAGGGAATGAAGGATATTGCTGAAGCCATCTTTGAAAAATAGAATTGTCCATAGTTTTTAACTACAGGGAACACTGTGATGAACAGAATCCTGAAATTGTCATGAGTTAGTAATATGATGCTGTCTAGCACACTCTGGTAACCCCAAGTTCTGACCCGTTAGGCCCAGTGTGCACCAGCTGGCACTCTGCCTAGCATATTCAACTGCTTTCTGCCTCCCAGTCTCCTTCCAGGGACCCACTCACCTGTCAGGACTTGACCCCATCTGGCCCTGTCTCATTGTCCTCTTCACCCTGATACACCACGTCAGCAGGAATTGATAACCTCACCATGCTGCCTACGCATTTAGTCAATTGCAAGAGTATACGATTACCCAAAAAAAGGAAAAAAGAAGGGTTGCCCTTTTTGTAAATTTTCAAAGAAAACTCTTAGAGGAATTATATTTGTTTTGATTATTCTCTGAGCTTGCAAGCTGAAGCATGCAATGGTTCATAAAGCCCATGTATTTATTCCAAATGTCAGCATGTTTTTATTTGAGCAGCAGCAGATGCTGGGCAGGGGTCCTCAGCATCTGTGCTCATAGATCATGTCTTGCTTCCTCTCCATCCTTGGCCCCCAGTTTCCCTGCTTTCCCAACTCAGTGCAGTTGTAGGTTTCTGCTTATGGTGTCATAATCTGCTGCCACACAAAATGATGCTAGTGCATACCTAAGATGGGGGGGCTACAAAGGCACAAAGTGACTGGCTTACAAGTTTTCAAGAGTGAGTTTAGTTTCAAAGTGAGGGGAAGGGGTAGGTTGAATTCCTACTGAATAGTTTTCATTTTGTCTACATGGGTCTGGTGAAATGGTGATAGGATTGGGGAAGGGAATAGGATTCTTGTGATTCAATAGTGAGTAGCTGTTTTCTTGACGAATTGTGACTGTCACAAGTATAAAGGTAGAAGTTGTGTGACAAAAAGCAGGGAGCAGTTAATATTACATTCCAGGAACAGAAGACTCTAGGACCATCAAGGAAGAAGAGCAGAAGCAGAACCTGGGATCCTAACCAGAGAAGCAGCAACATCAAAGATGGAGGCAAAGGTGATGACATGGAGAGACAGAGCAGCTGAGGATTCTAGACTCATGGAAAGAGAAAGGCTGTGCACTGGAGGGCAGAAGGCTGACTTGCAAAATGTATCCTTTGGTTGTTTAAACAATTATATATCCCTGTGTGTTTTTGTATACATCAAACAACAAAAGAGGGAATAGAGACAAATACTGTTAACCGACGGTGCATGGAGGGGATTGTAATCATTGCAATGAAACAAAATACGAGTGCAAAACTGATGTTTTCCCATGTAAACTATCACTCAATTCACAATAAAAGCTCTAAAAAAAAAGGAAAAGAAAGTGATGTTCTCTCAGAGACTTCTGACTTTAGGAAATAGCATTTCTTTGTAGTCACAATTTCCTGTAAAGATAGCAGCATGTTTGATGCTCAATGGGAAATTTACCAGTTTCCTAAGTATTCTTTGGGGTTTTATTACTGATTACCTCATGGTAACAGTAAAAGAACTCTAATCTGACACCCAGAAGAGGTCATGGTATTACCTTGGCCACCATGGAAATCTTAGCTTCTCTATCTGCAAAATGGGTAGCCCTTGTAAGTACTGTGAAGGGTCTGTGTGAGTTACCTGTTACAGAACCTAGCACAAGGCAGGTGCTCAACAGGCAGACAGGCAGGCAGGCCTGTCTGAACACTCTGAATGCTGGGCGCAGACTGTCTGAGGGCTGTTCAGGGGCACCTTTCCCAGCCAAAGCTCAGTAACCCCACCCAGCCTTCCCTGGGGACATCTTGCTCCTTCCAATTCACAAATCCACAGTGACCTCCTCCATCTTTTCTTCAGTGCAATCTCTGTCCTGTCCCATTCCTCCAACTCACTGCCCACAGCTGATAATCTGCCCTTGGTGTATGTATGTAGATCAACTTTCTCTTAGCTTCTCACTGAACTTACTTCCTCCAGTAAGGAGGCAAGTGAGCAACGTGCCCCAATTCAGACCTTCTTGTGAGTGAATGAATAGCTTTTAAGCAAAAGCAATTCTGGGGGAGGTCACAGATCTAAGGTACAGCTGGTGTAGTCTTGCAAACCCAGTGTCTGGACACTTAGAGGCTACAGGGAAAGACTGGGCTGAGTGGTCCCAGAGGGAAAGGGGGAGACCTGGTTCCCCACCCAACACAGACACAAGGGCACTGATCTTGCTGAGAAATCCACCAAATCTGATCCTTGGATGGACCCACTATGTTCATGTGAGTCAAGTCAAAAGCTGCAATCTGCTACCCTCAACTCCTACAAGCCATTCCAGCACTTCTAAGGATACTGGTCTCTCCTGGTGATAGGAAAAAAATTTTAACAGCAAAAGTGCACTATTTAAAATAAAAGTGTCTCTAATATAACTCATAGCTGTCATCTTTGCAAATTGAGGCAAAATAGGAATGGAAAGTGCTTTGGTGCAGGGTGGCAGGTGAGAACAAAGCAGGAAGACGCTGGGCTGGTCTTGATCAAGAATGGGACAGAATCATATTCTACAGCTTGAAACACCACTTTAAATACCAATCACCGACATTCCTGGAAAGTGTTGGGGCTACCTCCTGACTTTAGGGACTAAATCCTTCTGGAAAGTGAATAAAAAGGGAGAGATAGTTGTCTAATGCCCCCACTACCCAGTGTGTATACACACACACCCAGTCAACCTATAAAGGGCTCGGCTCACTGGCAGCCAAGGTCTAAGTGAAGGTGAACATCAAGGAGATATAGCAGGGGCCCAGAAAGCTAGGCAGGAGGGTGGGTGTTTATGTGGGTTTGCTCATGTCGGGACAGAAGCTACTGGACTGAGTCATTTGAGGCAACAGTCCTGCATGATGGGATAGAAGGTCTAGGGGCTAGGACTCCAGGAAGGAGACAGTAGGACAGGGGCATTCCTTTACACCCAGGACTCATTCTCAACCCTGGAATGAAGTGGGGAGACCTCTGATTGGCTACACCACACCTACTCCTCCACTTGTTCACAGTCAACACAAGGCCATTGTTGTTGTTGTTAAGTGTCATACAGTCAGTTCTGACTCATTAGTGACCCTGTACAGGGTTTCCAAGGAGCAGCTGGTGAGCTGGAACCACCAACTTTGTGGTTCAAACCGACATTGCAATCCAGCACATTAACCTACTGTGCCACACCAGGACTCTAAACAAGGCTGTTAATGGTCCCTTTACTTTTCTCCCCAACATCCTGCATTTCAACCTTGTCTTTTGATTTCCACTTAACCAATGTGCTTCTGGATACAGCTGCCAAAAAGAGTCTACTCTGCTTGCACTATGTGGATTCAAATTCCGACCTCTTCCCACAACTGTACCAAACCCAGAGAAGAAAACAGAGATGCCAAGGGACTGGATACCAGGGACACAGCATCCTCATTTCAAGATCCCCATCCCAGAAACCCTCACCTAAGAGAAATAGACTTCTATTTGCATTAGAACTTTCAAGAAGCCCCAGAAAATAAGAGAAAGGTTTCCTCTGTAAATAGTCAGAGTCAGGCTTCTATTCCACATCTATGGCATGGTAACGTGTGTTTTCTTCTAAATTTCATCTTCTTACATTATACAATCTAGCTTGTGAGAATTTTAGGTTTATGAATTTCACACTTTTCAAGAAGAATTGGCACAGTAGCTCCAACAATGGGCTCAAACATTGGAACAATCATGAAGATGGCTGAAGATTGGGCAGTGATTCAATTATGTTGCACATAGGGTCTCTGTGAGCTTGAACTTACTCAATGGCATCTAACAATAACAACAATCTTATCTATATGGGTTTATTCTTTACAAGCATTATTTTATTCCCATCTTTTATCTTTATCCTAGTAAAGATAATTTATTCAAGTTTCATATTAACTAATTCTTTGAAACAATTGTTGTTAACTGCTATCTAGTCAGTTCCAACTCATAGTGACCCTGTACAGGGTTTCCGAGGAGTAGCTGGTAGGCTTGAACTGCTGACCTTGTGGTTTGCAGTCCAATTGATCATACAGCGCCACACCAGGAATCCAGTTGAAACAATAAATTCTGTTGTTTTTTTAACCCAAGTTCTTGTCATGCTTTCTTTCTGTACCTTCTGAATTCTAATACATTTTCTTAATTTTTTTTTAGATCATTTTTCCCCTTTTGAAGCTTATCTGATTTTTGTTCCTTTTAATCAGCAGTAGACACAGCAGGTGCAAATGTTCCCAGGCCAGAGGCAGCCTGGGGAGTTCCAGGAACAGAGAAGGCAGTCAGTGCTGGTGCACTGCAGGGGTCCCAGCAAACATAAATAAATTAAAAACCACCATCAGGAACTTGCTTTTGAAGCAGTGCTTGGGCCCTAATTATTCTGCTTGCTTGTCTCTGTGTGGAATTATCTGAATAACTTCTTGCTTGTGATCAGAGAGCTAGCCTCCATAGGCTGAAAAATTACCCTTAAGCATCTCATCCCCCATCTCAGAAAGCAGCCAGTTTTGGGGCCCTATGGGGATGTTCTGGAAATGCTGGAAAGAGAGACGGGGCATGGACAGCAAAACAAGAAAGAGAGATATTATAGAATGAATTGTGTTCCCCCAAAATACGTGTTGGAATCCTAACCCCTAAAATTGTACATGCAACTGCAGTAGAGAACAGGGTTTGCCTTGTTGTGATAACATCAGTGTAGGGTGTGTCTTAAACCAATGACTTCTGAGACACAAAAAGAACAGATCGCTAGACACAGAGAGAAACCAAACCAAATCCAACTGAGAGCGAACGTGTATAGGGTTGTGAGGCTCTGAGTCTTTTGTTGTTTTTGTTAAGTAATGTCTAGTCAGTTCTGAGGCTTTAAATCTTCAAGAGAGCAGAAAGCCTCAACTTTCTCCCAGGGTGCAACTGGTGGGTTTGAATTGCCAACCTTGCGGTTATCAGTCCAGTGCTTACCCTACAGTGCCTGCCGCCAGGCTCAGAGAAAAGCAAGCACCAACTGGGGAAATCTTCAAGAAAACCAAAATGCCAGGGTTACAGAAGCTGAAATAAGTGTCTTCCCAGAGTGGACAGAGAAAGCCTCCCGTAGAGCCAGTATCCTGAATTCAGAGTTCGAGTCTTTTAAAGTTCAAGGAAATAAATGTCTGCTCGTCAAAGTCCCCCATTTGTGATATTTCTGTTATAGCAGCATTAGCTACTAAGATACTAAGAGAGGAGATATTTTCATGAGCCCTCTTTGGTGGGCAGGCCTCCCCTGGAGACAGGGTAGAATTTACACCCTCTTCCCCACCCCTGGGCTGCAGAGAGGCTGTGGTGATGCAGTAGAAACCTCTATGCAATCGCTAAACTCTACCCTCTTCGCAGACATGAGGTGTATTCCATTTCCCAGATCATGAAAGGAGTCTTCACCAATGGCATATGAGAGGATGTGAGAGAGGATGTGATATGTCTCTTCCAGGCTGAGCAGAACAAAGAGGAATTGCCTTCTGCATCAACTTGGGACTCTGAATGAGTGGGTGGAGCAGAGCCCATCACCAACCCAGTTGGATTGCAACGCGAGTGAGAAATAAAACTTTTATCCTACTGGATAAAAGATGTGGGCCAGTTGTTGTAACAATATTATAGGCACAAACCAAATCAGAAATTAGTAGTGATGTTCACATCTGTCCTCTGAGTTGGGCCCAACCAGCATGACTGTAGAGAAGGAAGTGGGGAGGGGACTTCTGTAGACAGGAGTATCCAAGGGAAGGCTATAGCAATGCTCCTACCTGCCCACGACCCAGCTTGAGAAACACTGGCTTCTCTACTTCTCAGGGAAGTCCCATTCCTCACAGCAAAGCTCAAGGGCAATGTCTGAGTAGCCCATGGAGGCAGGGTAGGTATGCAAGGCCAAGTAGAAGCCCCACGCTACAACGTTGAAGGAGAAGGTAAAGAAGACACACAGAGAAGAAACACTTATTATTGAGTTCCTGCTGCATGCATATCAAATGCTGTACCAGTATGCTATCTTCTCTACACAATGTCAAAGCCCCTACAAAAGGGTATCATTAATTCTCATTTTACACAGAAGGCAGTAACTGCTCAAGGCCCACACCTAGGAAGTAGCATAGTGAAAATGGAAACCAGGTCTTTGGG
The DNA here is from genome assembly GCF_000296735.1 of Chrysochloris asiatica. Classification (NCBI taxonomy): domain Eukaryota; kingdom Metazoa; phylum Chordata; class Mammalia; order Afrosoricida; family Chrysochloridae; genus Chrysochloris; species Chrysochloris asiatica. The sequence continues at coordinate 10,236,992 of NW_006408546.1, read as the reverse complement.
ACCAAAAAATAAGCCTCATTCTAGCTCCTTCCATAGGAAAAAGGGATTCACCAGTGGAGTGGCTTGATGTGCTGCCATGTGCAAAGTATCAGTGGATGCATGAGACCTCCCCCTCACCTTCTCCAGAAGAGATACACCCACCAAACAGGAAATTCCAATTTACTACATAAATGATAAGACAGAGGAGTGACTGCCCACCTTCCATTTCTCTGTGTTCAAAACACTGTTGTCTGATCTTTTGTTGTGTTATCAGCTCTCATCCAGTTGGCTGACTTCATGAGGACTTTATGGATAACAGAACGAAATGCTGTCCACTCCTGCACCATCTTTGCCAGTGTCTTCCAGTCTCGGGGGCTCACAGTACAGCACTATTTAGGCCAACACTTTGTTGTTATCCAGAAGGTTTCATTAGCTAATTTTCTAAGTACACCACCAGGTCTTTCTTCCTAGTTAGTCTGGAAGCTGTGCTGAAAACTGTCTACCATGGGTGACTCTGCTGATTTATGAATACCACTGGAATAGTTTCCAGCAACACACAAGTCACCAGAGTATGACAAAGTGACAGACAAGTGACAGTTGATAACTTATATTTATCCCCTTTCCTATCCTACTAGAACTTCCCCTCTAATCATAAGCTGGCCACTAAGCTTCCCATCAAAGTCTGAAGATGAAATCTGTTCCCCTTCCCCCTCCTCCTTGTTTCCAGCCAGGCAGCCTGTTCCCTTCTGTTCCTCAGCCTGCGATCTTCTCTCTGCTCACCTTGGAACCCAGTGCTTTGGAAGGCAAGGCCAGCTTTGGGGCAGAAAGAATGTGGCAGGCCTGGTTGCATGGACACATCACATTCAGATTATTCAACAGAAGCCAAGGGACACACACACACACACACACCCCTTGGCTGTCAACTTACGAGGTTCTCACAGAGGGTCCCACAGATGTTGGCTCTCGTTATTAAGAATTTCCCACCACACGTCTGTCAGTTTATTGTACTGTGATGGTTTGCGTGTTGCTGGGATACTGAAAGCTATGCCATTGGTATTTTAAATATTAACAAGGACATCCATGGTGGACAAGTTTCAGCAGAGCCTCCAGACTAAAACAGACTAGTAAGAAGGAAAGGCAGACTACTTTTTAATGGGTTGTTGTTGTTGTTGTGTGCCATCGAGTCGGTACCGACACATAGTGACCTTATGCACAGAACGAAACACTGCCCAATCCTGGGCCAACCTCACTACTGTTGCCATGCTAGAGTCCAGCGATGTGGCCATTTGGCTAATCCATCTCGTTGGGGGTCTTCCTCTTTTTCTTTAGCCACTGACTATGTTACGAAAAGCAGTGGAATATATTTATTGCTAGATGATAAAATCATTATGAATATTGGTGGACCATTGCCAGATATAGTTCCAGAAGATGAGTCCCTCAGAGGCTAAAAGATGCTCAAAATACAACTGTACAAGAGCTGCCTGCTCAAAGTAGAGTTGACCACAATGATGTGCAAGGAACAAAACGTTCGAGACCTTAATTTGCTAATGGGGCATAACTGAAAATTAGGAAAAACAACTACAAACATCCATTAATAATTTTGACATGGAATGTACAAAACATGAATCTAGGAAAATTGGAAGATGGCAGAAATGAAATGGAACACACTAAGATCTATACTCGAGGCATCAATTAGTAAGCTGAAATGGACTGGTGTTGACCCTTTTGAATCTGGCAATTATGGTTTACTATGCCAGGAGCAAGTAATTTGAGAAAAATGGTATCTCATTCATTGTCAAAAAGAATATTTCAAGATCTATAATGAAGTACAATACGGTCTGATATAGGGTAATATCCATATGCCTAAAAGGAAGACAAGTTAATATGCACCAACCACTAATGTCGATGATGACAAAATTGAAGAATTCTATCAACTTTTTCAGTCTGTAAATGATCAAACATGCAATCATGATGCATTGATAATTACTGTCGATTAGAATGGGAAAGCTGAAAACAAAGAGGAAGGATCAGTGGTGGGGAAACATGGCTTTGATGAAGGAAACATGCTGGAGAACACATGACAGAATTTCAAGACCAATGACTTCATTGTAAATATCATTTTTTGAACAACATAAAATGCAACTATACATGTGAACCTCATCAGATGGAATACACAGAAATCAAACCGACTACATCTTGGGGAAGAGACGGTGGAAACACTCAATATTATCAGCCCAAAAAAATGCCAGGGGTAACTGTGAAACAGACCATCAACTGCTTGTATGTTAAGTTCAGGCTGAAGCTGAAACAAATGGGGGAAAAAAAGGCCATGAGAGTCAAAACATGACCTTAAATATATCCCACTTAAATTTAGAGATCATCTCAAGAACAGATTTGATGCATTAGACACTAATGAACCAAATGAACATTGTGATATAACATCACGAACATCGTACAGGGGAAAAAAAAAAAATCAAAAGATCATTAAAAAGACAGGAAAGAAAGAGTGACCAAAAGTGATGTCAGAAGAGACTCTGAAATGTGTTCTTGAGCATAGAGAATGAATGAATGAAAGGAGGAAGTAAAAGAACTCAATCGAAATTTTCAAAGGGCAGCTTAAGAAGACAAAATTAAGTATTATACAAAAAGTGCAAAGACCTGGAGTTAGAAAACCAAAAGTGGAAGAACAAGCTTAGCACTTCTCAAACTGAAAGAAGTAAAGAAAAATTCAGGCCTCCACTTAATATACTTAAGAATTCTATGGACAAAATATTGAATGATGCAGAACACATGAAAAGAAGATGGAAGGAATACACAAAGTCCTGTACCAAAAAGATATGGTTGATGTTCAACCACTTCAAAAGGTAGCATATGATCAAGAAAGTGCCAATGATACTGAAGGAGTAAGTCCAATGTGTACTGAAGACATTGGTTAAAAACAAAACAAATCAAACAAATAAACAAACAAAAAGACTCCAAGAATTGATAGAATACAATTTGAACAAAGAGATCAGTTGGAGTAGTAAGGTATGCCTGACCCAAGGCATGGTATTTTCAATAGCTTCATATGCATGACAAAATTGGACAATGAATAGGGAATATCACAGAAGAATCAATGCATTTGAACTACTATGGTGTTAGACAAGAATATTTAAAGAACCATGGACTTCTAGAAGAACAATCAAATTTGTGTTAGAATAAGTACAGCCTGAATGCTTCTTGAAAGCCAGGACATCATGCTTGGCCAGTGGAGAAGAGGAAGACTCAAAATGACACGGATTGACACAGTCCACACAGCAAGGAGCTCAAGCATAACAGCAATTGTGAGGATGGCAGTCTCAGGCCGTGTTTCATTCTGTTGTGCACAGCGTTGCTATGACTCAGAACCAACTCAAGGTACCTAATAGCAACAGTCATTTCTAGAGCTTCCTATTGAATAAAGGGTCAACGACCGTGAGGCAGACACAGTGGAAAGGAATTATACAACCATGGCCTTGTAGTTATAATGGGTGAGAAGACTACCCGAAGCAGCTAGTTACTCGTTCCCAACTACGGCTTCCCTTTGCATGTCCTTCCTCTCTACATGGCTCTTAGGAACACCAGGGGAATAGAACACCACTTACATGGACTATGAGTTCAGGGAGTAAAAGGGGTAACTGAGGAGCCACCTTCCTGTAGGACCAGGAACTTAGAGGTTAAGGTCACAGATACAGGGCATGTCTGGATGTTGGGAAAGGAGAGAGTCCCCCCAGCTTGTTACTACACCTTCCAGGACTAGCCTGGGATGCTGACTTGATCCCCTTTCTAAGAGGATAACCGCTCAGCCAGACCTGGACCAAAGAGCTAGCACTACCTGCCAACACCAACTGTTGTTAGAAGAAGCATCGCTTCATTTCCAGAGCATGCCCCAATTTGTAAAGCACTGCATACACAACTTTGTACAGAGAAGCTGAGCAGTAAGGAATCTGGATCTCAAGCATCCCCACTAGACAGGCGAGGAAACTGAGCTGCATGGAGATTCAGTAACTTCTCAGGAGTCTGTTGCTGTAGTTGTTGGTAGGGGGCTGTTATCTTTATAAAAGCAAATCAACAAGGCTTTCTCTTGTGGAGCCACAGGTGGGTTCCAACTGCTAACCTTAGCATTGAGTTAGCGAATATGAAGCCAGTTCTCTGAATACCAACACCACACCCCTTCCAGGATATTCAGTAAAGCCCATCACTATACAACATTACCAGACTCCAGGCCCCTCAGATAGTAGTGCTTCCTGGGCTACAAAGCCCCCAGGTGAACTTGTCTGGATCAATCTCCTGCATCCCCTGTATAGCATGGGAAGGACCTGGGTTCCACTAGTCCCTTCCTCACCCCATCTCCAGGATGTCTTCTAAAGAGACCAGGATTCTACTTTATGGGGAAGGGGAAACACAGGGCCAAGGCAAATGAGGTCCTCATCTTGAATGCAAAATTTAAGGGAGTGCCAAAAACTCAGCACTCAAAATAAACCATATTCCAACTCAATGTTTTTAAAAATACCCAATCTACAAGCTATAGCCCACAGGCTGTTTTTGTATATAAAAAGTTAAGTTTTAAAATAAAGTGTTAAATTGTAACAAATATACCACAGGAATGCAAGATAATAATAATATGAAAAATAAGTGTGCAGAAGGGAAGAGGGTCTAAGGGAATTCTCTGCACTTTCTGCAGAATTTTTCTGTAACTCTACAACTGCTCTAAGATTTAGCAAAGTGTTGCGACTATTCACCCTCTCTCTCTCTATGACACTGACGTTGGGGGCCACTGGAAAGGACACTCTCCAGTTTCTGTCAGCAATATAACAATACCAATAATGTTCGCAAAATTGGCACAGCTCTTGCACTCCTATGTCATCCCTTAAGTGCCAAATGCCCCGGCACTCCCAGCTCATGGTTCCCCAGGCCAGTGTAGTGTGGGTGGAGATGGGAAGCAGGCATTTGCAGGTTCGAATGCTATCTGGGTGCTGCCTGTTTCCCTGTCATGGTAGAGGAGTGCATGTGGGACTTGGTGGTATCCACCTTAGAACTGAATGTATAAATTCGCCACTACTGGGAGTCAGTCAGCAGAGAGGCCCTTTGGATATGATGTGTCTGGTGCAGTGCCCCCTAGAGGTGTGGGAGGATCAGAAGCATCTATTGGGCACTCTCCTGAGTGCCGATAGTTTTCAAAGACCTTCAAGGTATACTGGGGTCCATCAAGCCTACTGGAGTAGAAAGAATTCACGACCATCAATATATGGACCAGACACAACAGTGGCCAGTGGGGTAAAAATTTTGAACTCGGTTCTCCAGGAGTAGGGGGCCAGGGCATCTGCTTCAAATGAAAAGGCAGATACAGGAGAAACGACAATAATAATGGTCACCTTAGTACAAGCTTTAAGCAGAGAGTCTCATTTATGTTTCACAACAATCGTATGAAGATATCAAACCATGCCAGGAAACAAAGGCACAGAGAGTTATGTAATTTGCCCAAGATCAGAGACAGAATTCATATCTAGGTCTGTCTATCTCCAACACTCCACTCCTCTGCTTCAAAAGAAAAAATTCAATCCCATCTGTTGAGAAACACAATTCAAGAAACACCTCAGAGGCAAAAGATCAAAAACAAATATAGAGGGCATGGTGGCGGACTCCATCACTTACCTGCGGAAGTTTCTTAATTTTTCAGTGCCTCGATTCCCATCTCCACCTGCCCGCCACCTCCCCTCACCCCCCACTGAGTTGTATATCTATAAAGCAAATATGGCAAAAATATTGACAATTGTTGAATCTGGGTGGTGGGTTATGACTGTTCATTGCAACACGTTGTTGACTTTTCTGTACTTTTGAGAATATTCACAATAAACTGGAAGAAAACATAATGTCCCCAGGTCAAAACTGATATATGACCCCATCAAAAAAGTCCCTGGCATCAGAATAGCTGTATAAAAATAGCTGCATCAAACAGCTGCACAAACCCTCTCATGGTGCTGGGAGAATATAATAAATTGGTTCAGTCTTTTTGGAGGGCAACACACAACATTCATCAAACTTTTATTTTGAACTACTAATAGCAAATAGATAGGGAAGCTGTACATCGAGAACAAAGAAACTCTATACACTTTACCATGATTCTTCATATTTTGCCACAGTTGATTTTTTCCATTTTCTTCCTCTACATGCATGTACATTTAATATGCTATGATGTGACATACTATGCTATAGTATTATACTGCACTGTGTTATATTATATATACATTTTGCATTATAATTACCTATACATATAGACCAGGAGCTCTGGTAGCGTAGTGGTTACGAATCGGGCTGC
>NW_006408546.1:10221758-10226061 GCF_000296735.1 Chrysochloris asiatica | reverse complement strand
CTGTAAATCTTTACAGAAGCAGAAATCCTCTTCTTTCTCCCACAGAACAGCTGGTAGTTTCGAACTGCTGACCTTAAGGTTCGCAGGCCGATTCGTAACCACTACGCTACCAGAGTTCCTTTTACTCTGGATAGAGAGAGTCAAATAGTTGTGTCGTAGATAGATGCTCACAAGCTTTTAGGACCCTAGTACCTACTCATCAAAGTAACACACAGAACACTGTCTTTGTGGAGTGCACTATGCCAATTGATCTTAATGCTCCCCCAGGAAGACTTAATGATACCCCAGTGACTCATCCCCTCAAGATATTTGGTTATGGTTAAGAAATTTTCAAAACTATGCCACCTGAATTATCTATATGTTGTTGTTGTTGTTTGTTAAGTGCCCTGGAGTCAGTTCCAACCCACAGTGACCCCGTGTAGGGTTTCCAAGGAGCAGCTAGTGAGCTTGAATTGCTGACCTTGCAGTTCAAATGACTTTGCAGTCCAGCACATTAACTCACAGGAACACACCAGGACTCTGCATGATCTAGATACATGGATATATTACAGCACATATAAACACATATGAAGAAATATCCATAAGTGTAGTTCCAGTCACCTTCCCACACCTGTTCAGCTTATATTTCTACCTATGAAGCCACTCATAAATTCCTGCTATTACCATTACTGCAGAAGTGTGCATTTGACGATATTAACCTTCGTTGCCTTTATCCTTGCACATCTCCCAGTGACTTCCTTTGCATTGGTCAATTGGTGCCAACCTCGTCCTTAGTACGAAGGAGCTATGGTAGTGTAGTGGTTACTAGTCAGGCTGCTAATTTCAAGGTCAGCAGTTCAAAACTGAGCCATTCCTCAGGAAGAAGATGAGACTTTCTACTCCCTTAAGGATTTACAGCCTCAGAAACCCTATGAAGGGTTACTATGAGTTAGAACTGACTCTATGTAACACCACCACAACTTTCCTTAATATGAGGGGGATTCAAAAAGTTTATGGAGAAATGGAATGAAAAGACAATGGAATTTTTCCACAAACTTTTTGAAGCTTCCTCACATACTCCCCCCTTTTCTCGTCACCTAAGTCAACATATGACTACTCTCTGTGGTTGTTGTTGTTAACTGCCGTGGAGTTGGTTCTGATCCATAGAGACCCTGTATAAGGTTTCTGGGAGCACTGGTAAGTTTGAATCACTGACCTTGCAATTCAAACCAAGCTTGCAGCCCAGAACTTATCATACAATGCCACACCAGGACTCCACCCTTCTCCTCCCATTCCTGGGTAACAATCAAGGAATGTTTCTCTTTGGATGTAAATCTTTTCTTGACTTTTTATAATAGTGGTGTCAGACAGTATTTGTCCTTTGGTGACTACCTTATTTCACTCAGCACAATGTTCTCTAGGTTCATCTATGTTATGAAGTGTTTTGTGATCTCATCGTTATTTTTTTTTTAATGTTGTGTAGTATTCCATTGTGTGTATATTCCATAGATAATTTGATCATTCATCCATTGATGGACAATTAGGTGGTTTCCATTTCTTTGCTATTGTGAATAATGCTGTAATGAATATACTATGCATATATCTATTCATGACATGGCTCTTATTTCCCTAGGACATATATGTTGTCATTGTTGTTGTTATGTGCTGTTGAGTCAGTACCAACTCATATTGACGCTATGCACAACAGAATGAAACACTGCCCAATCCTAGGCCAACTTCACAATTTTTGCTACACCTAAGCCCATTTCTGCTGCCACTATGCCAATCCATATATCTGAATCAAAAATTGTCTGCATTCTGCCTATAGAATTTATTTTAATAAACATTTAGAAAAGAAAAATACACCATCTTTTGAAATAATCTCCTTGCTTTTCCATACACTTTGTTCATCTGCCAACAAACTTTCATATTCCCCTTATTAAAAAATGTTTTAGGCTGAGCTGTTGGCAACAAATGCAATGCTGTCTTCACTTCGTCATCAGAGGTAAACCTATCAGAGGTGAATCTTCATTCTCTAAGGGCTGCTTTCAGGGAACCAAACAGGTGAAAGTCCGATGGAGCAAGATCAGGACTATAGGGAGGAGGTTTTAACACCTCAAAACTAAGTTTTTGCAGAGTGTCAACAGTGTGGGCAGAGCATATAAACACATATGTCATACAAGATCACAACACCCTTGAACAGCAGTCTTCTGTGTTTAATCTGAAGTTTAGGCTTCAGCTCTTCCGTGAGCATCTCACTATAATGAGCATCTCACTATAATGAGCATCTCACTATAATGAGCATCTCACTATAATGAGCATCTCACTATAATGAGCACAGTTGATTGTTGAACCTTTTTCCTGATAGTGTCCCAATACTGGCCCTTGAGAAACCCAGAAAACTGTAAGCATCAATTTTCCAGCTGATGGTTGACTTTTGAACTTTATCTTCGTTGGCAATTAAGGATGTTTCCACTCCTTACTCTGACGTTCACTCTCAGGCTCATAGTGATGACTCTATGTCTCATCACCAGTAATGACTTTTTTAAAGAAACTTTTGCCTTCTTCAAGTATTGGCCCAAGTTACTTTGTTTGCAGATGTCATCCATGTTCATACCTGTACAGCTGTGACCTTGAACAGAAAGTGCTGATAAGACAGTGCAGCCTACAGAAGTTTTAATATAACCACAGTAAGGATATTTTTTTACTCATTCTCATACCAAGGAGTTCTCGTGTGGTGCTGTGGGATAAAGCACTGGACCACAAGGTTGGTTTGAACCACAAAGTTGGTGATTCAAACTCACCAGCGGCTCCTTGTGAAACCTACATAGGGTCGCTGGCTCCTTGTGAAACCTATATAGGGTCGCTATGAGTAGGAACCAACTCAAGGGCAGTTAACAACAACAGATATATACTTAGTAATGGCAATGCTGGATCGTATGGTATTTCTATTTCCAACATTCTAATAAGGAAATACCACACTGTTTTTCACAGTGGTATTGTACCACTTTACAATCCCATCAGCAGTGCAGAGGAGGGTTCCAGTCTCTTCACCCCTTCACCAGCATTTGTTGTTTTTGGTTTTGGTTTTGAACTTTGCTATAACTGCTGGGGTGAGAGGACATTGCATTGCTGTTTTGATTTGCATCTCTCTATATTGGAGGAGAATATTGAAAGTGCCATGGGCTGCCAAAAGAACCAAGAGATCTGTGTTAGAACAAGTGCAGCCCCAGAGTGCTCCTTGGAGGCCAGGATGGCCAAACTTCATTTCTCATACTTCAGACATATTGTCAGGAGGGAGCAGTCATTGGAGAAGGATATCATGTTTGGTAAGGAGGAGGGTCAGAGAAAAAGGTGAAGGCCCCCAGCGAGATGGATTAATAAAGCAGCAGCACCAATGGGCTCAAGCGTGGCAACAATAGTGAGGTTGGCCCAGGATCAGGCAGTGTTTTGTTTTGGTGTGCATCAGGTCGCTAAGAGTGTGTACCGACTCGATGACACCTAACAACAACAACAATGGCTAATGATTACTAGTGTTTCTTCATGTGCTTGGTAGCTGCTGGAATGCCTTGTTTGGTGAAGAATTTGTTCATGTCCTCTGGCTATTTTTTAATTGGATTGTTTGTCTTTTTGTTGTTGAAGTGTTGAAGTTTTCTATATATTTTAGAGATTATATTTCATTGCCAAATTTCTTTCCCAGATTGTAAATTTTCTATTTACTCTTTGGAGAAGTCTTTTGATGTACATAACTGTTTAATTTTTAGAAAGCCACATATTCTCTGGGCAAATTATTGAATGATGCAAAAAGCTTCAAAAGAAGATGGAAGGAATACACAAAGTCACTGTAACAAAAGGAAATGGATGATGATCAACTGTCTCAAGAGGCAGCATATGATCAAGAGTCAATGATACTGAAGGAAGAAGTCCAAGCTATAGTGAAGCAATTGGCAAAGAACAAGGCACCAGAAACTGATGGAATACAAATAAAAACCTTTCAAGAAAGCGAGGCGGCACAGGAGGCACTCGCTCATCTCTGCCAAGAAATTTGGAAGACAACTATCTGGCCGACTGATTGGAAGAGATCCGTATTTGTGCCCATTCCAAAGAAAGGTGACTCAATGGAATGCGTAAATCATCATATAATGTCTTTGATATCCCAAGCTAGTGAAGTTTTGCTAAAGGTAATAAAGAAACAGCTGCAAGCATACATTGACAGAGAACTTCTAGAGGTTCAAGCAGGATTCAGAAGAGGATGTAAAATGAGGGATATCATTGCTGATGTCTGATGGATCTTGGCTGAAAGCAAAAAATACCAGAAAGATGT
>NW_006408546.1:10178516-10220798 GCF_000296735.1 Chrysochloris asiatica | reverse complement strand
CCCCCAGAGAGATGAATTGGCAATATGGCAGCATCAATGGGCTCAAGCATGGCAACAATAGTGAGGTTAGCCCAGGACTGGGCAGTGTTTCGTTCTCTTGTGCATAGGGTCGCTATGAGTTGGCATTGATACGATGGCGCCTAACAACAACAGTCATTTAATTTATCTTCTGCTATTTGTACATTATTAGTTACGTCTGATAGTGTACTTATGTCAATGGATAATTATTTGGAAGTAGGCCTTTCTTTTGAGGCATCTCTAGGTGGGCTCCAACTCCAACCTTTCGGTTAGCAACAGAGCACATTAACTATTTACACCACCCAGAGAGTTCACAATAAATATGCATATTCATTTATTCATCTATTCATTCAATCTTCTATTCATTCATTCATTTTATTTCCAGGATGCTCTGAAAGTAGGTTTTGTTCATTAGGACTTTTCACTCCTTCATTTTTCAGTGTTTATTTCCTAAGAACATGGATATTCTCTTACTTGACCACAATACAGTTATCAAACTCAGAAAATATAACATTGTTATAATACTTTTATCTAATGAGGCCCTCTCCCTCAACTGTGGGAGACCATATTCCCATTTTATCAATTTTTCAAATAACGTCCTTTACAGCAATTTTTTTCCAATAAATAAAAGCTCTAGTATATTACAAGGAGCTCTGGTAGCGTAGTGGTTATGAGTCGGGCTGCCAACCGCAAGGTCTGCTGTTCGAAACTACCAGCTCTTCCGCAGGAGAAAGATGAGGCTTTCTGCTCCCGTAAAGACTTACAGCCTCGGAAACCCTGTACAGGGTCGCTATGAGTCGGAACCGACTCCACGATACTTAACAACAACAGTATATTACAGGATCCAGTAAAGGATAACTAGTGATGTTTACTTGTCATGTCTTTAGCCTTCTTTATCTGAACCAGTTCCTTCAAGAAATGCTCAAAAGGAGGTTTGTTAAATTGGTTAAAGAGACTGCTTCACTCACACAAAGCTTTGTTGTTGTTAAGTACTGTCGATTAGGTTCCAACTTATAGTGAAACCTCGTATAGGATTTCCAAGGAGCCCCTGGTGGGTTTGAACTGACAACCTTGAGGTTCGTAGTCCAGTGCTGATCGTACAGCGCCACACCAGGAGTCCATACACAGAGCCTTAGAGCCTGGGCATCTCTGTTAAGGCAGATCCTAATACAGGAGTTGTCAGGGGACCTAACAAACTCCCTGGTGGTATAACAAACTCCCTGGTGGTGCACTGGTTAAACACTTGACTGCTAACTGAAAGGTTGGCAGTTCAAATCCGCCAGCTGCTCTGCAGGAGAAAGATGTGGTTATCTGCTTCCATCAATCCCAGCCTAGGAAACCCTATCCTATGGTATCACTCTTAGTCAGAATTAATTCAATGGCAATAGGTTTTTGTTTTGTTTTGTTTTTTAGCATGCTTTCATGTGAAGCCCAGACTTCCTGTTCACAGATGGCAAATTGTGTAGTAAGTCCAAAGATAACAGCACATAAAAAGTTTGGCCAGACCACTGCAAGGGCCAGTGTAGGTTTCTCCTAGGTGAAGCCCACGTTGGTTGGCAGTGTCAGCTGGTACTCTGAGACGCAGGACACAACAACAATGTTGAGTTCTTCCTCTCGGGAATACTATTTGGGCTTTCTGGAGCCAGTAAGTAACCTCTACAAGACAGAGGAGCACATGACATCAAACTATGGCTTCTCTTCCACTTCTCTATCCCAGATCAACTTTTCCTGGGAGGGGATTCCTGTGCCCTGCCTCCTCTATCCACATAAACCCTCCATTTCCTTTAAGAGGTACCCCCCTCCTCCAGAAAGTCATCCTGGTTACCAAAGATGACTCTAGTCTCTCTGGCTGATCTCCCACAGCACCAACTGTCTAGATTGTACCATTGACCACACATTGACTGGAATGCTGTTGCAGGCACTTGACTTTCCTTCCCAGTACTACGACTGGGAGCTCTGGTAGCGTAGTGGTTACGAATCGGGCTGCGAACCTTAAGGTCAGCGGTTTGAAACTACCAGCTGTTCCGCGGGAGAAAGATGAGGCTTTCTACTCCCGTAAAGATTTACACCCTCGGAAACCCTGTACAGAGTCGCTATGGGTTGGAACCGACTCAACGGCACTTAACAACAACAACTATGACTTAGCTCCTGCTACTTCCCACCCACAATATGCACCCTCACGTCTCTCCATCGCCACATGTTAAAGACACAGGTCATTCCTAAGTTTCCCCCTGGCAGGAGGTTCCTTCAGTGGCAGGCTCCTTGTCTGAATCATCTTCAGGATTCTCCCAGGCAGCACTGGGAGTATCGGTCTTGTCTTACAGCTCCTGGTGGATGTGAGTCTCCGACTGTATGACTTGTTGACACCAACATCACCCTCTCTCTGGGAGATCACATGCAGCAAGACAAAGACCCAGTGTGTCTACCCATCCCATCCATCCCTCCATCCATCCATCTACTCATCATTTACCAAGTGCCAACCCAGTACTAGTTTCTGGGATGGATTTTGGTTTTGTACATTAATTACTCTTATATAAATGACATGTTGGCAGCGTCAGCTGGACCCCTGGGACTAGGGACACAGCAACAATGCTGAGTTCACCCTCACGGGAATACCTCCTGGACTTTCTGGAACCAGTAAGTCACCTCTATAAGACAGAGGAGCACATGTCACCAAACTAGGGCTTTCTGCTGTTTCTCCATCCCAGTAACCTTAGATCAAAAAAGGGCCTGCACGTCCCAGAACCAGAAATAACACACCCTCAGTCTCATTCTCCTGCTCATGGACACTGTTTAAGTGCTTGTGAGAAGTGACGTGGGCCCAGCTGAGCACACTGCTTCTTAATGATACCACTGCAGGCTTTCACATCCTTGTCATGTGTCACCTCCCCCATGATTACTATGATCATGCAAATAACAGGAAAGATGGCTGGAGTATATACATCATCCCTGGCAATGGAAAGCCTGTGGAATCCCAGGTCTATCATTTAAGACTCATAAATAAGCCAAAGGAATTCTCCATGAATGAATACAGCTCAGACTGGAGCTACCAGGAGAAAGGGATGAGTGACCTGGGCCATCCAGTGCTCTACTGAGTGTTCCAAGCCCTGAGAGCTCTGGGCTGAACCTGGTTGTAACTCGCTGAGCTCAGTTTCAGACCACCCTTTCTCTGGCATCCCATGCAGAATCTCACCTTTCTTCAGAACCTAAAACCTAAACCCAAACCATACCTGTAATGAGAACACCTGGAGAAGGAGGAGCCTTGGTGCTTTCTAACTGATGGTCACTACCACCAGGGCACAGCTCCTGGCCACACTGGTGGGCTGGAAGCATCCTTTCCTTCATCATATTCAAAGGTATGGTGACAGTAAGTTTGGATCTTAAGATGACAAGCAAGAAAGAAACACATATTGGCACAATTCCAGATCACCTGAATTATAGTTTGCTCTCATGGCAAGAGCCCACTTTCTGAGTTCCTGGCCCCTGTACAGGAATGTACTTCTCCTCTAGTAACTGATAACTATCTTCATCAGAGAGTGAGACCCACCAGGAATGAGAACCAGCAGGTATCAACCTATGGGCTTTCCAGCACAACTTCACAAGCCAAACTCACACAGTATTGGGGGTGAAGAGTGGGATTACTCTGTTACCTCCAAACAACCATCTAAATTGATAACAGGCTCAGAATAGACACCCCAACAAAATTAACCAAAAAAAAAAAAAAAAAGAACAAATGATCTAATAAGCACCATTTCATCAAAGAAGCTATGTGAAAGGCTAATTAGCACATGAAAAAACACATCATTAGTCATTAGAGAAATGCAGATTTCAACCACAATGAGCTACTACCATACACCCACTGGAATAGCTAAAATTAAAAAGACTGGCATTACCAATTGTTGGTGAGGATATAGAGCAATTGGGCTCTCACACATTGCTGCTGGGAATGCAAGGTGGTACACCCACTTTAGGAGTCCTTGGATGGTACAAAATGTTAACACACTCGGATGCTAACAGAAAGATTAGAGGTTTAAGTCCACCCAGAGGAGCGTCAGAAGAACAGTGTTGTCAATCCACTTCCAAAGAATCAGTCATTGAAAACACTATGCACCATTCAACTCTGACGTATAGACGGTGCTCACCATTAGTCAGAACTGACTTAATGACAATTGGAAAAAAAAACCAGCGCCTTTGGAAAAACAGGTAGTTTCTTATAAAGTTAAATTTATGCTTACCATATTACTCAGGAGTCCTGGTATAGAGTTGTAGGATAAGCATTGAATTGCCAACTATAAGATTTTAGGGTCAAACCCATCAGCCACTCCTCAGAAACCCTACCCAGGGTCTCTAAGACTTGGAACCAACTTGATAGCATTTAACAGCAACAACTTATTACCCAGAAATGAAAGCATGTTCACACAATGGCATGTATACAAATATTCATAGCAGCTTTATTATTTATAAAGCCAAAATCTAAAAAGAACCAAATGTTCACCAACTGTTAAATGGGTAAAAATGGTAGTGTAGTGGTTACGAGTCAGGCTGAGGTTAGCTGTTCAAAACTACCAGCCATTCTACAGGAGAAAGATGAGGCTTTCTGCTCCAGTAAAGATTTATGGTCTAGGAAACCCTAGGCAGGGTTGCTATGGAAACCCTATACAGAACTGACTCCATGGAACACTACCACCACCACCAAACAATGGAATATTATTCAGCAATAAAAAGGAAAGAATTATCGATACACACAACAAATTGGTGCATGTCAAAAACATTATGACAGGCAATAAGAGACTACATACTACACAATCTAGAAAAGCCAACTCAACAGCACCCAATAACAGTAACAACTAGAGACCAGGGAACTCACGAGACAAGAATCTGATCAACAGTTGTCAAAGGCCAAGGCTTGGAGCAAGAGAATAATAGCAAAAGGACATGAGAAGAAATTTTAAGATAATGAAATGATAGCTACACAACTACATTCACTTGTCAAATCATATGGGATTATAATCTTATAATTGGTGAATTGCTTTATATGTAAATTAAACCTCAGTAAAGCTGTTTTATTTATATATATATATAAAATAGTAACAGACCCAGACTCAAGAAACTATTTCCACATCCAATGAAGCTGACATTCAGCAAGTACACACTGGCATAGCCATAAAACCAGGTGCTACTGAGTCGGCTCTCACTCATGGGGACCCCCTGTGTATCAGAGTAGAATTGTGCTTCATAGGGCCACAGGGTTGGTTGTTTTTTTTTTGTTGTTTTTTTTTTTTAGTTTTTATTGTGAATTGAGTGGTAGTTTACATGGGAGAACCAGCTTTACATTCATCCTATCGTCTTTCATTTCATTGCAATGACTACAATCTCCTCCATGCATCATCATTCAAAAGCATTTGCTTCCATTCCCTGTGGTTTTGTTTTTTGGTGTTGTTTTTTTTTTTTTCAAGAATATATAACCATTCAAGCCTGCCTTGCCAGCCATCAGCACATAAGACTCTCCAGCCGCTCCATCTCTCCACGTCATCGTCTCTACCTCCAACTCAGAATGACCCTGTATAGGGTTTCCATGGAGCGGCTGGCATAGTTACTGTTAAATACTGATATACCTTCCAACAAATCACACTACTTCTGAGCTTCGCCTGAGCCCAACCCCTACCCTGGATCCCCTTCCCAAGGCCTCTCCAGGACCCAGAGACTAGAGGGTCAGTAAGGGCCCTCCTGGACCCCATACTAAAGTAGACATGCTTTCTGACTGGTTAGTGACCTCACTTGGTAAAAATTACAATGAAAATAAAATGGTGAAAACTCTGCTCTAACTCAGTGAGGGCAAATCAAATTGCTGTGAGACTTATTTCATTTATATATCCTGCATTCTCAACAGGGGTGAAAATTGGTTGTTGGGAAAACAAATAAATCTTCATTATTACAATGGTTTGTGGCCTTCCAGAGGGCCTCAGTATATAAAATGTGGCATTAACATTTCATGGGGGTTAGGGGGTGTTAAGGAAAACAAAAGTCTCTAAAAAGGCTTTTTAATGAGGATGACAATGAAAAAGGAAGATCAAAGGAGAGTTAATGCATTTGAGTTATGGTGCTGTTGAAGAATAATGAAAGTACCATGGACTGTCGGAAGAACAAATAAATCCATCTTGGAGGAATTTCACCCAGAACGCTCCTTGGAAGTGAAGATGAGGAGACTTCATCTTGCTTACTTTTGACACATTATCAGGAAAAAAATCAATTGCTAGAAAAGAGATCATGATTTGGTAAAGCAGAGGGTCAGAGGAAATGAGGGAATCCAGGATCTAGACTAGCACAGAAGTTGCACCAATGAGTTCAAAGACTGTGAGGATGGCACACACCCAGGTTATGTTTCATTTTATTATGCAAATGGTTGTCATGAGTTGGCACCAACTCAACAGCAACTAACAACCATAACAATAGGGATGATCTTGTTTAGACGTAAGGATTCCTTGATTAGCAGAGCTGAGACGCTAGGATCCAGCCTCTAGGCCAGCAGAAAATTCTCGCCTGGAGATTTACCTATGCCGTGGGTTAGGTAGATGGCAGGAAATCTGCTGTAAGATAGTCTGAAGGACGGAGAAGCCACTTGTATCCTTGTGATCCTCTTTGGGAAAACAAATAAATCTTCATCATTACAATGGTTTGTGGCCAGTTACTCACTGTCCCTCCTATAAAATCCTTTACACCAACTCAAATCAGTCAACTCACACCAGGACCCCAGGCACTGTGTTAAACCGAGGCTATAAGAGGATGTCTCATGTACTATGGACATGTTACAAAGAGAGATCCATCCCTGGGAAATGACATCATTCTTGGTAAAGTAGGGAAAAAGAGGAAGACCCTCACGAGACAGACTGACACGGTGTCAGTGGGCTCAACATAACAATAGCAGATGGGCTCAGACATAACAGGACTGGGCAGTGTTTCATTCTGCTGTTGAATAGAGTCACTGTAAGTTGGAACCAACTCAACAGCACATAACAACATTAAGATGGCTACAAACAGGACTTGACATGCAGGTCTAGGAGGGAGACAAGTAGCAATCCAAGGACTTCCACCCCCTTTCCTCCTTAACACTTTACCTTTTTATCCCAAGTTGGAGTCCATGATGGCAGAACTGCACACAGCACATAAAAGTATTCGGCTGGTGCTAAGTAATAAAGACAACTTCCAAGGAGAAGAAATTCAGCACTGTAACTGACTGAGTTTCCTCTTTTGTGAAGCTCAGCCAAGCCAGAGCTTCCTTGGAAATAGCTTGCTTTATGATTATACATTATGACAATACTATAATTGTTCTTTCAGTCTTTTCCAGATATTTAATAACAATGTGAAGTGGGAGTCCCAAAGGTCAGTCCTACTATAGAATGAGCTGTATTTTCATTGTCCTTTACTGAATAGTGTTTTCCATTTACAAGGCCGTTCCATGCCAGTGAGTGCTGGTGGCAAAGGCCTATTGCTATTGCAAAAGCAGGACTGGGTAGTCTAATTTGAAAACTGATCAGGCACCATTGTCTATCTGCATCACTGGCATAAATACACACACACACGTGCATACACAGACACACACACCTTCACCTTCTTATGCTACCCACAGCTTCAAGCCCATGAATGGAAAGCACATCAACTGCCAAGACCAGAAAAGCAACGCAATACCCATATGTGATCTATTCCTTGGGAAATCACTATTGTGTTCTGAAGTGAAATTTCCTAGGATCTGAGCTGAGTAGAGCAGTATATTAAAAACCTTCTATAAATGTAGTCCCAAAACTCACAGTAGCTGACAAACGAGTCACCCTTACCAGGATGTGGCATGAGTGTGGAGCAAGAACTAGGAATCCTCAGTGTCTAGAGCTATTCTCTTTCCTTTGCCATGTTCTGACTGCTACCCAACCTTAGGGGGGTCATTTCACCTCTCTGAGCCTCAGCCAGCAGATCCATAAATTGGGCCTTATTCATTGCCTGACTGAAGACATGGGTGTCCTCCAATACTGAGATCCTGTGATTCTCTTTCCAAAAGCCTGTGCCTGAGGACAGCTTTCAGGAACCAATGGATTATTCAGGGCATTTCAGTACAAGGGTCTCTTAGAAGTCTGCATGCTCAGATAAGGATGGGAGGAATTGCATTATAATTCAGAATCCATGCAATGTTGCAAATAAGTGTGCTTCCTCCATGTCTGGGTTGGGTTCAGTCTGGTAACTCAGGCACCATAAAAGAGGGCGATGTATCCGGGACTGTCTGTGTCAGAGAGCAGCTTTGTACCTAATCCTGAAGGTAGGATAGTTGCTAAGGAACCATTGAGATGCAAATTAATTGGCAAATACTTAGCAGCAAGATATCAGAAAGGGGTGGGGAGGGGATGCTCTGAACAAGTTAGTCAGGTGAGGGAAAGGAAAATTATTTTCTTCTGATTGGAAAAAGAAAACCATGGGGTTTTCAAGCAGAGCAGCAGTATGGCATTGTGCTACTGTGTTGTTTTCTTTTTACTTTATTTTCTTTCTTTCTTTTTTTTTTTAATGCTTGGCTGGAAGTGGAAGGAAGTTGAAGTCAAAAGAGGAAATTTAGAAGGACAGATGATGCCTTCCTCTGATGAACTCTAAGCAGATCTTAGATGCCTCTCCAAGTGGGAAAGGCATCTAAGATATGCAGAAAGAAGTCTGCTAAGAATTTTTAAGATCTGTCATCTTATACAAGTCTCAAAACCAAGAGATAAAAGTACTTAGGAAACTGTGAATAAATATTCTACTGATGCAAAATAGAAATTCCAGTTGAGACTAAGCCATGATTGATCATAGTGGATAATGAGGGGAAATGAGCTATCTCATTGTAGAATGAGTTTGCATTTCTTTTATTCTTGTTCTCCACTGGATATCTGATTTAAATGCAATGGTTAGGTTAAAATGCTCTAGTAGCCATATTGGAACCCAGAAAGTTTCAGTGAAAAGTTATGGTCTCTCATCCACTGTTTTCTCCTCGTGCTCCAGATAAGAAAGAACCCCTGTTCCTTTGGAGTCCGGTTGAGATACCATAATCTTAAAACCATTTTGCCTTTAGCCAAACACCCCTGCTACCTGCCTGTTTATCAATTTGAGTTTGGTCATGATGATCAGAAATATAGGGAACATCATTATAAAGAAAGGAGCCACCCACCCAACTGAATTCCATCTCTACTTCCTGGGTTTTTACTTTACATCACCTTCAGTTTCTCCAGCTTTCTCCACATCTTCAACTGGCCCGTCCCAGACACAGCCACCTCCTTCTACCCTCCAGAGTAAATACTCTTTACTCTACAAAGCCTCTCATGTTACATGATTCAGTTTTCACAGGAAAGTTAGAATGGGTATTGTGGACTGTTGTCCATCTAGCACTCATATGTTTCTTCTGACATTTGTAGGGGGCTGCCCTCCCTGCTCTCAGGACAGGAAGTTCATTCCCAGGGAGTGGGTGTTCATTGACAAAGCATGGGCCAATGACATCATCTTAATGATAGAATCTAGCTCATGAAGAGGCTCAGGACCCACTTAAGGGAGGCCAAGGAGACAGAAACTCAAAGTGCTTTGTTAGAATAATGAGGGTGAGACTTTCTGTTTATGTTTCAAATTATGAGGGCATGAGTTTGAGGTAACCAGTCACATGATCATTTCATGGGAAAGCCTGTCTGCTGATGCGGTCCTCATGAATCACTCATGCTGACTCTTCTCCATTTGCCCCTTCAAATCTATTCTCTACCTTTCTTTGCCCTAATTGGTGCCTCAGGAGATTGACCTCTGAACTGCACCAACCAGACTTCCATGTCCTCTGCCTTCTTGTTGAGTTCTTCCAGGAGGCTTACTGGTAGGAGATGAAAGCATGGAGGAAAAAGAGTTCGGGGAACAACAACCTCCCACCTCCTCCACTCCTTGTGCAAGTCTGAATAGCAGCTTCATTTCTCTATCTCCCGCAAGGGAGCCCCTCTCCTCCATCTGCAACTTCTACCAGGCCCTGAGGGCATCATCATCTTCTCCCCTTGCCCCTCTGACCTTGGGGAGGTCACCCACTGTTGCTGGTCTCTGGGTGCATCTTCAACCTTATGGGGTCCCTTAACTCTGTTCAGCCCTTTGTAAATAATCTCTTCACTAAACTCCCCTCAATTAACCTTTTGAGGGTACCATCTGTTTCTTCAAGCAACTTGGGTGATACAGACAAGGAGCAAAGGAATGTAGAGGGAAAGGCTGGCTTCTCAGCAGACAGCACTGGTACCCTGAATTCAATCACAGCCTAAGTCCTGACTGTCCAGTAATACCAAGTGACAGAAGTCATCTCCCACCCTTTGTTCTTCTCTATTTTAAGTAGAGCACTTATCACTACAATCAAAAGACATAGCTAATAAAATAGGTAAAGCTGCTGGAGATCCCTGGATGGCCACCTTCATGAGGCAGGGAATGGGATTAATTATCAGTCTTCGTGTCTCTAACAAAATTCTATCCATTCTCCAAAGAATCTCACACCTTTCTCTTTGTCCCTCTGTCTCTTTCTCTCTCTCTCTCTCGCATACACACAGCTTGCTTTCCAAATCCTTCTTATTGGAACTATGGCCCTCATTTGGTTTCTCTGATCAGCTCATTGTAATCACTGTACCACAAGTATCAAGTCTATCATACGTTCTGTTACAAATTGTAATTTGTGTGGTTCTGTTTCTCCCATGAGTCTGTTCATCAGTGAGCTCTCTGAAGAAGAGACCGTGTCTTCTTTGGCTCCATATTTTCAGTTCCAAGCACAATGTTTCTCAAGTAGTTGCTCAATAAATGTATTCTGAATGACTATTTATGAAACTGAGGGCTCCCTAAACAAACCTGACAGTCTTCTCATTCTGCGTCCACTTCCCATTTGCCTCTTGGAGAATTCAAGCTCTGAAATCTGGCAGTGGCCAGCCCTTACTTGGAAATTCAGGGATGGGGCTACATTATCTCTTAAGGCAACATATTCCAACTTGGTTTAGAAAGACTGGGAAACATTTGTAATCAAGTCAAAATCTATCTGCCATGTGGAATAAAGCTAAGCCTACTTGCCGTAAGCGTCCTTCAAGAGTCCAGAGAGGCCTTCCCTGCCCACTCCCCATTTTAAGTTGCTCAAGCCTACACCTGTCCCTCTCACTCACAACACCCTGTTTGCTTGCTTTATAACACTTCCTGTAAATTACATTGCATATGATTTGTCTTCTTGATAACGATCCCCCCTCACCCCCCACTAGTATCTAAGTTCCCCAGGACTGGAACACCGTGTGCACTGCTTGGCACATGATAGGAGAATAACAAATATTTCTTAAATTTTGAATGAATAAGAAGTATCATGTTTCCTTCTCCCACCTTAGTTGAAACTCCTCTCTTTCATTGTTGTTGTTAAGTGCCATTGAGTTGGTTCCGACCCATAATGACCCTGTATAGGCTTTCCAAGGAGTGACTGGTGAGCTTCAACTCCTGCCCTTGCAATTCAAACTGACTTTGCAGTCCAGTGTATTATCCCACAGAACCACAACAGGACTCCTCTCTATGTTGTTGTTGTTGTTATATGTCGTAGAGTCGGTTCTGACCCGTAGTGACCCTGTACAGGGTTTCTGCAGCTGTAAATCTTTATGGGAGCAGAAAGCCTCATCTTTCTCCTGCGAAACAGCTGGTAGTTTCGAACTGCTGACCTTGTGGTTCACAGCCCGATTCGTAACCACTACGCTACCAAAGCTCCTTACTATAGTCTTCTCTAAATCATTTTTGTTCTACAATTATTCCTGCAGATATTGTACAGTCATTCATTGCTGCTTAACAGACCAACCCAAAACTTAGTGGTTTTAAGCAAGGCTCTTTCATTCAAATATCCACTGTTTGATGCTGGATCAGAACTTTAGCTGGGGCTGTTGCCAGAACATCCATATATGGCCTCTCCATGGAGCCTGGCCTTCCTCACCACATGGAGCCTGGGTTCCAAGGACAAACATTCCAAGGCAGAAAGCTAGGTAACATTTTTATTATTATTATTATCATTTGTGGTTTAGCCTCCATAGTTGTTTAGCATCCGTTATGCTACATTCCATTCACTGCAATGAGCCATAAGACTGACTGCTATTTCAAAGGAGAATTACATACCCACATTCTCAAGCAAAGAATATCAATGAATTTTCAGACATGGTCTAAACCAGCACATAGGTCATATTTTTAAGTGTTTTGTTGCTGCTTTTTGAATTCATTAATACAACACCTCTTATATACCAAACAGGGGTGCTGGGAATACCATGAGGGTTCTCACCCTTCAACAGCTCATTGACAAGGAGAGGTGGAGTGGCTGGGGACTGCAGACCCAGAGAGGGAGAGGAACTGTGTGCTGATGACCAGGGGTCAGGCTTGCAGGGTATACCCTTTGGTTGTTTGATGATGCATGGAGGGCATTGTAACCCCGGCAATGAAACGATATACGATGGGATGAATGTAAAGCTAATGATCTCCCATGTAAACTATCACATAACTCACAATAAAACATTTTTTAAAAAGAAGACTAAGGAAAAAACGATATACGATGGGATGAATGTAAAGCTAATGATCTCCCATGTAAACTATCACATAACTCACAACAAAACATTTTTTAAAAAGAAGACTAAGGAAAAAAAAAAAAAAAGAGTGGGATACCCAGCAAATAAATACACAACAACAGACTAGTATAGGGTATGTTTCCACACAGGGGCCCAGAGAATCACCTAGTCCAGCCTGGGATAGGCCTAAGGAACCTTACAGAAAGAGATGACCACTACAGTGCATTCTGAGGAATAATTTAGAGTTAGTCAAGAAAAGAATGAGAATTGCAGTCAGCTGCATACCCAGAGACATACAGCAGCAAAGAGGCAGGTGAGCTTCAGCATGGATGGAGAAAAGGGGCTGCTAAGCATGTGTGCACCTGTGTAGCACATGTGCATATGGGCATGTGGTATGTACATATGTGCCTGTGTGGAGTCAGGCAGGAGCAGCGGGAGGACAGAGAAAGAAGAGCCAGAGAAGATGCTAGGGAGGTAGTGAGGGATTTACACACATTGTGGCCCAGGGTGAAACCAAACACCAAGGTATGGTCTGACCAATGCCTGCCACGGGCCACTGGATGCCTGCCCAAAACTTATGATACTGATGCTATTGAGACCCTCTTCCTTGCCCTGAAGCTTATAATCTGTGCCCACCCACTCCACCTGGATGAAATGCCAAAGGGCTGAGAGCCTCACTGGGTAGTCTCTCCCATTCAGGCCTCCTGGTCCTGTGACAGTGCCTCTCAGGAACAGAGGCCCACAAGGAGCTGGCACAGAGAGTTCAACAACAGGAGCATACGTGAAACCACATGGAACAAGGCCACCTCTGCTTCCCCCTGCCCCCCCCCCATGTCCCCGTTTAAACTCACCATCCAGCTCCAGTCTCAGTCTGAAAGAGAAAGCAAATGACAAAGGTCCTACCTTGATGTGCTGGAAAAATGGCAAGTGGAAGACAACAGAACAATTAACTACAGGACCCAGCTGCCTCTCACAGATAAGGCATTTTCTCTGCTGTCACTGTCCATGAAACCATTTGCAATTATTCCTAGTCCTCCTGCTCAGCCCTTTCCAAAGTCACAGCCCCAAGGGGGACTTCTACTGTCCAATGAGACTAGGATGCTTCAAGGATTCTCTCTGCTCCACACCCACAGGTCCAGCCACATCCAAAGTTGGTGCAAAATCCCAGTGTTCTCTGATGCCATGAAGACTACATCCGTCCAGAAGGACTGGATCAGGCAGAGTTCAACCAACAAGGTGGGCCCAGACTCACAGCAGTCAAGGCCAGGTCTACAAGGAAGAAGCCAGAGAGATCCTCAAAGGAGAAGCCCTGTAGCTAGCACTTCCTCCAGCAGGTAGGCCTGTGGAGCCCCAGGAGACCTGCACAGAGAGCCTGCTCCCACCATCCCACCACCAAGATCCAGTAGCAGATACCATACTGCAGCTTTCTGTACAACACAGCTCCTCAAAGATGAGAGTCAGATGGACATGGGGTGAAAAGAAGACCAATAATGACCACAGTAGGACGCTGACTTGTGGAGAACACATGGGAGAGGCAATGTACAAACAGGAAAAGAAAATGCAACCCAAGAAGAAAAACACTTTTCAACTCCAGCTGTGGACACAGGATGTTGCAGCTCCAGAAAGCACAAGAAGAGTCTAGCCACAGGGGTTGGCATGCAGGAGACAGAGACACAATGTCTGATACCTTTGAGGGAATCCCACAGGACAATGGGTAAACAGCTGGTGCTTAATAAGTGCCCCTGGGTTTACTCTCGAATAAGCAATGTTGAATGGAAAAGGCACTGAACTGGGGGAGTCAGAGGCCTGGGGAGTTGGACAAACTTGGGTTTGAATCTTAGCTCTTGAGCCAGTAAATTAAACTCTCAAAGCCTCAGTTGTGACATCTGCAAAATGGAGAAAGAATGCTGACATAGTAAGGGGATGGGAGTCAACAGTTCAAAGGGACCATTCCAGGTCTTTCTCCTCTGGCATAGCAGGGTGGGTTTGAACCACCAGCCTTTCACTTAATAGGCAAGAGCACACCATTAGAACCACCCCAAAACCACTAACCCACGGCCATCAAGTGGATTCTGATTCATAGTGACCCTTTAGGACACAGTAGAACGGTGCCATAGAATTTCCAAGGCTGTATTCCTGCTGTGGGTTTTGAGATAGTAAATCTTTATGCGAGCAGAAAACCTCATCGTTCTCCTACAGAACATCTGGTAGGTTTGAACTACTGAACTTAGAGTTAACTGTTGTTGCTAAGTACTGTACTGTCGAGCCGGTTCCTTCTCATAGCAACCCTGTATAGGGTTTCCGAGGAGCAGCTGGTAGGTTTGAGCACCTGACTTTGTGGTTTGCAGTCCAGTGCTAATCTTACAGTGCCACACCAGTAGTCATGTGTTTATTCTCCACTGTCACCAGTGCACCCACCACCCAGGGCTCTGGTAAGTGTGGAAAGAGTAGATGGTAACATAGTCTTATTCTGACTCTAGCTCTGCCAGATTGTAGGATTCCCAGCAAGCTCTTTCCATTCCCGGAAACTGGTCTCCTACTCTGGGTATGTTGAGACTGTGGGAACAAGAATGACTCCTTGCTGACTCCCCAAGCTTAAGTAGCCCCATAATCAATCCCAGGGATGGTAGAGGCTACAGCGTCAGGCTCCGGCTCCCCTTCTCTTCCTCCCTCTCCTTTTGGCCACCTGCCTCTGCCCATTTCTCTGCTTATTATCACCTCCACTAGGGGATGGAAAAGCAGAGCAAGGAGGTTAAATTCAAATCAGTCATTTTATCACTTGCTGCCAGGAAATGGGGAGGAGGGAGGAAAGATGAGGGGCCTCAGGTGCAGTCAGTGGGCAGAAATGAGTCCTGGTAATTCTCAGGAAATGTCCTCTCTGTTTTCATGTTGGTCCAGTTCTGCTACAGAGAACATTGGGAGGACCTTCCATTAGGGAACAGAGTGAGCTCCTTAAGCAGCTGCTAATGGTGTTGTCTGATTTTACTTAACCCCCAAAACATTTGTACTAGCCATAGAGGGAGAAAGCAGGACCTTCCTTCCTCATCATCATCTTTTTCCCCTTTAGCTAATAGATGACCCTGAAATTCTAGTCATCAGCAGGGTCATTACAGTGAAGGCCTCCGGGGTCTTGAGCTGGGGGCATTCTCTCCACAGGGCTGAGTGCAACTCCATGTTTACTGGGGAGTGAACAAGGGAGTGCATAAGATGTCTTTCCTGCCTTAGAACACCAGCATCATAAAGAAATGTACCCACTTACTAGCCAGTGGAAACGAAAGCATCACATTCACAAAAGTAGAAGCAAACTTAGGGAGGTACCTGACATTACCACAATGTACCATAGGAGTCTGTGACTTCCATACTGTCTGACTGTCTGTTCACCACCTACACAAGTCTGGACCTCTGCTGGACAATGTGGGGGCAGGGGGGATGTGTGGCCAGAGTAGAGTCATTCCTTATGGAGGATACTAGGGTAAGGAGTCCTTCTTGATGCTGGCCAAGCTAACTCTGACTCAACTCTCTGAGATTTCTAATGCCTGAAAATATTGTCCTGAGTTTCTATCTGCATTATCACCACACTCCACCCCTGAACTCAGCAGCTTCTACCTCTAGTCTTGGACCTGCAGAGATGATACCTGGCCCTTCTCCAGTCTCATCCATATGACCTGCGGATGTTTTCCCAGTGTGATACTACTTTACATCTTTCAGTAATAACCACTCTGTACAACCAGTAGTCACCTAGTCAATTCTGACTCATGGGAACCTTAACTGCACCAAAGTAGAACTGCTCTCCATAGGGATTTTAAAGGCTGATTCTGCAGAAGATCAATCTTTCTTCTAAGGTGTCTTGGGGTAAAGTTGAACATCCAACCTTTCTATTAGCAGCTGAGCATGTTAATTGTTTGTGCCACCCAGGGACGACAGGCATTCTCTGTTGTCAGGTGCCATTGAGTCAATTCCAACCCACAGTAACCCTATGGAATAGAACTGGCCCCACAGGGATGCCTAGACTGTAATCTTTTTAGGAGATCTCTAGGTCTTTTCTTCCATAAAGACACTGGGTGGATTTGAACTGCTAACCTTTCAGTTAACAGTCAAGCAATTAACCATTGTGCCATCACGGCACTCTAGGTTTTGCCTTTTGAGGCTACGCTCTGTTCTGCTTTACAATCAACTTTCCATCCTCACATCTGTATCCACAATTAGCCAGGTGGTTCCAATGCCCCAGAGGAGACTTTATCTACAACTGCCAACCCTTCCCTGCTCCTAATCCTGAATCTCTCTCTCCACCGTTCTAACCTCTCCCACCCTACATCCCTGTTCAGTCTGATTCTACAATGGCCAGTGAGGGAGAGAGTTAACTGTGCATCTGGTCACTTCCTGTGTCTCAAGTCAGATGGAGAGTTTTCCACTTACAAAGAACTAGCCCTCGCCCTCTCCTGCCAGGGTGTTCCGTTTTGGTCTTTCTCACCCTGAAGAGGAGTGACCAACCAAAAACACCAAGATGGATCTAAGACATCAGGAGGCAAGGGTCTTTGATGGAGCTGGTGGCCCTGACCTGGTCACCAATGTCTTCCCTCTAAGCACAAACAGAGGAGGGCCCCACCTATTGCTCTAATTGAAATGCAATCTGTAGAGGGAGCTGAGAACTTTCTCATGCAAAATTTTTCTTTTAAATATGAAATCTCTCCCTGGGTGTTACTTTATTATTATAGTAATTTCCTCAGAAGGGCAGACATCCAATGATCTGTTTCTCTACAACATTTGGAGACACAAAAATCTGATGGAAATATGCAGGTTGCTTAAGTGGCTAGTGCAGAAGAGGGAGACATAAAGGGAGCTCTTCCAAAGAATGTAGACTGCTGCTCTAGTAGTCCAGGTGGGGGCAGACAAGGACCTTACATGCCCACTCTTCCATTCCCAGAATGCATTCCATATCCAGATCCATGTCTGCCAGTGAGTTCTTCCTTGGGATTGCTGGGACAGGGAGAGGAGCAGCAGTGTCAGCTTTCTACTGGGCTCCTGATTAGAAGTCAGCCTGTGGTGCAGGTCCCCAGGTCTAGAACTGTGTGTGATAGGGTGGGGACAGGGTTAGGGAGTAGATGGAAGGGGCAGGAAGAGAGCTACCTGGAGACCAGTGCTTGCTATGATTGGTTGTGATTACCTGACTGAACATTTCGTTCATCTCCTCTCCCATGACCATAGAACCTGGAGTGGGGAACCAAGTGGCCAAAGACTGTAGCTGAGTTAGCACCAGAACTCTTCCCACTCATGAGTTCAAGCTGGTCTGACCCTACCTTCATTCATAAGTTGTTAAGTACCGTGGAGTCGGTTCCGACTCATAGTGACCCTACACAGAGTTTCCAAGGCTGTAAATCTTTACGGGAGCAGACCGCCTCATCTTTCTCCCACGGAATAGCTGGTAGTTTTGAACTGCCGACCTTGAGGTTAGCAGCCTGATTTGTAACCACTACGCTACCAGAGCTCCTTCATTCATATAAAGCCAATAAATGTTACCACTTGTAATAAAGTGGAGTAGTCTTGGACAGATGGGAGAAAAGTGTAAAGTAAAATTCAAAACCATAAAAAAAAAAAACAGACTTACAGTTCTAAGAGTGACTGGTAGAACCTCTGAGACTGTGAACCTTAGATACCTTCAAGTCTGACACTGAACCCACCTTTGAGGCTCACCTTGCAGCTAAATAGCAGACACTCAGGAAAAATGCATTCCTCAGAAAAATCATACCAAAAGGGCAGCGTTTGCCCAAAAGCAAAGCTTAAAAGGCAGGAAGGAGAAAAACAGAAGGACAAATGAAAACAGGGAACCCAGGGAGGAAGGGGAAAGACTGTTAATACATAGAGGGGATTGTAAGCAATGTTCCAAAACAAACTGTGTATAAATTATTGAATGGAAAACTAATTTGCTCTGCAAACTTTGGCCCAAACCACACACATACACAAAAGATAATAGAACAAAACAAACGGCTACACCTTTCACATAGCTTTCTGAAATTAAACATAGAAATCTACAATGTGTAAATGCACATGTTCCAGATGAAAATTGATTTTAAAAAATGTACAACCTCAAGGCATACACTGGTAAAGGTAATGAACTACAGGAATAACTATCCTATGGGACATCAGGTAAAAAAAATAAAGTCACATATTAAAGTGTGTGTTGGGGGGGTGGGGAGGAAACAGCTTTCCCACTGCTGAAATATAAAAAACAATAAGCAATGACTTCAAGTTGGAAAAATAGAACACAAACTCCTGAATGTTAAAGCTGCCTGGGTTCAAATCTGGACTTGGCCATTGATTAGCTTCAGCGGTCAAATTATTTAACTGCTCTGTACTTCAGCTTTTTCACCTGAAAAAGGATCTTTATCAGATAATACCTCTCTGATATGTTTGCTGTAAGGATTAAATGAATTCATTCATGCAAAACATCTAGAAAATCACCAGCCACCTAGTGTATTTGCTATTAACAGCAGTTCCCAAATAGATGGGTGCCAGGCTACCAGCGTTTCAATTGCCTGGGTCTCTTGCTAAAAATGCAGATGCCTAGGGCATTCTAACTTGGTAAGCACAGGGTGGGTTGTTGTTGTTGTTGTTGTTAAGTGCCATCGAGTTGGTTCCGACCCATAGTGACCCTCTAGATGGTTTCCAAGGAGCGATTGGTGAGCTTGAGCCACCAACCTTGCAGTTCAAACTGACTTTGAAGTCTAGCACATTAACCCACAGCGCCACACCAGGACTCTACTACAGGGTGGGTAAGGACCTAGAATTTCTGACTGCAGTCAAGTTGAGAATCATTGTCCTAGGCAGTATTGCTAGGAAGCACTGACACGAGGATCTTCTGGGGAGCCCATTAAAAATACAGGTTTCCAGGGTCCACCCAGATCTGCTGATCTGTTAGGATTAGGGCCCAGGTGTCTGTCACAAGATGTGTAGGCAGTTTGCGAACCACTGCCCAAGATGAAATGCTCCTCCTCTGACTTTCAAAATTGCTTCTACCCTTTGCCCACAGTGGAGAAGCATTATCCTTTTGAATGTCAGTGCTACTAAGAATTCTCAGGAATTAGCTGTAGATGAGGGTTTTAACTTAATAATATAAATGTGTCTTTGATTCTATTAGCATCTTTCTGTCTTTTTTAAATGATTAGAGTGACTATCCACACTGCTAGTGATTGAATTGTGTCCTTCCAAAAGACACATTGTATCACTCAGAAAGATGCATTGAAGTCCTAACCCCTGGTACCAGTGAACACGCAGGGTCTTTGAAGCTGTTATTCATTTACATGCCGTCATTCAGGAGTGGGGTTGGTCCTAATCCCATCTGTGTGCGATCTCATAAAAGAGAACTAACAGAGAGAGAGAGAAGCATGAAGACCATGTGACTATGGAGGTAGATGCAACACAAGGCATGCCAAGTAATGCCCAGGGATACTAACAAGTATTGTCAGAAACCTCCAGAAGCTAGGAGACAGACATAGAACAGTTTCTCCCACAGACCCCTCAGAAGGAATCGATATGACCAATGCCCTGAACCTCCTGACGTGTGAGACAATAAATTTCTGTTCGGTGACGTTCCCCACATTGTGGTATGCTAAACCCACTTAGACTTCTGTTGTAAAGCTGGAATAAATGGGCATCATAACTCACTGGACAGGGCAAGTCATTGTGGCCAAGGCGGACTGGGAGACTTTCCACAAGCCACATACTTAGGAAATGAAAAAGCCAGGTAGAGTATTTTTGCTTTGTGATCCTGCCATTTGCTTCCAAACTATATTGATTTCAGTCCTACCCGCATTGTCAGACCCCATTCCTGACCCTTCAACTCCTTCCACTGCACCGAGTTCATAAATTAATGCAACCAATTAGAGAACAGGAAGTAACAGTAAAGGGGGGGGGAGGGAGTGTTCACACACCAGATCCAGAGAAAGGGGGCTCATGATGCCTAAGTCTTCCAGCACTACCTTTTCTTAGATGCTATTTGCCTTAGCAGAGATGACTTCGTAATAAATAATTTTTTTTTTTTAATAACCATATCATGCCTTTGCCTTATGGGCTTTTCCTAAAGTATGTATTGGTCATTAGAAGCCATGCCTGTAAAGGGTCAGGGTAGAGTCTCTGAGATCTGGATCTGCACAGACTGACAATGGGCAGGAGGGGATAAGCCTAGTGCATACCCAGGATCACTTAGTGGGGCTGGAGCAGGACTCTATGTGGCCCTGTTTGGAGGCTTCACCAGTTACCTGCAATTTGGCTCCACCTACCAGAAGGTTTAGGATGAGGCTGGGCCTCCTCGCAACTTTTTATTGTTTACACTGGGAAGCCTTTTCTCAACCTATCATCCAGAGTCATACTGTTCTACCCTCACCATCATTCCCCAAACATTGAGCAATAACAATCTTTCCACACTGCACACAAAATAAAATCAGCTAATGGACAGAATTTTCTCAAATTAACTTTTCTTTCCCAGACATGTTTTTTTAAAATCTTTGGCACCTGCTACTGTGTGTAGGCTCATGCACAGTCATGGTACCCAAACAGAAGACACGCAGTAAACAAATATCAACAGAAAATGCAGAAACAGCTAATCAATGCCTAGTCTAGAGGTCTGTGTAGTAGACGCATGAGCTCGGGGTTCTACCACAGATGTGTAATAGAGACTTGACTCTGTCCAAACTTTGTGCAACAGAATTAAAGGCCCTGAGTAGATCAAGGTAGAATGTGCCACAAAGGGACAGTAACTAAAGTCAACAAGAGCAAACTCCCTCCTGAGAACCCATTGTCAAACCCTGAAACATCTACCACCCAAACCCCTGTGGACATTCAAGGGTGCCAAGTCCAGAACTTTGCTCTGGGTTACCCCAAAAAGCAGTCTTCCTGGAGGGGCTCTGGTCAGCCAGTATCTTACATGCTGAGCCCACCAGCAGGTGTATGGTCATTGTGCTATAATTGGGTTGCTGCCTTCCAACATGCTTAGTTCAGGGATGCCCACTCTGAGAGAGTGCTATCTGCTGCTGTAAGCCCAACGTGGCCATGTTGTTGCAGAAGCACCTTGGGAGAATTCCAGACTCCATCCCGAAGAGCACAAGTCTAGAGGCAGCTCAGAGAAAGAGGTGGTTACTGCCCCTCCATGCACACTAGCAGTCTGATCTCAACAAGCTCCCAGACCCAGTGTGAAAAGACATCAGCTTGAAGAGCCAGTTGTTTGTCCAGAGGCCTGGCTGTATCCAGAAGGCCAGAGGACGTCAGCATCCGCCTCCACAGCCTGCTCTCTCCCCTCTGAAAATAGACTTTAAAAGCCCCAGAGAGTCCTTTCCTGGCTGCACAGACTGGTCTCCCCACATAGAGCAGACTGGGAAAGGGGAAGGGGAAGAAAGGAGGGGAGGAAAAGGAAGCTCCCTTTCAGGTTGCTTTTCCCACGCCAAGCCAACCAGCTTGGGGCCTATTCCCTCTTGAATCAGAGCATCCCTCACCTCCAGCCAACACCCAGCCCTTGCTTCTCTCAGGCAGAGGGTCTCTGCCTTCCTCTGGCCACATTTTCCCACTTAGGTTGTGGTTGCTGCTGTCCCTTTGTCCTGGCCCTGTCTTGAGCTTACGAGCTGCTGGCATCAAGAGTTGCTTGTCCTAGGTGGCAGGCCCATGGAAACTCCAGGGGAGATCCCCCACCCCAAGGGTAGAGAAGACAGAAGGACAGATACACAAGTGGCTGACAACAGCAGGGAGAGCCATCGTCTGGCCACATCTGAGTTTAGGAAGGATCTGCTATCTGTGTAGGCAGCTCATTGATCCACTTTTCTGATAATTATTCCTCACTCATCGCAAACCAAATGACGCGGGTCCCAGCCTACTACTCCGGCAGGCGGGAAGGCGTCTCTATGTGTGGAGAGTAGAAAATTAACCTGCCTCTGTTCATTCGAGGAGAGAACGGAGTGAATGGTGTGTACTATCACTGCGCACTGAGCGGGGACGACGGGGCTGCTTTAATATTCTGCTGAATGTGGCGATTCTTTTAACCCTTGCTGGAGAGATTTTCGGCCCAGCAAGTCAGAATGCTTTGTGCCAGGCCACCAGCAAAGTTTTCCGGGCTGAGTGGTCAGAAAGGGCAATAGCTCCAGCTGATAGAGCCCTGTAGACCCGGCTGTGTGCCATCACAACCTTACCCGAGGACAGCGGAAGTAGAGAAGCAGACAGGGAGCTCTCACTGGCTAAGAAAAGGGGTTTAGAGACAAAACCGCCCTCGTTCAGAGCCTAGTGTGCCCCCATACACTTGTTCTCCGTCTGTATGTATTGATAGGGACCTAATGCCAACACCATGAGGCACTCAGAAAGTGGGCTTTGCTGGCCCAGTGGGCCCATCTACTCCCTGAGGCCCAGCTTCAGGTCCTCTGGAGGGAAAGGGGGCACAGACCAGCAGGGCAAAACCGTCCAAGATGTCCATGACACCGCCTCAGCGCTAGAAAAGTACAGTCTCATGGCACATTGCAAATGTTGGTTCACTCCGGAGGGTTATCTTGCCCGGCTTGAGGATGTATATTTCCTTGAATTTCCTTTCTTTCCCTTCCGCTCCTCACACCTGCAGTTCTGCAAGTCAAACCTAAGCATCTCTGTGCCGGGGTGCTGACTGGGTTTAACATGTCTTTAATCACCTGCGCATTCCAAAAGACAACCCCGGCGCAAATAAATATCAATAGCGCGAGAAGGCAGCAAGCAGCGGAGAAAAGACAAAAAGCCACTTTCAGAAGCAAGCGAGAGCTTTCTAGGTATTAATGCCGCATCCCGCGCTGCCACCGAAACGAACGTTGGAGGGGACGGTCTTTGCCAAAAGAAGAGAGAATCTTAGCTGCGCTTCAGGGCCCCTGAGTGTGCCCGTCTTTGCTTGCAGAAGGGTAGCGCTTTCCGGAGAGGGCGGAAGCTTTGAACTATTGGGTTTGGGGAAGTTTCGCGAGTGGGAACAATTTCGCTAAGAACAGCTCGGTGGAAAGAGCTCCGAGCTCGGAACGCTGTGTGGGTGATCTGCGGCTGCATACCTTCCGCGGAGTCGCACCCGCGCCGGACACCCGGGTAAGAGGGGCAGCAAGCGGGGCTGCAGCCGGGCACGGCCTCAAAGTTGCTGCCCTTCGGTAACTCCAACTACGCTCTCCCGCGGAGCTGTGTTCTCGGGAAGGGCTCCGGCCGCCACGCGGTTGTGAGGGAGGTAGGGGGCGGGAGGCGGGGCGGGAGGTGGGCAGGGATTTCCCACAGGGATTCGCAGGCGCTGCCGAACGCCCAAGCTACCCGCTGCGCCAGGCTCTGAGCCCACAGATTGCGCCTCCTGGCCACGAGCCTGAGGCACAACCAGAGCTGAGTGTGTCACTACCCTTCGGCTTCCCGTGGCCCTATCTCCTTCCCGGGTGGTGAAGAGGCTATGAGAGTTTCGGCAGGGGCTCGACCACCCACCCCTCCCCTCCCACCACACACACACACACACACACACACACACACACATACGTTTCCGTGTTCAAGAGGTGACAAAGATGCCCACCCCGCCCCGACAGACTCGGTAAAGGTGTATACCACACTGCCCCAGGCTCCCAGATCACCAAACTGTCCCCTAAGAGTATGACCAATAAACTCAGCCCTTCTTCTCCGGCGGCCACTTGGTTGGAGGAGTGAAGGGAAACAGGGACGGAGTTTCTCAGGTCCCGGCGCGCAGCTCTTGCTCTCTGAGCTATTCGAACCCGAGCTGAGGAAAGGTAGAGGTGGCCGCGCGCGGCTGCCCCTAAGCGCATCCTTGCCGGGTATCAGAAGGGAGTGTGGGCAGGCGCCCGCACTCCAGGAACCAGATGGCCTGAGGCGCTTCTTCCTCCTCATCGCCAAGCTCCTTTCAGAGCTAAGGGGTGGCACCGCAATGCAGCGGGTTCCGCGATCTCTTAGTTGGACCGTGGGAGACCCGAACTGCCAGGGCGCTGGAGTATGGAAGGGGGCTTTGCGAGCTAGCTGCGAGAGAGGAGAGCCAGCCCTGGACGCGACCGCGGGTACCGCCCCCACCCCACGGTCGCCCGCGGCCGAGGCTCCCGGATAGCTTTGCCCTCCCGTCCTGGGCTACGAACAGCGGGAAGCAGCTGGGAAGCTCCGCAAGCCCCGGAGATCTGCAACCCGGGAGAAGCAACCACCAGCCGTCAACTTGCTCTGCGAGGGTACGTTACCTTCCATCGCGGACACTGCGGTTGCCAGGAGGAGCAGCAGGAGGCAATCCGTGGCCATCGCCGGCCGCCGGCCCGCGGGCCGAGCCGGAGCCTAGGCGGCCGCGCGGGTAAAACACCGCGTCCCGGGGTGCAGCTGTGCTCCCAGCCGGTGGTTTTTCGGTATCCTTTCGCGCTCTCGCCGGGACCGGACTCCCTGGAGTGCGGCGTGGGCGTGGGCGGGAGTGTGCGCGCGTGGGGTGGTGCGGGCGCGCGTGGGTGTGGGTGTGCATGTGTGTGTGTGTGTTTATGGGAGATGTGGGTGTGTGCGTGCGTGCGTGTGTGTGAGAGACAGAGGGCGAGGGAGAGCGAGCTGTGGAGAGCGCGCGAGAGCGTGTGCGTCCTGGTGTCACATAGCGAGCTACAGCGGAGCCTACGAGAGGACAGAGCTGGCCAGACTGACGGGGGAGGGAGTGGGATCCCCCACCATCAGATCTCTCCCCACCCCTAACACCTCCTGTCCAATCAAGGAATCAAACCTGCAAAATTCCCCCATCCAATCAGGCGCGAGCACCTCCTTACACTGGCATTGTTAGTTTAAGAAAAACTTTTGCTTGCAAGGCTGTGCGGGAGGGCTCCGAAGGCTCTAGGAGGGGTCCGGGCTCCCCCTTGTGGTGCTCTCGGAAAACCTCATTGGCAGGTTCTAGCTTTAAGGCCAGAGCCTAGCAGGCCTCTTCTGCAAGGAAATTTGTTGTTACGTGCCACTGAGTCGGTTCCGACCCATAGCGATCCTGCATAGGGTTTCCGTGGAGCAACTGGTGAGCTTGAACTGCCGACATTGCGGTTCAAAACGACTTTGCAGTACAGCTCATTAACCCACAGCGCCACACTATGGTCCACCCAGTTTGAAGGAATTTTAAATGGTCAAAATGCCTTTCTTCATTTCTCATCAAGACTTATCCTGACTACTTTATTTTACAGTGGTACACGCCAAACTTCCTATCCATAGCACTATATCTTCTAACACAGTGTAGAAGTTACTTAATAATTTCTTTTATTGTATGAAAGATCTATGAGAAAGAGGTCTCCATACTTGAGATTCTTACCTGTTTAGTTCACTACAGAATCCCCAGTGTCTGATGCTCAGTATGTATTTGTTGAGTGTATGAATGAGAGAATGAATAGATGAGGTTCTGAGAAACTGTGGGCTGCTGCCCCAATGTGCACTGAGCATGGGATATACTTCCGGTCCAATTCCCTATTGCTCTTTTCCTTCAGAAGCTTCTGGCTACATTTAGTTTTCAAGTCTGAATGCATTCTGTGAGCATACACAGAAAGCCCTGATCCCAGAGGACAGAGTCAGGTGGAAGACAGCCAACTATTAAAAAATAAATAAATAAAAGCAAAGAAAGCAGTAGGTTGGCTGAGGGTTACATGGGTTAGGCCTTGAGTGCTGAGCTGAAAGGAATTACACAAACAGCAACAGGGGCAATGCTTATTGGAAATGCCAGCCATTCTCCCAGGCTCTGCACCAACAGCTCCACTTTCTTCTTCCTGTCTCTGCAGATTAGCAAAATGGCCTAGATCAGATGCTGGTACATGTTATGCTAGAGAAATGCCCTAGCCCTCCCCTTCCCCAGACCTGATGATGGTCTAGAGAGTCGAGTCACCTCAGCCCACTCCCACATCTGGGCAGCCTGCCTATTCCTCACCAAGCCTTTCCCCTGAGTTGGTAGTGAGTTAGAAGTGGGCAGATAATGAGGACTCCACCATTCACTCAGATCTGGGTTCTCTGTTCTCTGTTCTCTGTCCATTTTTCCAGGATCTTCTAAATCATTTCCCCAATCTGTACATTTAGTCTTTCCTTGTCTGAAGCTCCTTTTCCTCAGCCATAGTCAGACTCAAGTCTTTGATTTCTCATGTTCTGACTCAGGCTGCCCCCTTCTTCCCTTGCCTTCCACCCCACCCCACCTCAGCACCTGAAGGAAAAATCTCATCTTGGCCTCCGCTTCCTCCTCCTCCTTAATGCCATGCCAGCTGCCCAGTGGCCCACCACAACACAGTGCAGTGACATTTGCTTTGGAACTATTTCCCTGGGCAATGACCTACACCCATGAATCCATCTTTCTCTTGGATACCCAGCACACCCTCTGACACCAGTTAACAGCCAGCAACTCTAGAATTTCTTGCCTCAGTTTCCATAACCCTGGTTCTTCTCCTACGTGTCTTACCATTTCTTCTTACTGCCCTCTCTGTTACCTCAATTCTCAAAAGTGGTGTCTGCCCCCGACTCAGACATTGGTCTCTACAACTCTGAGACCAGAAGAACTAGACAGTGCCCAGCTACAACTACTGACTACTCTGATCAGAATCACAATGGAATATTCTAGACAGAAAGGGAGAAAGAAAAGTGGAATGAGTGTTGGGAATCTCCTGTACATTGGATCAGGGTCCTGGTGGAATTTGGGTAAGTAACTCCATATGACAAGCACTAGACTGCAAATCACACAAGGTGCAAGGCTTGAACCTACCAGCAACTTCTTGGGCGAAAGACATCTGCTTCCACAGAGATTTAAAAGCCTTGAAAACCCTACACTGGGTCAATATGAGTGGGAGCCAACTTCATGGCACTTAACAATAGCAACATACTACCCTTAATCCACTCACTAGTTTATCACATCATTGCATCATCACATAAGTACCAGACCGCTGAGAAGCATGAGCCAGTCAAATTGACACACACTTTGAAAGGAAACAATTCAATCAGTGACAAATGCCAAATTAAATTTGGGTGGCTGTTACCAGGAGACTCTCAAGTCTAATAAGCACAGACTTTGGGAGGATCAAAGTCCCAACTCATTAAGTTTGAACTCATCTATTTTTCTTTAACACACATTCAGGTTTTCCAGCACATGCAATTTGCTGTTTAAGAAAGAATGGGAATGCCAGTTCTAAGAACTCATCAAGACTGATTCTTGTTATACTGGCCAATCATGTAAACAAATGTTTTGGACCCTGTACTTAAGTGGTTCTGGATCATTAGAATGAATTTACTAAGGACAGTTTAGAACATCAATGGTACATTTACCATTTTTTGACCTACACAAATTAGTTTTTCTTTACAAATTGAAAAGAAAGGCTCTTGAATTTGACAAATATAATGGAATGCCAATATTGCTTAGCACATGGAAGCCTCAAAAGGACATCAAGAAAGAAGGCTAGCTTCCATGCAAGATACTATTTCTCAAGTGACTAAAAGAAAAAAAAGCTAGGATGTCTGGCATCTACCCCCATTACTTCTGCTCCTTGGCCAATTGTCTCCTCTCTATATCCACTCATCCTTCTTATTTCTGTATCAACACTCCATTTTTGCATAGACAGTAAAGATTTATGATCATAAAAAAAAAAAATGGAACAAAATACAAAATCATGAAAATAAAAACAACAACAACAACAACAACAAACAGTCTGATAGAGGCTGATGGAATCCCGGAGGCTGATCTTTAGACACCCGCCAAGTCTGGAACTGAACCCACACCCAGCAGTCAACTTTCAACCAGACAGTAGACAGGCCTATAAAGTAAATAATAATGCCAGGGAGAACAGTACTCCTCAGTATAATCTATCAACTAAAGCCAAAAGGGCAGAGTTGACCCCAAAGTTTAGTAGGAAGGAAGGGCCGGAAGAAAGGATAAATGTAAATGGGAAAACCAGGGAGGAAATGGGGAAATTGCTGCTACATTAAGGGAATTGCAGCTCATGTCTCGAGATAAAATGTATATAAATTGTTAAATGGAAATCTAATTTGCTTTGTAAAATTTCACCCAAAATATAATAAATAAATATTGTCATTAGGTGCCTTCAAGTCAGTTCTGACTCTTAGCAACCCAGTATAAGTTTTTCAAGACAGTAAATCTTTATAGAAGGAGAAAATCTCACCTTTCTCCCATGGAGCACTTGGTGGATTTGAACAGCCAACCTGTGGTTTGCAGTTCAGTACATACCCTACAGTGACATGAAGGCTCCTGAAATATAATTAGAAATAGAAATAAAAAGTAGTGCTCCCTCACCCCACACCCCACCACCAGCTTTGTTTTTGGAACCTCTTCTAAACCCATGGATTAATCCTTGGCAATTTTACCTTCTCTTCTGCTTCCACTCATACCTTCATGGATGGATGGATAGATGGATAGAATCGATGAATGAGTCTTAGACTCTTCCTTCTCCTTTGTTACATCAGTTTCCTAGGAGGCACATCCAACAAAGTTCCTTTCTGCTATTCCTTCCCCAGATTCCCTTGCCCCGAGCCCAAAAGCCTGGTTCTCCAACTTACAGTGCCTTCCCCTGGACAATAGGAGAGTCTCTGATGGTCTCCCAGCTCACCCCCCTCCCTTCCCCTCAAATCCCTCCACACTATGCTGACAAATTAATCTTTCTCAAGTCAAGCTTGATTTTATCTGTTCCTAGCACAGAAACCTAGTGGCTCTTTGCTGTTTATGGAAGAAAATCCAGCCACTCTGGCATGGCATTTTACTTTCTCCCCTAAGCTCCCCAGAACCTGCATTCTCAGCCCAGACTCTGGCAATCTCCCTCTAGACCTGGGTGGTTAACTTGGCCCCTCAGCATCCTCTGCCCCATACTCAGGTAATCCTTTTCCAGCACCTGGCTAGGAGTGAGCTCATCCTTTTTTCAACACACATTTACTGAGTGCCTTCTGTGAGCTAAGCAGGCCCTGTTCTAGGCTCTGGGGCACAGTGAATGAGCCCTGCTCAAAGACAGCTTACAGGTCATGGAGAAGGACAGCAATCAATGAAATATATGGTGTTGTAGAATAACCACTGGACCACAAGGTCTGTTTGGACCTCAAGGTTGACGGTTCAAACATACCAGCCACTCCTTGGAACCCCTATAGAGGGTCGCTATGAGTCAGAACTGACTCCATGGCTCTAAACAACAATAACAATGTAGTATGTCAGGTGGTAAGGACAACTCTAGAGAATGAGGCAGGGAAATGAAGGTGAAGTGTGATGATAGAAATAGCTTCTGTTTAGTGAGTACTTTCTGCGTAAACACTGTACTGGATGCTTTCCATGTAAAACCAACATGATTTAAATAGAATTCCCTACTCTCTGTTTCTGCAAATGAAAATATTATCCTTCCTTCCTTCAAGCCCAGCCCAAACCCCACCTCTCCCAGGAAATCTTGGTGTCCCTCAACTGGTCTTTCTCACCCACAGCTTCATGGTATATCTTGGTGTTTATCCATGAAAGAAATGTCATTGTTGTTAAGTGCCATCAAGTGGGTTCCAACTCAAAGCAACCCTGTATACAATTTCTGAGGAGCAGCTGGTGGATTTGAACCACCAACTTTGTGATTAGTAGTCCAGTGCTTATCCTACAGGACCACAGCAGGACTCCAGAAATGTCATTGTTGTTAAGTGTCCGTGAGTTAGTTCTGACTCATATCTAAGGCTGTAAATCTTTGCGGGAGCAAAGAGTCTCATCTTTCTCCCACGGAGCGACTAGTAGACTCAAATAACCGAACTTGTGGTTCAAATTCCAGTGCTTATCCTCTAAAACAGAGGTGGGGAAACTTTTTTCTGCCTAGGACCACTTGGATATTTATAGCATCATTCGCAGGCAATACAAAATTATCAACTTAAAAACTATCCTGGCCTAAGCCAAGTGGTCAGGTCCCCTCAGGGCAAACCCCCTTCCAAGACTA
Source organism: Chrysochloris asiatica (assembly GCF_000296735.1). Lineage (NCBI taxonomy): Eukaryota > Metazoa > Chordata > Mammalia > Afrosoricida > Chrysochloridae > Chrysochloris > Chrysochloris asiatica. Next base: position 10,190,296 of record NW_006408546.1, on the reverse strand, counting down.
AGACTCAATGGGAATACCCAAGCAGACATGCGCTCTGACTGGTAACCAACTTGGTCACCGAAAAGGGGAAGTGAGGGAAAAACAGCAATGAAGCTGCGAGCTAAGCCCTACCTACCACGTTCAATAGGCTCCTGGGAACCCAGGTGGAGACCTGGTTGGCCAGCAGTATGGCAAGACCTAGGGACTCCTGGGCCCAGAGTCAGTGACATAGCCACAGAAGGCTAGAGTGGAGAGTGAAGCATCCAGCTGATAAGAAGAGATGACATATGTACAAGAACACCCACACTTGCAGATAATACTCACTTGACCTGGCTTCAATGACTAAATGATCAGAACTCAACTAGAAGAAGAAAGAAGAGGAAAAAAAGAGTAATCTGATATAATATGATGAACTTGGCCTACGCCTATGGATGCAGTAGTTCAAAAGAGGGAACAAATCTTTATAGCGCGCATCATTCCCACCCCCTCGATACACAGGGTAGACAGGGATGGGCAACTTGGACATTGGCTACCCAAAACAGGGGGGCGGGGTGGGTTACAAAGGCAAGAAGTGACTGGCTTACAAACTTTCAAGAGGGAACCTAGATACAGAGGGCATGGAGGAAGGTAGATTCTCCACTGAGTAGTATTCAATCTGTCTAGGCAGGGTTGACTAAAGGAAATGTGGATAGGTCTCTTGTGATACAATAGTGAATAATTCTTATCAGGACTGATTGTGAAGGTTGTAAATGTAAAGGTACACGTTTTGTAGCAAGGAGAGGAGTGATTGACTTTGCAGTCCAGGAGGAAGGGCCCTGGGACCATCAAAGGAGAAGAATAGAATGCAGGACCCTACCCAGAGAAACAACGATGCCAGCGATGGAGGCAGAGATGATGATGTGGAGAAATGGAGTGGCTGGGGATTCTAGACCCAGAGAGGGGCTGTGGGCTGACAACCGGGGGGCAGGCTTGCAGGGTATACCCTTTGGTTGGTTGATGATGCATGGAGGGGATTGTAACCATGGCAATGGAATGATATATGATAGGATGAATGTAAAGCTAATGTTCTCCCATGTAAACTATCACATAATTTACAATAAAACATTTTTAAAAACTAGCCTGTTTATTTGGATGGCTGGAACTGCAGTTGCCTTGGCATTGTCAAACCAAAAGATTTTGCGGGCCTTATATGGCCCACGGGCCAGACTTTCCCCACACCTGCTCTAGAGCCATTGTGCTCCCAAAAATGTCATCCATCCATAAAACATCACACCTGAGAGGTCCTTTGTTGTTAAGTGCTATTGAGTTGGTTCCCACTCATAGAGACCCTGTATATAAGGCTTACAAGGAGTGGCTTTTGGGTTTAACCCGCTCACCTTTCTGTCCAAACCAAGCATGTGGTCCAGTGTTTATCCTACAGTGCCACACCAGGACCCTTGGTGACCACTAAGTATAATGTTGTTGTTGTTGTTAACTGCCATCAAGATGGTTCTGACTCATAGTGACCCCATATAGAGTTTCCGAGGAACAGTGGGTGAGCTTGAACCACCAACCTTGTGTTCCAAACCAGCCTTATAGCTCAGCGCATTAACCCACAGGGCTATATTAGGCCTTTCTGAATGATATAAGAACCACATGGCTGGGCTTTCTGGAAATGCCAATTCCTAGGCCTTGACCCTGAAGATTCTAAATCAGTAGGGATGAGGTAGGCCCACCATGGGATTTTAAAGCCCCCTCTTGCCAATGGATTCTGCCAAATAATGAGATGTTTTAAGTGAGATGTTTTTGCTTTTGTTTTAGTGAAAATATACATAGCAAAGCATGCCTCCATTCAATATTTTAGACATAAGGATCAGAGACATTTGATTAGTGACATTTTTCACATTGTGTGAACATATTGCTTACCTGTGTTATTATTTTATTCTATGTATTTTTTTAATTAACGAGTGAGGTTCAGAGTAACTGTGGGATGGTGCTTAGGGCATTGGGCATGCTTGGTCTCCCTGCCCTCTGTCTTCTCATCTATGTTTTGAAATAACTGTTATCTTATGTAATGTACAAAAGATTACTTAATTTAAAAATGACTTCTGGGGTAAAGAGAAACTCAGGGACATAGTCTTAGGGATTCCTCCAACGTTTATAGGTCCAGTAATTATGAATTCTTTAAGAATTTGAAGTTCTAGTCCATATGTTTCTTCATTTTATTAGGATTTATCTATTGTGTTCCTGGTCAGAACATTCAGTTGTGGTAGCCAGGTGCCATGTAGTTCTGGTCTCAAGGTAGCAGAGGCATTGGTTTATATAGACATTTAGTCTTCTAGTCCAGTTCCTTCGGATTCTTGGGTTTCCTTCTCTTTTGGTCCAGATAATAAAGACCAATAGTTGTAACTTAGCAGATCATAAGCTTTTAATACCCCAGGCACCACTCATCATACTGGGAGGTAGAACATAAACTTTAAGAACTATATTATGCCAACCGACTGGATTGTCCCAAGAGACAACAGCCTAAGCCCCCAAACCAAGAGAGCTAATCCCATTTTGTGATTGGTTGTATCTAATTAGTATCAGCATCTATAGCTTCCCCTGTCAGTTTGTGTTATTACTGTAATACCATACACCACCAAGCATTTCCCCATTCATCCTTTTCCCTGTGTACAAGTTATTGATATTAGTAACACCATCAGGTTTTACTTTAAGAAAGGATTCTTCAGTAGAAAGAAAGAGGATAAGTAAAAGGGTTTAGAGGAGCAGGTTGGGTTAGAGTAGGGAGCACAAACTTGAAAGGATGTGAAGAAAACAGTATTGATGATTTCTAGAACATGCTGATCGCTCAGGTAAGAATATCATTAGTTTAGGCTGCTTGTTAATTTCCCAAATAACCCAAGGGATTGACTTTTCTTCAGCAAGTTAAATATTAATTTGACTGTGCAGCAGATTGATCTTTCTGTTACAGTGGTTATGTTTTGTAAATATCCCTAAAAGCACCATTGGTTTGGGAATCCAAGCCTGGATGCCTGTTGTCCCCACAGCATCTCTTTGGAAATTTTTTTCCCCCTGATGTCAAATGCTCACTTGTTTTCTTGATTAATCACTCAGCTATTTGATATCACTAAATCATTCCTTCAAAGTGACAGATATTTGCCACTAAGGCCAGCAGCTGAGGACTCTTAGGCACCCAAAGGTGACAGGGCTCTTTTACTAAGACTCAGAGGGCCCTGCTAACTGGAAGGTTTCAGGGCAGTCAACAAGGACCCCCTACTCCCGCCTCTGAACAGTTTTGTCTCTAAAGGATTAAAAAGCTTCTCAGGTGAAAGTAATTGTACAGTGTCCCTTGAAACTTCTACCTATTATAAAGCCACACTATGAGGTGGACAGGCCCTGCTCTTCTCTAACCTACATCCTGTTTGCTGTCACTTAAATCTGTTTTCCTCATCCCATTTATTAGTCGTGAGTGGATGAATTAGTAATTACCCTGAAGATGATTATGTGTGTTTTACACATGAGATGTTAAGTTGCCCCCGCCCCATCTATTCCTTCTTAAATATTGTTTTACTGCATTAATGAAAGGTTTAGTTACACTCTGATCAGGCTATCTTTACTTATGTTCTTGAGATGCCAGCCATTTTCATCAGTTTGAGAGGCAGGTAGACCTTCTAAAGAACACTTTAAAAGTTTACGTGCATAGTAGACAAAGAACACAAAGTTTTCTCTTCTTCTTTTCTCTCCCCACCCCCAACATTTATTGAGCAGCCATCTGTGCTGGGTACTCAACTCTTTACATTAAGCTTCTCATGGTGCTCCTAAGAAGATAGACAAGAATTGAAATGCATTGTGGGACTTCCCATCCAAAATGGCTTCTGGCTAGAGGTTTCCACAGTATCCTTTACTTGCTTCTCAGGAAAATACTCTACAAATACAGACAAATATGAAGACTCATACTAAAAAGGTGAATGACCACTGCAAGACACTAATTGCAAGCATCAGGAAGGAACTGACAGTATTTATAAGGCAGGTAAAGTTGGACTGAGAAAAACTTATCTGGCACATACATGTATGACATATGCCAAATTCTCTTTTTAGAGAGAAACTCCTTTAAAGGAATATATAGAAAGAAATGGCATCATTCCATTTCTGTTAAAGCCTGATTCAGTCATCCATCGTCTTTATTTACTAGAGATCAGAATAAATGTTCATCACCACCATTGTTGCTTCGGCTTCAAAGCAGGCTTAGAGCAGTTTTTCCTGGTCATCCTTCTCCTTTCCTCAGGTTTCCTTATTACCCTAGTTGTTGTTAAGTACCGTCAAGTTGATTCCAACTCATAGAGACCCTGTAAAGGGTTTCCAGGAGCAGCTGGTGGAATTGAACCACACACCTTGTGGTTCACAGTCCAATACTTATTTATCCTATAGTGCTATGCCAGAAATCCTATTACCTTAGTGTTATTAAGTGCCTTTGACTCAGTTCCAACTCATAGAAACCCATATAGGGTTTCCAAGGAATGACTGGTGAGTTTGAACCACCATTTTGCTATTCAAATCGACCTTGCGGTTCAGTGCTTATCTTACAATGCCACACCAGGACTCCAGAAAAGCCCAAATACCAGAGAACCAGTGGGCAAGTAAATGAGTTGATGAAGACGTAATGCATTCTGGAGCTGCAGAACAGGCAAGAGGCTGAAGCAAGCACAGTGGTAACTGCAGGAGTAGTGGAGCCTGGTTGCTGTAGCATGTCCTGTGACACACAGGTCAGAGCACCATAGAGAATCAGGACGGTGGTTGGAGAAAGACATTCACCTCAATAGAACAGACATATACTCAATGAAGCTTGCTGCAACTAGGAATTGAATTGGGATTTGAGCATTGAAGAGCCCACTAAACACATGTCTAAAAAGGAGATTCAACCACCATGCAATAGACAGGTAATATAAGATTAAGCCTTTCATCCTTCCTGCCTTAAAACACTGAGAACTCATGTGTGTCTCTGCCTTTTCAAGGAGGAGTGAAAAGGAGGTACAATTGTCTAAAGGCTTATTAGAACGTTGCAGTGCAAGGACCAGAAGTCATAGGAGCAGCATCTCTCTGAAAACGATGCTTTGTCAAGGGCAGAGATGTTCAGAAACTTCTCAGCATGCATCAAGACAAACTTCATAAAAAAGAGACAAACTGTTATAATGAGAACATTAACTAGAAAAGGCAACAGAATGAAAGAAAGGAGTGGGGGAGATAGAAATTGGTTTTGAGGAAGCAGTAATTCAATGTCAGAAATAAAATCCACATTAGTGTTAAGGAGCAGATTTGTTGCTGAAAACTGAATAGAATATGTGGAAGACAAACTGGAGATTCTTTCCAAGAATGCAGACAAAATGGACAGAAAAGGAAACATGTTAAGAGAGATTACAAAACATATGGAGCAGCGAAAATAGAGAGCCAGCAAACTCGTATATAAAAATGGTGTTCCAAAAAGAGGTATACAAATGTTCTGTAAATAATGACAAAGCTATAGATGAATAAAATGTTTCCTAGTTGAAAAAGCAGTCACATATAAGTAATGTTTTTGAGCCATTTGGATGTATTTCTTTAAATTTACATGTATCCAAAGATAAAGACACAGACATGCATGCACGTACACAGAAAGTCAGAGAGAGAAACTGAGTTAGCCTCATAACACTAAATTTCATAAGAAAATATTGTAAGAACTATAGCATTTTAGTATGGAAAATTTGTGACACACACAAAAATATGTGTTTCCAGTCAAGATGAAAGCAACAGCCAGACATTTAATTACATTTTCAGGTCTCATTTGTACCAGGTTAGGAAAAAGTTACTTAAAAACATTCCAGTCAACACAGATGAGACTTGGTGACAAACAGTAAAATTAATTAAAATGGAAGTCTAAATGTTTACAAACCTGCTTTTATGCAGAATTAAAATGTCAGAAATAGTCTCAATAAAGAATATATATGTAGTGAAAATTCTAATTACAATAACCTAAATTTAGTAACTCAAATTTATATGAAGACCAAAGGGGAAGGGAATGAGAGAAGGAGTAAGAGAAAAGCTATATGAAAGTCTTTATTCACGTAGGAGATACCCAGAAGCTACTTTGTTCTTATATCTTACAAATATTGAAATTGATTTAAAATAGTTAAACTTGGTTTAAAATGGTTTTCAAGAGTAAGAGATTTTCAAAAATACACTTTCAATGAATATATATACCTGCAGAAATAGTGGAGAGGATAAAGAAAAATAGTATACAAGCCCTATGTCATATTGTCATACTGTGAGGACTTGTACACTCCTGTGATGCTGGCAGTGATGCAACCAGTATTTCAAATACCAGTAGGTTCACTCATAGTAGACAGGTTTAGCGGAGATTCCACACTTAAATTAGGAAGAAGGAAGAGATGCTCCACTTCCAAAAAATTAGGCATTAACAAACTTATGAATAGCAGTTGAGCATTGTCTGATATCATGCTAGAAAATTAGTCCCTCAGATTAGAAGGCACTCAAAAAAAAAAAAACTTCCTTTGCAAAGCAGAGTCAATCTTAATGATGTGGATGTAGCAAAGTTTTCAGGACCTTCATTTGCTGTTGGGGTACAATGAAAAATGAGTAGTAACAGCTGTAAATGTCTATTAATAATCAGAACATGGAATATACAAAGTATGAATCTGAAAAAACAAGTAGTGGTCAAAACGAAATTGAACACATAAATATCAATATCTTAGGTATTAGTAAACTGAAATGGATTGGTATTTGCCATTTTGAATCGGACAATCATATGGTTTAATATACCAGGAATAACAAATTCAAGAGGACCGGCGTCACATTAGTCATCAAAAAGAACGTCTCCATTGTGAATGTTGCAAATGTAAAGGTAGACATTTTGTAACAAAAGGAAGGGAAAGGTTGATCTTGCAGCCCAGGAGCAGAGGACCCTGGGACTATCAAGAGAGAAGAGCGCAGTGCAGGACCCTACCCAGAGAAACAGCGGGGCCAAAAATGGAGGCAGAGACGATGACGTGGAGAGAGGGAGCAGCTAGGGACTCTAGATTCTAGGAAGGAGAGGGGCTATGTGCTGGTGCCTGGGAGGCTGGTGTGCAGAATATACCCTTTGGTTGTTTGAATGGTTATACATTCCTGAGTGCTTAGGTGTACATCCAAAAAAAATCCCAGAGGGACTGGAAGCAAATGCTGTTAAATGATGATTCATGGAGGGGATTGAAATCATTGCAATGAAATGAAATATGAAGTAATTAATGTAAAGCTGATGCTCTTCCATGTAAACTATCACCCAATTCACAATAAAAACCTATAAACAAACAAACAAACAAAGAGTAAAAAAAAGAACATCTTGAGATCTTGAGATCTATCCTGAAGTATAATGCTGTCGGTGATAGGATAATATCCGTATACCTATAAGACCTATAAGGAAGACCAGTTAATACGACTATTATTCAAATGAACACACTATTTATTGAAGTAAATGATTAAAAAGTAGAAGCATTCTACCAATTTTTTCTGTTTGAAATTAATCAAACATGTAATTGAGATGTGTTGATAATTACTGGTGATTGGAATGCAAAAGTGAGAAACAATGAGAAAGTATTGGCAGTTGGAAAATGTGGCCTTGGTGATAGAGATGACAGTGAAGGTCACTTGATACAATTTTACAAGACCAACAACTTAACCATTGCAAAGACCATTTTTTAACAGCATAAATGATGACTACCATGTAGACCTCACCAGATGGAATACACAGGAATAAAATTGATTACATCTATAGAAAGAGCGGGAGAAAGATGAGGCTTTCTACTTCCTCAAAGATTTACAGCCTTGGAAACCCTGTGCAGGGTCACTATGAGTCAGAACCGACTCCACAGTACTTAACAACAATAATAGAAAGAGACACTGTAGAAACTCAATGTCATCAACTAGAATAAGGCCAGGGACCAACTATGGGACAAACCATCAATTGCTCATATGCAAGTTCAAGTTGAATATGAAGAAAATTAAAACAAGTGTACAAGATCCAAAAAACAAACTTCACTACATGAAGAAGCTTCAAAAAGCTTGTGGAATTAAAAGATAATGGAATTTTTCCATGGACTTTTTGAAGGCCCCACGTATCCCACCTGAATTTAGATACAATCTTAAGAATATATTTGAACACTAATGACCTAACACCAGGGGAGTTGTGGGATGACATCAAGAACAACTTATGCCTAAAGGAATGTTATTGTTGTTAGGTGCCATCAGGTCTGTACCAACTCATAGCAACTGTATGCACAACAGAACAAAACACTGACTGGTCCTGCCCCAGCCTCACAGTGGTTGATGTGTTTGAGCCCATTGCTGCTGCCACTGTGCCAATCAATCTCGTTTGCAGTCTTCTGGTTTTTATCCAGCCCTCCACTTTACCAAACATGATATCCTTCTCCAGGGACTGCTCCCTCCTGACGATATTTCTGAAGCTTGAAAGACGAAGTCTGGCCATTCTGGCTTCCAAAGAGCATTCTGGCTATACTTCTTGTTTATTTGGCAGTTCCTGGTACTTTTAATTGTCTTCTCCAACACCATAACTCAAATGCATCGGTTCTTCTACAGTTTTCCTTCTTCACTGTTTAACTTTCACATGCATATGAGGTTATTGAAAATACTGTGGCTTGAGTCAGTTGCATCTTAGTCCTCAAACTGACATCTTTGCTCCTGAACACTTTGAAATACATCATCTCATTTCTTGACTGCTGCTCCAATGAGTGTTAATGGTTGATTCAAGCAAAATGAAGTCTTTGACAAATTGAATCTTTTCACCATTTATATGTATATTGTTTATTGGTACAGTGGTGAGGATTTTTGCTTTCTTTACATTGAGATGCAACCCAATACTGAAGGCTGTGCTATTTGATCTTCATCAGTAAGTACTTGAAATTCTCTTCCCTTCCAGCAAGCAAGGTGGTATCATCTGCATATCGCAGGTTGTTAATGAATCTTCCTCTAATCCTGATGCCATGTTCTTCTTTATATAGTCCAGTTCTCAGATTACTATCTCAGCATGAAAATTGAATAAATATGATGAAAGAATACAACCCTGCTGCACACCTTTTCTAATTTTAAACCACTCAGTGTTCCCTGACTGTTAGTCTAGGTACAGTTTCTTCATGAGCACATTTAAGCGTTCTGGAATAATTGTTCTTCACAATGTTGATTATAGCTTGTCATGAGCACAAAATCAAAAGCCTTTGCATAGTAAATAAAGTACGTGTAAACATCTTTCTGGTATTCTCTGCTTTCAGCCTAGATCCATCTGATGTCATTCCACATCCTCTTCTGAATCTGACTGAACCAAGTTCTCTGTCAATGTATGGTTGCAGCCAATTTTGTATTATCTTTAGCAAAATTTTATTTGCATTCATTATTAATGGTATTGCCCTATAATTGCTGCATTTTGTTGGGTCACCTCTCTTTAGAATGGGCACAAATATGGATCTCTTCAAATCAGTTGGTCATGTAGTTGTCTTCCAAATTTCTTGGCATAGATTGGTGAGTACCTCTAGTGCTGCAATAGTTTGTTGAAATATTTCAATTTGTATTCCATCTATTCCTGGTGTTCTTTGCCAATGCCTTCAATGTGCCTTGGACTTCTTCCTTCATTATCATTGGCTCTTGATCATATGCTACCTCTTGAAATGGTTGAACATCAACTGTTTCTGTTTGGTACAGTGACTGTGTATTCCTTCTATATTCTTTTGATACTTTCTACATCATTTAATATTTTGCCCACGTTGTTGTTGTTAAGTGCCATCAAGTTGGTTCTGACTTATAGCAACCCTGTATAGGTTTTCTGAGGAGCAGCTGGTGGGTTTGAACTGCCGACCTTGTGGTTCACAATCCAGTGCTGATCCTACGGAAGTCCTGTTTTGCCAATAGAATTCTTCAATATTGCAAGTGGGGGCTTGAATTTTTTTCTTCAATTCCCTCTGGTTGAAAAATGCTGAGCGTGTACTTCCCTTTTAGGATTCCAACTCCAAGTCTACACATTTCATTATAATATTGTTTTGTTTTCACACATAGAAATCTATTTTATTTTTGACTGGACTCGGACTTTGAGGTAGAAGCTCTCAGAAAGGACAGCCTCCATCTCTTGGCAATCTGTTCCTGTTGTTTTTCTTTGGCTTCCTTCATTCTCTTGGCCAAAAGCTTGGCGTATTCTGAGACTCCCTCCTTAATTTTCTTAGTGTGTTGTTTCTTCAGAGCAATATGCCAGCATTTGTGCTGCAGGACACGTGGAGTAACAAGACGCTGACTCTTGGGCTCTTTGGTGCTGGGTTTCTTTCCTTCCTTGGTCGTGGCTTTCTCACAACATACTGGCAGACATCATCTTCTTTAGGGAGACTAAAAAGTTTGCAGAGCCTGCTGGCTTTTATGGGCCCTGGGCGATGAGGGTCAGTCCTGGGATCTCTTTCTCTCCTTTTTTTACAATAACCAAGTTGAGAACATTCAAGTTGGTATCCACAATGCAAACCCTGGACAGATTTGTGCTTTCTTTCTTCAGTTCTCCTTGGTCTATAACAGGAATGCCCCTTACTCAGAAGCAAGCAGATATAGCCATGGGTCAAGTGACACCATATTTCATGGGAAAACTTTGCTTGTCATTTGCACCACTGATGCAGACAACATCACCCTTCCACTTGTCACCCAGAGAGTCAGTGGCAACTTCTGTGGCCATTCGTTTCTCATAAAAGGTACCAAGATTGCATTCATTGTCCACTTCAATGAGTTTCTGGCAGCTGGTGGCTGGAAAATGATGGTCAGCTTCAGGGTGAAGAAGCCGACGGCCTCTGCAGTACCACAGAAAAGAGTTTGGTTGTTTTTGTGTTTTTAAGTTTTTATTGTGAATTATGTAATAGTTTACATGGGAGAACACCAGCTCTCCATTTATCCTATCATATTTTGTCTCATTGCAATGACCACAATCCCCTCCATGCACCATCAAACAACCAAAGGGTACACCACGCAAATCTGCCCCCTGACCGTCAGCACACAGCCTCTCTCCCTCCCTGAGTCCAGAGTCCCTAGCTGCTCCATGTCTCCACTTCATCTTTCTCTGCCTCCATTTCTGGCATCACTGCCTCTCTGAGTAGGGTCCTGCACTCCGCTCTTCTTACTTGATGGTCCCAGGGACCTCCACTCCTGGACTGAAAAACCAATCACTCCCTTTCTTTTGTTACAAAACATCTACCTTTACATTTATGACCCTCACAGTCAGTCCTGGTAACAATTATTCGCTGTTATACCACGAGAGCCTTATCCCCATCTTCTTTTATCAGCCCCCATCCCAACAGACTGGAAACCACTCAATGGAGATTCTACCTTCCTCCACACCCTCTGGAACTAGGCTCCTTCTTGAAAGCTTGTAAGCCAGTCACTTCTTGCCTTTGTAGATCTCCATTTTAGGTAGCCAATGTCTAAGTTGCCTATCCCTGCCAACCCTGTGTACCAAGGGGTGGGAATGATTCTCACTGTAAAGATTATTTCCCTCTTTTGAGCTACCACATCCATAAGTATAGGCCACATTCAACAAATTGTAGCAGATTACTCCTTTTTTTCCTCTTCTTTCTTCTTCTAGTCAAATTACGATCATCTAGCCATTGAAGTCAGGTCAAATGGTTACTATCTACAAGTATGGGTGTTCTTGTTCATCTCCCCTCACTTTATAACAGCTGGATGCTTCACTCTCCACTCTAGTCCTCTGTGGCCATGTCACTGCCTCTGGGCCCAGGAGTCCCTGGGTCTTGCCC
>NW_006408546.1:10158666-10160017 GCF_000296735.1 Chrysochloris asiatica | reverse complement strand
ATATCTTATAAGACAAACCAAAAAAAAAAAAAAAAAATTGCACTGGGTTTCAAGATGTAGAGTGGGGGTGTATAATGAGACAAAGTAAAAATAGATAGTATTAGAGATGTAAAGGAAGGCACACATATGGATAGAGCAAAATTTAAAACTTTAAAGGATACTATAAAATCTTGGATGAAAGAAAATTTTCTTGAGAAGAAATATAGCTCTTAAATCTGGTTTAAGGGGGAAAAAAGGTTTAAATAGACCTATTAGCATGAGAGAATTTTAATCAGTACTTAAAAATCTACCCACCAAAACAGAAACAACATGAAGTCCAGATGGTTTGCTCAGTGAGTTCTACTCCAAACATTCATGGATACATTATCCAAATCATGTTAGGAAACTGTTGTAACCTTGATATCAAATTCTAAGTGAAATAGTACAAAACAAAAGAAATATAAGGGACCAATTATCCATAAATTCAAAATATAATATCACACTAAATCCAGCAATGTACAATATACATATATTTAAAATTACAATTTTGGGCTTGATCCAGAATTGGAAGGCTGGTCTAATTTTAAATATATCTCTTCATTTCATTAATGGATTAAAGAAGAAAAGAATAATCATCTTGAAAGACACAGATAAAGCATTTGATAAAAATTCAGCATCATCTTCACAGTGCTAGAGATATGGTATCTTGTCTGGGATATGGTATCTACCAAAACCTCAGAACAAGTATTATTATCTAGTGGTGAGACATCAGAAGCATCCCCTTTCCCTCTGAAAACCATAGACAATGCCCTGTTATCTTTGCTTCTATTCAGTATTTACCGTGGATCCTAGTTAGGACTCTGAGACATGAAAAATAAATTAAAATTATAAGAAGAATACCATGATACAGCAGAAAGATTCAATACAGAGAATCCAAGAGACTATATAGACAAACGGTTAGCCCTAACATGAGAGATGAGCAAGTTTGCTGGTTACAAAGTCACTACATAAACATTTACTGATTTCTTAAATATTAATAACAAACAACAATACATAATTTTTAATAAAATAGCATTTTTGTTAGCAAAAAAATTTTGAAGTACCTACGAATAAATCTAAAGAAAGATACAAAATGTCTGTAAGACTGCAAAACCATTTGAATTTCAAGGTCGGCAATTCAAACACACCAGCTGCTCCTTGAAAACCCTATACAGGGTCGCTATGGGTCAGAATCAACTTGACAACGGTTAACAACAACAACAAGGGGAAAATGACAAAACTTTAAAGTTTTGCAAAATTACAAAAACATTTAAATAATTCAGGAGATATACATGTTCATGGGTGAGAAAACTGCAAATCTCACCAAGTTTAA
>NW_006408546.1:10142429-10158120 GCF_000296735.1 Chrysochloris asiatica | reverse complement strand
AAAATATTTTAGAAGAAAGCATAGGAGAATATCTTAATGCAGTGGGGTGGGTGAAGAGGGATTCCATAAACAAAACACAAAAAGCATGAATCACAAAGGAAAACGACCATTTGACAACATAAATTTTAAAACTTTGATACAAAAAGACGTCATACACAACATAGTTAAGTCACACACTGGGGGAAAAAAAAAGTTGCTACTTATCTAATAAAAAATCTGCTCAGAATATATAATTGTTCAAACAATTTGGATAATAATATGGCACCATTCAGTGAAATTAAACATGTGTAAGTACAGGCTGCCATAATGGAGATACTAACAGCAAAATGCTTAAAGTCAAAAACATTTATTTCTCTCTCACATATCAGTCCCGAAGTTTACAGCCCTGACAAGGAAAACAAGTGAGATGTTCATGGTCATTTAGGTACACTCAATTCTTTCCAAGTTACAGCTGAGTCATCACCTAGGACAATGCTGTTTTCTGCATAGTTGGAGATGGGTCATCACATTTGGGATTTGGCTAGAGGAAACAGAGAAGTGATCATGGAGGAGAACCCTCTGCCCTCACTGCCTCCAGGCTCTGACTCTAAAGCAGCAGAGTCGAAAGCTACTTATATTCCACTGGTGAGAACTTAGTCACATCCAACTAAAAGGGTGGCTGGGGCATGTGTTCTAGCTTGACATCCATGTTTGGAAACAGAAGCATGGATTTGGGTTAACTTCTAGCTGTCTCTGCTCCACTATAAGATTTAGCAAGTTCACTGCTAGGTATCCTTAGCAAACTCTTGCACATGTGCACCGCAAAACTGACGCAAGAAAACTCATAGGTGCTTAAAATATAATAGGGAAAAAACAACAGGAAACCCAAGTGTTGGTTATCAGAATACAAAAAGAAGTTGTAGTAGATTCATATGTTGTTGTTAGCAAGTGCTGTCGAGCAACTCCAAATTAAAGTAACACTCTATAGGGTTTCCAAGGAGCAACTGGTGAGTCTGAACTGCCAACCTTGCAGTTGGCAGTCTAGCACTTATGCTGCACTGCCACACCAGGAGTCCTCATATACAGGGACAAAACGGAATTAGTTACTGTTGCACAATTGGGAAAGGTTGCACAAGAGACTCCTATGTTATGACATTCAAACTAGATGATAGATACATGGGTGTTTTATTATTTATTAATATTATTACTATTATTAATTTTTAAATAGTGTTGTCGTTGTTGTCAGGTGTCATCGAGTCAGAACCGACTCATAGCAACCCCATGCACAGCAGAACGAAATAATGTCTGATCCTGGGCCAACCTCACTACCGCCACCACACTTGACGCCATCAATGATGTATGTGTGTGCATTTTCAGACTTAAAATATTTACTGATGAAGATCAAAGAGCACAGCCTTCAGCATGGGTTGCATCTCAATGTCAGGAAAACAAAAACAAAAATCCTCACCACTGGACCAATAAACAACATTCTGATCAACGGAGAAAAGATTGAAGTTGTCAAGGACTTCATTCTTCTTGGATCAACTATCAACACTCATGGAAGCAGCAGTCAAGAAATCAAACGACGTACTGCATTAGGCAAATCTGCTGCAAAAGACCTTTTTAAAGTGTTGAAGAGCAAAGATGTCAAACTTGAGGACTAAGGTGCACCTGACCCAAGCCATGGTATTTTCAATAACCTCATATGTATGTGAAAGCTGGACAGTGAATAAGGAAGACTTTAGAAGAATTGATGCTTTTGAGTTATGGTGTCGGAGGAGAATATTGAAAGTACCATGCGTTACCAAAAGAACCAATAGATCCATTTTGGAAGAAGTACAGCAAGAATGCTCCTTGGAGGCCAGCATGGCCAAACTTCGTCTCTCATACTTCGGACATATTGTCAGGAGGGATCAGTCACTGGAGAAGGATATCATGTTTGGTAAGGTGGATGGTAGGGAAAAAGAGGAAGACTCCCAGCAAGATGGATTGGCAAAATGGTAGCATCATTGGGCTCAAGCGTGGCAACAATTGTGAGGTTAGCCCAAGATCAGGCAGTGTTTCCTTCTGTTGTGCATAGGGTCACTATGAGTAGGTACCAACTCGATGGCACCTAACAACAACAACAACAAGATGTGTGTGCACATATACATATGAAAGAAAATAAAAAACATTTCTATTGGGGCTCCAGTTCTTACATTCACAGGTTTATTCTGAACATAATGTGTTTAAATACGTCTCTGTGATCAGTAGATGGCTGCAGACAAGTCCGCTCAGTAATACACTTGTCTTAGTCTCATTGTTGCTAAGTGCCATTGAGTTGGTTCCAACTCATAACAACACTATAGAGAGTTTCTGAGGAGCAGCTGGTAGGTTTGAACCACTGACCTTTCAATTAACAATCCAGTGCTTTTCCTACAGCACCACACCAGGACTTGCCTCATTAGGGTACCTTAAGGAAAAAAAGGGATCAAGCAAAACAGTGGCTTCCAAGGGCATCTGCTGGGCCAGTTAAATTCAAGGCAGATTGTCAGTTCAGAAGGTTTTAAGAACTCTTTTTAAAGAATCCCAAAAAGGTAGTCTTTATAGATTTCCTTGAAGGACACAGGGTGCTTATTATGAAGAAGTTTTAAGAAAATGAAAAAAATGATTGGTAAGCAGAAGACCAGAAAAGGCGTACTGAGGAATTTTTTTTCCATCACTTGTTCATTCTTTGAGGGTACAAAGGGCTGTCCTGTGGAGATTTCATTGGGAAATCTTACCCTGCTCACCCTGTATCCCTGATACAGCCCCTTTTCAATTTATTCTCCAAATTGAAAGAACATTCAAAAGGAACACAATTGAGTCTCACAGAATTCTTTGGAAAAGGCGTAGAGATATAGAAGCACCACCTTCAGAAATGTATAGTTTAGATGGAAGGTATGTTGAGAAAACATAGCTTCACATTGCGATATTTTTGTTTAATAAAAATTTCTATGATTTGTAACAATAAGTTTTTACTTACTCTCATATATACATAAGGAGCTCTGGTAGCATAGTGGTTACGAATTGGGCTGCGAATCTTAATGTCAGCAGTTCGAAACTACCAGCTCTTCACAGGAGAAAGATGAGGTTTTCTGCTCCTGTAAAGATTTACAGCCTCAGAAACCCTGTACAGGGTCGCTATGGGTTGGAATTGACTAGACAGCACTTAACAATAACATATATGCATATATGAGTAAATATACACACATAATTTAGACTAATATATACATATGTGCACATATACATGCACATATGTAGAATATTCATTTTTGTATATATATTTATATATAGAAAGTTTACCTCCCCAAAGTGAAATAGATACGACTTTTCATCCAACAGGCTGGTAAAGATGCCTGTTAATATTAAATGTAGACAAAGATGTGAGAGATGAACAGAAGTAGGAATGGAGTTTTGTAGGGCATTTTAGCAATATCTAAAATACTTTAACCGGGCATCTCTATGAACTTCAATTTCTCTGCTCAGCACAATCTTGGAGGCACATAAGGAGGCAAAGTGCAAAAATGTTCAGTGCAGCAAATTTTAAAATAGCAAAAAATTAAAATTGTCCTAAAAGCCATCAATTAAGGAAATGACTAAACTATAATCTAACCATAGTGTGGAATATTATGCAATAGTTAAAAAAAAAAAAAAGCAAAAGTTCAATAGAACTATTTGTGCTTACCTTGAGTGGACCTTCAAGACACTGTGTTCTGTGAAAAGGCAAGTTGTAGAACAAATGAGAGAAAACAACCTTGTATATTTCCTGTAGGGACGTGTGCATTGTTTGCTGTGGAATTTGCTGATTAAATAAGCTTAAATTTGAGAAACTATATTTGTTAAAATGTTTTTAAAACAAAAGTGACTTGACCAGATAAAACTAAACAAAGAGATGATGCGACTCATCCATCCATGCATTCACTGTGTCAGAATCTAGGACACAGAAGTGAATTAAAAAGCAAAGGCCCTTCTTTATAAAATTCAATTACTTGAAGGATTGAAAGTTCATCAAAATTACAGCCGAGAAATTGTACCACTCATCATATGCATCTATTCCATGAGAAAACTCACATAGGAAGATCTTTCATTGACTTTAAGCTCTGACCCTAAAGTAGCAGGCTCTCTAGGGTAAAGAAAAATTTTAAGTAATAAGTCATTGCGATAATTTTAAGTAATAAGTAATAGTAAGGAGTTCTGTTGTGGCTCTTTGGGTTAATGTGCTGGGTTTCAAGGACAGTTTGAACCCCAAGGTTGGTGGTTCAAGCTCACCAGACACTTCGGAAATTCTATGCTGTGAGTCGGAACTGATTTGACAGCTCTTAGCAACAACAAAATAAATAATAAGTCATTGCTCAGGGTCTCAGTTTACCCATCTGAAAAGTTTACCCTGCTCAAAATTTAGTTCATAGGCTATTGAGAGTGAAAAATCTGATCATATTCTTTGTAGCGTGGTGTGTGTGGTTGATCAAGGGGAAGAAACAAAGGTACTTTCTCTTACTTTTTCAGAAAGAGCCTAAGGTATAAAATGTGACTCATTAAAACAGGAAATACAGTCCAGATCAAAACACTCTTAGGTGATCATGCAACTAATTGGAGAGTGAGAACTAAAGGGGAGTTATTAACAGTGAGCTCCACAAGTGCTTATCAAAGAGGTCAATATGAAACGTGTGCCTTTTTCTAACACCTCCACAGAGGACTCAATACTGCAATAAAAGGCATGCTGGTTAAATGTGTTTGTCACTTCTTGCCTTTTGAAATCTTCCTTTTGAAAACTCAGAATTAAGAGTGATTGGATTTTCTAATGATTAATAGCTGGGCCATAGATGAGCACCATTGGCTCTGACTTCGTGGCACCTTAATGAGACAGTCTTGGTTCCCCAGAGTCAGTACTGAATTCTCAACTTGTCCATCTGCTCCTCCTCTTCCTGACAGTATCATAAGTGGTTTCAAAGGAGTTACAAACACGGGCCTGAAAGTTCCTCAACCACCTCAGTCAAGTGGTTCCTATCTGTACCTCATCAGCATCAAACACTGTCACTTCCATTATCGCCAACTCTGGACAGTCATTTCTTGGTCCAGTTATCACCCAGGCGTCCAATACAGCCCCAAATTTCTATCCTTCATCTCAAGAACTTTGTCCTCCACCTCATCCCAATCACCCCAGATGATCAAGATCATCAGGTAGTCCCAGGTTCACTTGTCTCCCAATCTAGTCTAGACCCCATTGTCATGTCATTTCAGCAAAGCTAGGCTTACTGACTCTCAAATTGAGCCCAGAATGGTAGCTTTTACTCACATACAACTATTGATAATTTGGTATGTGGCTCATCCAAATGGAAATGTATTGTCAGTTTAAAATATACACAAGAATTCACAGACTTGGTGTGAAAAAGTTCAAATATCTAATTAATAATTTTTACATTGATTATATATTGAAATGTATCTCTTCCAAATGTCTTGGCATGAGTGTTCCCAGTATTCAGAGATCCCTATTTGTTCCAAAGAAAGATAACCTACCAGAATTTGGAAATTATCAAACAATATCTACACCATTAATATCACATGTAAGTAAAATTTTGCTGAAGATAATTTTAAAATTGTTGCAACAGCACATTGACAGGGAGCTGCCAGAAATTCAAGCTAGATTCAGAAGAGAACATAGAATGATGTATATATCATTGCTAATGTCAGATGGATCGTGAAAATATATAAACTATCATTTCAACATATGTTGTTGTTGTTGCTAGGTGTCCTTGAGTTGGTGCCATGCACAAAAGAATGAAACACTGCCTGGTTCTGTGCCATCCTCACAATTGTTGATGTTTGAACTCTTTGTTGCAGGCATCGCATCGTCAACTCCATTTCATTGAGCATCTTACTCTTTGTTGTTGATCTTCTACTTTACCAAGCAGGATGTCCTTTTCCAGGGACTAGGCCTTCCTGGTACTTCTTCCAAGACAGATTTGTTTGTTCTTCTGTTAATCTATGGTACTTTCAGTATTCTTCACCAACACCATAATTCAAATATATCAATTCTTCTCAAGTTTTCATTATTAATAGTCCATCTTTCACATGCGTATGAGACAATACCATGGTTTGGATCAGGTGTACCTTCGTCCTCAAAGTGATATCTTTGCTTTTTAACACTTTCAAGGGGTATTTTGCAGCAGATTAGCCCAATGTGATAGATCAATTGATTTCTTGATGGTTGCTTCCAGGAGCATGGATTGTGGATCCAAGTAAAATGAAATCCTGTGCAACTTAAATCTTTTCTCCATTTATCATAATGCTGTTTATTGGCTTAGTTGTGAGAATTTTTGTTTTCTTTAAAATCCACACTGAAGGCTGTATTATTTATCTTCATTAGCAAGTGTTTCAAGTCCTCTTCATTTTCAGCAAGCAAGGTTGTGTCATCTGCATATCTCAGGTTGTTAACAAGTCTTCTGCTAATCCTGATGTCACATTTTCTTCAGATATTCCAGCCTTTCAGATTATATGTTCAGCATGCAAACTGAATATAACCCTGATGCATACCTTGCCTGAGTTAAAACCACCTTGTTCTGTTCAAATGACTGCTTTTTGGTTTATGTACAGATTCCTCACAAGCACAATAAAGAGCCTGGTATGGTGCTGTAGGCTAGGCACTGGACTAGGTCAGAAGTTCTAACCTACCAGCTGCTCCTTGGAAACCCTATACAGGCTTGCTATGAGTTGGAACCAACTCAATGGCACTTAACAACAACATGTGTCATTAAAATGAATTTTGTGTTTCTTTTATTTTTACTGTGATTAGCTAGAAAAATGTGTGGCCTGTGTTATATTTCTGTTGGCTAGTACTGTCCAGCTGATGGCTGGAACTATAGGAGACAGAATCTGGTTCTCCAGGGGCTGGAATTGGCATAAGCCCCACAGAGGTGGGTGTGGGCAGGGTATACTAGAGGGGCTAGTCTACCAGAGACCCAATCCTAGTATAAAGTAGCATCTCTGTCCACAAATTAACAGGTACAAGGTGGTTTGCTAAGGAAGAGACTAAACATATCAGTAACATGTGACATCTTTGCTATTGTTTGCTCACTGTGTAGGTCTGACCCAGAGATGAGCAGGGACTAGGGCAGGCAGAAAGCCCCACATCCACAGGTGAATCACAGTAGTAATGAAGAGACTGGGCCACTCCAGGAGAAGAGGTATCACTCCACATAGAATAAATGATGAAAGAAAGAAGGGGTTCACTGGCTGGATAACACTACCAGTTGTCAAGAATCATCCCCCAGGAATAACCCCAGAACCAGATGAAGAAGCAGGAATTTGAATAAGATGTAAAGAGACTTGAGGTCTCTCTCCTTTTAGAGCTCTAGATAAATCTGTCTCCCATTTTATACTACCAAATCAGATTCTGAGACAGGATTAGAATGCAAGAAATGTATGTGAAAACTATACTGGATGCTCTTGGGTGCCTACCAGAAAGTCCTGTGCTACATACATGGCTCTGAGGGACTCACAGAATCTGGAGCCCAAACCCAAATGAACACTCTGGGAGATACCCCTTTACTGGCTGGGGCACCCATCCTCCAGCTGTGTGTCTGCCAACAGCTCACAGCTGACTGCATCTCTGGAGAGTTGCCTTTTACCTAACTAGGGGAATATTCCCATTGCCCCACCCCTAGGGTGATGGTGGTATTGTTAAGTGACATTTAGTCAGTTACGACTCACAGTGACCCTGTACAGGGTTTCTGAGAAGCAGCTGGTGGGTTTGAACTGCCAACCTTGCAGTTAGCAATCCAGTGCTTATCCTCCAGTGCCACACTAGGACTCTGACCCTAGGTCCTTGGTAAATATCTAACTGACATAGGAGTACAAGTGGTCAGCTCCTTAACTCACATGGGGAGAGTAACTCTGGTGCAGTTTGTGCTCCACAGCTTCTGTGGAACCAAGGTAATGTCAATGTCCAGTAGACACAGGTCCTTGTCTTCCTGCCCCATTCTTGCTCCTCCATTCCCTTCCTTTGAGAATGTTCCTCCAATAAATAATGTGAACAAGACACCCATCTCAAGCTCTGCTCACAGGAGCCCACGGATCTAGAAAGTCAAGGATGCATGGGTTAAGTGAGTCAGGAAGTGACACAAAGAAGGAAAGGAAACTAATCAAGGGTATATTGTCAAGCCAGTTAACAACATGGATGACTGGAGAGAGCCATCCCAGCCAGGAGTGAGGACCTGGAAGATTTATACATCAGTTCTTCCCAGGCATTTGTTGAAGTTTTCTGGGCTGGGCAGTGTGAGTTCCACAAGCACTTGCAGCCAGCATGGGCAGGACAGCCAGCACTCCAAGGCATCAAGATCAAAAGCTGGCAGTCAAGAAGTCAGGCCACTATGCCTGAAGTACTAGAGATGAGGAGATATGTACACCAAGAGTTTTCCACTCAAAATCCAAACTTCTGTTTCTGTTTAATCAATTGAGTATGTGGACCTCCACAACATCCCTACTAGGTACCACATTGACCCAAACAGACTTGTCCCTCAACTCTGTGTTCTTAAATGTACACTCTCATGTAGCATTTATGTATGAGGTAGACTTCACTGAAAACTCAACAGTGAGGGAGGAGATATTTACTTTGTAGAAATACAAATAACTTCAAAGATAACATTACATTTTTCTGTTCTTCACAGCCCTTCAGCTGCCCCAACTGAAGAACCTCTGCTGGTTGCCTCAGCTCTACCCCCCTCTGCCTGTAAGAGCCCACTAAGGTGTTCCTTGTGCTCATTGGAACAAAAAGCTCTTTCATATTACAGGTGTTGCTCCCTTAGAAGGTATTTATGGATTAATAAGCAATTTTCCCCTCTGTTAGATTTGTATCCTGGTATGCCATTATGTTGCTTTGAATTAAGTTATAAGTTTATGTGCTAAATTGGAGAGTAAATTATGTCATGTTTCTTGGCTGTGAGATTTAGCACAAGGGATGGAAGAGGAATGCATGTGTAAGCGCCACCCAGACATCCCCTAGAAGGGAATAAGAGGTGAAGATGAGGAAGGTAACATCAGCCACATGAAAGGGTATCAATAAATGAATAATACCCCAGGAATTTCCAAAGGGAACTGCTTCCTTCACTCTTCGACCAAGAGACAAGACAAAGCTCACTTGGTACTGCTGCTGTTTTCATTTAATCAGCTTCTGCTTACTGAGTATCTGCCACACATTGGGCACTGATCTAGGCAGAGGGAGAATTGTGACAAAACAGGGTTCATGTTTTCATTGATGTTACATTCTAAGGGGAGAGACAAAGCCCTCCCTACAAAGACCAATGTTGTTGTTGTTGTTGTTAAGTGCCATCGAGTCGGTTCCGACCCATAGCGAACCAGTACAGAGTTTCCAAGGGGTATAAATCTTTACGGGAGTAGAAAGCCTCATCTTTCTCCCGTGGAGCAGCTGGTAGTTTCGAACCGCTGACCTTAAGGTTCGCAGCCCGATTCGTAACCACTACGCTACCAGAGCTCCTTACGATACCAGAGCTCTTTATAAGTAAGGTAATTTCAGTCAACACTAACTCAGAGCTATGCTGAAAGCAAAGCCCTATTATGACAGAGGATGACTGTTGGTAGAATAAATGACCACAACTGTATCCAGAGCCATTTGGGTGGGCACTTCTGAGAAGGTAACATTCAATTAGGGACTATAAACAGAGATACCATAAATACAGTAGAGATTGCAGTGAGAATGGGACCTAGTTAGCAAGGATAAAATAGCTGAAAATGCAGGACAGGGGGCTGGAGAGGTAGGCAGGCTTCATTTATGTGGACTTCATGAAAATGCTTATCATGCTTAGCAGCTAACTGAAAAGTTGGTGGTTCCAATCCACCCAGAGACATCTTGAAAGACCTGACAATTTACTTCTGAAAAGTTAGCCATTTGCAATCGTATGGGACCCAGCTCTACTCTGGCACACAGGAAGTCACCATAAATTAGAGCCACTCAGCAACTTTTATCTTCATTCTGATGCACAATCCTAAATGCTCTTTAAGACAGGGCTGAGGAAACTTTTTTCTACCAAAATTTATAACATCATCGGCAAGCCATACACAATTATCAACTTTAAAATCAGCCTACTATATTTGGTCAAACATTTCATTAACTCACTCCTAACGTGATGACTAGAACTGTAGTTGTTTTGGCATGACCAGACCAAATGATTTTCAGGGCCTTATGTGACCAGTGGGCCAGACGTTCTCCATCCCAGCTTTAAGGGATAGACCTGGAGCCAAAGTTGATGTGGTAGGTACACTTGGCTTTTCCCCCCACCCCTCTCCATTAAAAACAAGGAATGCTCAAAATAGACTTAACTTTTACAGATGCTATTGTACCCAGGTTAATAAATGACTCAAGTGGTCTCTGGCGGTCCCTCCCAGCCCTGCCATGATATAGAATGCTCTGCTTACTCCAGGAAAGACTGGCCACTCCAGGCAGGGAGTTGAATGTAATACTCACCTATAAAGGAGGGCTGTCTCTGAGGTGTTGACCCTACTCCTAAGAACTGATAGCAACTAATAGAATCTTGAGAAACGCCATCCTGAGCTGGTGGGGGTGGGGACGGGAGTGGATGGGGCGAGGAAAGCAGCAGCTATGGTTGCTCTCCACCAATCTGTGAGTCTTTCTCTGAGAACATGGGCGGCTCATAGGGATCTGGGCCTTGCAAGTAATACTCAATGGAGGTCTGGACACCGCTGGATAGACCCCAGAGCATGTGAGAGAAGAGGCCATCCTGTCTACAATTTGGCTTTTGGAGACCCCCTCCCTGGAGATGTTCACTGACCACGATGTCTTGGTAGCACCAGCCTGGAATAGAAATCTCCAGTGACTGGAAGCCAGATTCCCTTCTCCTCACGCCAAAGGGCTGGAAGTGCCATAAAGTCTGAGTCATGGTCAAGTGGAGCTCCTGGAAACCCTTCAGCTCCCATGATGACAGAGTACTCTGCTCTCTTGGAAGCAGTAACACTCCACAAGGAAAAGCTCACACCCTTCTGAAGGGTCTGGGACCATCTGGGAATACCATCTGAAGAAATGGGAGAACTTTCCACCCACTACTGCTTCAGAGGTCCCGCCCCTCTGTCCACAGTTGTGGACAGTTAGATAGACCTCCCCTGCATTTTCTGCCCTTTCCACATGGGGCATTTATAGATCAAGAGAGAGCAAACTGGGAGTTGAACAGAAAAAGAAAAAGAGGGAAGAGAGAGAAGGGGAGGAGAGAAAACAGAAAAGCAAGAAGTTAAAAAGAAGCCTTGCCTGGCTTCCTATCAAGTGCTCGCCCTGAAGCAACTGGCACCTGTACAAGGCATCCACAAGCCAAGTATTCCCCTCACAACTATTACAGTCTACCATTATGGCTGGCTAACAGAAATCAATCTTCTTCACGAACAGAGAGGGAGACCAGCCAAGTCTGGCAAGAGGATCCAGCCAGCATCAGCTGCACAATGTCTGGCATTAAAGTGTCAGGTTTCTCCCACTCACCTCTTCTGGAACCAGGAAAGGACAATGCCCATGGTGTCTCTCGGGGACAGACCAGTAGGGTTGCCAAGATTGACATTCCAGGCATGCCTAGTTAGGATGCTTCTGTTTGGTATGATTGTATCTGTTTAACTCCAACCATCCTGGAACTATTGGATCCACTTTCCAGCATGAAGATGTCTGTGATTGGATCTCACCTGCACATCTGCAAATATCTTTCAACCCTAGTCTTTTTCCTTGAATCAGAGATGTAAATATGCCCATGGTGTTTTAGGTGCCATTAACTATTTCATCTCACAGTTAATACACGTGACTAAGTACAACTACTCCATAGTGATTTCTTAGTTGTAATCTTTTTGGAACCAGATCACCAGATCTTTCTCCCATAAAGACTACAGTCAGGAAAATCCTATGGGGCAGTTAGAATATTCTTGGAGCTCTGGTAATGCAATGATTAGGCACTTGGCTGCTGACTGAAATGTTGGTGGTTTGAACCCACTCAGCTGCTTCCCAGGAGAAAATCCTAGTGATCTGTTCCTATAAAGATTACAGCCAAGAAAGCCCTACGGGTCAGTTCTACTTGGTCACTTGGGGTTGCTACTGATTGAAATTAACTAGACGGCAACTAAGAAAAATATTCTGAGTGTTTCTCATGGGTCAGTGACAACACTAGAAGACGGAGGGTAAAATGTTTCCTCTGTCTGGTGCTCCCCAGGGTGAAGATGGACATGGATGTATTTTGCATGCGTTCTTTCCATTTGCCTGCATTTCTGGAGAAAGGGGAACAGAAAAAGCTCTCTAGGCTGTATTCAGGAAGTCACCCAAGGTGTGAATGTTGCCAGATGGAGGGAGGCTGGACACCCCATTTTGAAAATTTCTCAGTACCCAGGAAAGAAGTAAGCTACCCTCCTTAGCTTCTGCTCAAATGTATTTTTTTAATTTAGACTTAATCTCATTTTTAATACCTTGGAGGCAGGTCTGGATTATTGATTGTAGTAGCAATGTATATACTCTAATCCTTTATAATGATGTGCATATTAATACAAGGTGCATTTGGGGGAGTTCATCCTATGTATGATTTCTTAACATAAATATTGGTCACAGTAGCTACATGCTGATAGTAGATCATTATCCTTAAAATCTCTTGTCATAAACACCAAAGCTTTTCAAAACTTTCCTTTTGTAAAGATTAATTTTATATCATAAATTGCTTTTCTTTGTGGTTCATCCCCAAGCCTGGGATTTGCATTAATATAGGACCAGTTTACCATCACTGCCAAAGCACTCATAGGGTTTTGTTCCAATTTCCTGGTCTGGAGAAGGAGCTAAGGACTGGTTCACAGAAATAAACAACAGTTCCAAGGCCACAAGTTTAAGGAACTTTTTGATGAAGTCAATGGACCCTTGAATGGTTCCACTGCTCACTTCTTTGTTTTCATGATAGCGGTGTCTCCGGCAGCATTTCAGTATTTTTCTTGGTGTCTCCTGCAGATTCCTCTGCCCCTGGGGAGACCACAGCAGAAGAAGGTGGGTCAGGAGTGATGGTTTCTGGGGAGACCTGTGTAAGCCCTTCACTGCCAGCAGTAGCCGAGGCTGTGAGCTGCAGTAGGAACTCTAGCTCCTCCGCCTCAAATGTATTCTTAGGGTTACTTTCTGGTCCATATGGATTGATAGTTTTGCATCAATTTGGAGATGGTTGCTAAGGGAATCAGGAGTGAAGTCTTTGGTGTGTAAATCTTATCATTGTTTTCCAAATTAGCATCAACACAAGCTGTAAAGTTGAAAGACTTTGGAGCTAATTAACACATGTACTAGTGATTAAGGAAAAACAGACACAAGAAGAAAATTCAGAAATGGGACTGATGATACTATTATCTAACTATATTTCCCCATGTGACAAGAACAAGGTAGAGTCTAAACAGAATGGCAGATTCTGGGGCAGGGAGACTACAATGCTTCATCTTTCTTGTCAGTGATGCTAGTTAACCAGTGATTATGACAACGGAGACCTAGGGTGGCAAGGTTGTTTGAACAGCAAGGTCAGCAGTTCAAACTCACCAGAAGCTCCTTAGAAACCCTATACAGGGTTACTATGGGTCAGAGCTGACTTGATGGCACCTAACAACAACATGGCAAAGGAGAAAAAAAAAAAAAATGCTAAGACATCTTGAATGGTTATTTGATGAAAAACTAAATTCAAGTTTCAGAATCACAAGGGAGAAAGAGTTAAATTCTGAAACTGGATTTTTAAGAAAAAGATGACACTAAATCCTGCGGGTAAAATCAGGTTGTTATTGGTGGTGGTTTTGTGCCATTTAGTCAGTCCCAACTCACAGTGACTGTATATAGGGGCTCTGAGACGGTAAATATTTATGTGAACAGAGATCCTCATCTTTCTCCCATGGAGAGGCTGGTGAATTCGAATTGCTGACCTTGCAGTTAGCAGCCCAATGCATAACCCACTATGTACCAGGGTTTCTTACAATCAGGTTGTTGTTGTAAAATGCCATCGAGTCAACCCTGACTCATTGCAACCCTGTATAGGATTTCTGATGAGCAGCTGGTGGGTTTGAACCTCTGACCTTATCAACTCAATGGCACACAACCACCAACAACCTGATTGTCCCCAGGATTTAGCATGTTTTTTTATCTTAAAACTCTGAATTCAGAATTTAACTCTCTTACCCCTGTGATTCTGAGACATGCAGTTACTTTGTCATCATCAAATACCACTCAAGATGCCTCAGCATTTTTTTTTCCTCCTTTGCCATGTTGTTGTTTTTAAGTGCCGACGAGTTGACTCTGACTCATAAAAGCCCTTTATAGGACTTCTGATGAGTGGCTAGTGGGTTTGAGCCACCAGCCTTGTGGCTAGCAATCCACTGCTTTTCCTACAGCACCACGCCAGAAGATTGTTGTTGTTAAATGCCATCGAGTTAGTTCTGACCCATAACGACACTGTATACGGTTTCTGAGATGCAGTTGGTGAACTTGAACCACAGACCCTGTGGTTCAAGACACAACCTTTTGGTCCAGTGCAGTAACCCACAGCACCACCCCAGGACTCCCCAATCAAATTAGTGTACAGGAAATGGAACAGACGTAGAGAATTATGATTACTGCTAAGTGTTTGCATTTCTTTAATTTTTTTACTGTAAATAATATAGCACTCGTGATCTTTTTTGGCTGACAACATGAAGACATAGTTTTTTCTTAAACAACAACAAAAAAAGCATAATTGAGTGAAAAGAGTATGGTAGCATGTAGTGATTTCCAAACTCTCAACAACTGGCTACATTTGAAATGCCTGAAGATTTGAGAACTCCACTATTGAACATCCTGAGTTAATAGAACTGATAGAGAATTTGCCGAGGAAAGAATACCCAATAAGCAAGGTTAGCAAGGACTTAGTTGTACTTCCTTACTCATCTGTGGTAAACATGAAACCCATGTGAAACACTTTACTACAGATTAGTAAATAAGTACAAGTAAGCCTTTCCTTTTCTTGTTTAGTGGGTACTCCATTTTTTTTTAATTTTTAAAAAATGTTTCATTGTGAATTATATGATAGTTTACATGGGAGAACATTAGCTTTACATTCATCCTCTCATATATCGTTACAGTGCCATGTTTACAATCCCCTCCATGCATTATCAACCAACCAAAGGGTACACCCTGCAAGCCTGCCCCTGGCCCTGGTCATCAGCACACAGCCCCTCTCCCTCTCTGGGTCTAGAGTTCCCAACCACTCCATCTCTCCATGTTATCATCTCCGCCTCTTCTCCCTTGATGGTCCTTGGGATCTCCGCTTTTGGACTGCAAAGTCAGCCACTCCCCAGGGGAGGCTGGGAGTCTCTTTATAAGGGAAACCAAGATTCAAAAGACAGCCAACTACAAGAACAAGCAAATTGCTCACTCAGGAGACATCAAGGCAAGTGGTTGCATCCCCTCAGAACAAACCCCCTTCCAAGACTAAGACTCAATGGGAATACACACCACGTTTGTCACTAATAAGGGGAATTGAGGTAAAACAGCAATGAAGCTGTGAGCTAAGCCCTACAACGTTCAATAGATTCCTGTGAACCTGGGTGGAGACCTGGCTGGCCAGCAGAGTCAGTGACATAGCCACAGAGGACTAGAGTGGAGAGTGAAGCATCCACCTGATAAGAAGAGAGGGCATATGCACAAGAACAC
>NW_006408546.1:10098174-10139864 GCF_000296735.1 Chrysochloris asiatica | reverse complement strand
CCTTGTCTGATGTGTCATTGCAAAAGATTTTTTCCCATTCTGTGGGTTCCCTTTTTACTCTTCTGGTGAAGTCTTTTGATGCACATACGCTTTTAATTTTTAGTATGTCTCAGTCATCTATTTTGTCTATTTTGGTTTGTGTAGTTTTCAAAATGTTCGGTAGTCTGTGTATGCCCTGAATTAGAGCCCTCACATTTGTCCCTATTTTTTCTTTGAAGGCCTTCATAATTCTGGGATTCATATTTAGGTCTTTAATCCATGCTGAATTGATTTTTGTATAAGGTGTGAGGTAAAGGTCTTGTTTTCAATCATTCACATATCGCTTTCCAGTTCTGCCAGCACCATCTGTTGAAGAGACTATCCTCCTACCCATGCAATATATTTAGGTATTTTGTTGAAAATCAGTTGGCTGTATGTGGATGGGTTAATTTCTGGATTCTCGATTCTGTTCCACTGATGAATGTATCTTTTCATAAGAGAGAATAAAAGTAACTGAAGGCTTTGTTTCATCTGCATCCCATCATCCCCTTGTTGGGTAAACAGAAGCAGGCTAGACTACTGACCAATGTGCCCTGATGGAGGAGGGTAACTGAATCAAGTCTGCAACTATCTTCCAGAAGTGTGGTCTCATTCTGCCCCTTCTCTTCCTGTCCCACCAACACCACAAGGGCCTCTCATGGTCAGGCTTTAGGATTACTCCTATGGCAGAAAATCACTAACCTTGAGGATTTTTCAGAATATTTTATTAAACATCCAAGAAATGTTTATTAAACTTTATTATATGCCAGGTACCTGAGCAGCAATTATTGTACATTAGAGTCACTGAAGGAGCTGTTGAAAATTACAAATGCCC
This sequence comes from Chrysochloris asiatica, assembly GCF_000296735.1. Classification (NCBI taxonomy): domain Eukaryota; kingdom Metazoa; phylum Chordata; class Mammalia; order Afrosoricida; family Chrysochloridae; genus Chrysochloris; species Chrysochloris asiatica. The sequence goes on along the minus strand of NW_006408546.1, from coordinate 10,139,011 downwards.
AGGCCACATTCCAAAAATTGAGGGCAATGGCTTCACATAGGATCTAGACAGTTGTAATTCTGAGACCTCGGTTAAAATGTGCGTCCTAGGTTAAAAACAGTGGTCCTCAAACTTGAGTGCACATCAGAGTCACCTGGAGGGCTTGTTCAAGCATAGATTTCTTTCCCTCCCATACCCAGACTTTGTGATTCAACAGATGGAGCTCAAGAATTTGCTTTTCTACAAATTCCCAGGTGATGCTGATGTTCCTGGTCTGGAGCTGCATTTTGAAAACCACTAAATTACTCAGTAGCTGAGTCTCATGAAACTCACAGTGTTTTCTCGTCTGTTTGTTTAGCCAGCATTTACTAACATCACCTGTTCTTCACTGAAGCACTATCCAAAGCTATTCTACTCCACGAGTCTCCAAACATAAGCTAACGACCTGATTTGAGAGCCTACTTTGGTGAAAATGTACGCAGAGTCTGTGATTTGTTCACAATGCACGTTCAGATTACTCATGTTCCAATTAATGTTTTCTACTACTTTACTCTGAAAACTGCTCGTTCCCTTAAACCTCACCTAGCTCGGTAGGAGCGTGTGTGTATGCATGAATCATTTTGGGGGCTTTATTTGAGTGCCACATTTAGGATTACTCACTGTCTCAGTGTCCTAGAGCTACCTTTACAAGATACCATAAAATAGGTGGCTTTAAAAGACATAAATGTATTTTCTTACAGCTCTAGAGGCTATACCTCAGAATTCAGCAAATGAGCAGAAAGGTTATGCTCTCTCCTGGCTCTAGGGAAGAGATCTTTTTTTTTTTTTTTTGTCTCTTGCAGTTTTAGTAGTCACTGGCTTGTAGAGGGATCCTCACAACTTTCTTACTTCTGTATGTGTAACTGTTTCTATGTCTGTTCTTTTCGCTTATAAATGCCACTTAGAAGGAGTCTGGGTTCAGGCCAGCCACAATGTCGTTAACTGATAACATCTGCAAAGAAAAACCTTATTCCCCCAAACAAGGTCATATTCATTGGAGCAGAGGTTAATACTTCATACCTTTTTTGGAGGATGCATTTCAGTGCATAGCACATGCTTCATATATATTGTCACATTCAGTCCACATCACTACCTTACAAGATAGGAACTATTATTCCCATATTACAGATGAGAACATTGAGGCTGCAGAAGTAACTTGATAAAGGCCTGTAAGTTAGAACCTAGAGGTGTCTGACACCAAAGCTACTGCTCTGACAGCTCACTGACTCAGTCATGCCATAGCTTCACTTCTTTCCCCAGCCTGCTTGGGGACCCACATTATTGCTCTCCAAATCTCATCCTGAAACTTGGGAGGTTAGTAGAGGGGTGTGCTTGCTAACCAGCAGGAGTGAATGCCCCTCAGGCAACAGGGCCCCCTCAGAGCCATAGGACTCTGCCCTCCCATGCCCCTCCCTCGGGTGCTGAGCCTTCCTCCCCTTCTAGGCGCCCTCTTGCTGGATATATCCATCTACTGTCCTCCAGACTGAGTATAGTTTTCAGGGCCCAGCACAAAATAGAAGTATCGGGCTCTAGACCAAATTTCAAAATTTTAATAAAGGGACAATAGAGCGTTAAACTAGGCATGCAGGTCCTTCTTTGAGCAGAGGACCCTGTGTGGTTGTGCAGGGCACATGCCATGATGCTCTTATCAGGACTTGCAAAATGGTGTCATCATTGAGCATGTTTTACTTTGATACACAGCTATAATTTCAATACATGTAAGGGAATATGCTGCCTTTGGGTCACGTTTCTCTGTTGTTGTTGTTGTTAAGTGCCATTGAGTTGGTTCCAACTCATAGCAACCCTGTATAGGGTTTCTGAGGAGAGGCTATAAGTTTGAACCACTGACACTGCAGTTCAAATTGACTTCATGGTTCAGTACTTACACCCAAACTTGAATGTAGAACATGGGTGTTGTTGGGTGCAGTAAGTTGAATCAGACATATAGCTACCCCGTGTGACAGAAGAACTACCTCATAGGGGTTTCTAGGCTGTAATCTTTATGGGAGAAGATCACAAGATCTTCCTTCCAAGTAGCCTCTCTCTAGATGGGTTCAAACCAGGGCTTCATTCAGATTTGACCCCTGCTGAAAATTTGCATTTTCACCCCAGATATATTGAATCAGGATCTACATTTTAATAAGATCTCCGGGTTATTCTTACACATCCCCAAGACATTCTTATGTATTCTTTAAAGACTTGGTTCAACCTGTTGACTTTTCAGTTAGTAGCTGAGCTCTTAATCATTTTAACACTGGGGCCACCTGATATTGTTAGGTGCTGTTGAGTTGGTTCCAAACACCACCTGGTCCTGTGCCAGTCTCACAATTATTGCTTTAGCTCTTGCACACAGCTGCTGCCACTTTGCCAATCCATCTCGTTGAGGGTCTCCCTCTTTTTCACTGGCCCTCTACTTTACCAAGCATGATGTCCTTCTCCAGGGACTGGTCTCTCTTGATAACATGTCCCAAGTATGAGAGAAGTCTTGCCACCTTGGCTTCTAAGGAGCATTAAGTCTGCATTTCGTCAAAGACAGATGTTTATTGATTTGGTGGTGCATGGTATTTTCAATACTCTTCTCCAACACCATAGTTTGAATGCATCAATTCTTATACAATCGTCTTTATTCATTGTCCAACTTTTACATGCATACGAGGTAACATAAACTACCATTAGTTATTTCCTGCTTCATCCCCACTCCCCAAAGAAAAGAAAACACAACATCCAGCCAGCTAGTCTCTCCAGGTATAGAACTGATGCCAGTATTTGTCAGAGGGAGGACCTGAAAAGACACTTTGCTTACACATGCGTACTATCTCTCCTTCCTTGTCGGTAATTAGGCGACACACTAATTAGTTATTTCATTAAAGGCTGATTTGTTATAATCCACCCTGGTCCACCAAGCCCATGTGAACAAAGTGTGCTCAGCACTTGTAGTATTTTCGCAGTTTGCTGCCATACAAGCTGCCACAAACTGTGCTGTTAAAAACAATACCTACTTATTCACTCACTGTTCTGTAGGTTAAAAGACAAACGGACGTAACTGAAATCAAAGTGTTGGCTGGACTACATTCCTTAGCAGAAGCTCTTGCGGGATATCTACTTCCAAGCTCATTCAGAACACCTGGTGTGGCACTGTACGCTCAGCACTGGACTGCAAACCACAAGGTTATCAGTTGAAACCCACCAGCTGCTCCTTGGAAACCCAGTACAGGGTCTCTATGAGCAGGAACCCACTCGGGACACTTAACAAGAACAGCAACAAGAAGCTCATCAAGTACTTGGCAGAATCCAGTTTCTTCCTGTGGTCTCCTGTTGTCGGACTAACATTCCCGTTTCCTTCCTGGCTACCAGCTGGGTTGCACCCGTATCCCCTAGAAACCTTTCTTTCATCTCCCTACATCTCAGAGCCAATGACAGTAGATCAAATCCTTATTCTTGGAAACTCTTCCACTTTCCTCTCTCACCTCAAATGGCTGACTCTTTCACCTTCCTCTTCTTCTTATAAGGGCTCATGGGATTCCACTGAGCCCACTTGAGCAAACATGGGTACAAAAACCCACTGCTGCATATAACTGCCCCATGTTGTTTCCAAAGCTGTAGTCTTTACACAAACCATATCTTTCTCCCACAGGATGGCTAATGGGTTCAAACTGCCAAACTTTTGGTTGGCAGCCAAGCTCTTAACTCACTGTGCCACCAGGGATCCTGACAATCTAAAATGCTTACTTTATTTTAGGCCAGATGATTAGCAACCTTAGTTGCACTTACAAAATCCTTACAAAGTAGAAGCTTTGATTGTGCTTGATTGAAAAGCCAGGGAGACATCTCCAGCCTTCTGGCTAGCATGGCACTCTACCTGTTTAGGAATGCTTTCCAGCAGGATAACCACTGTTCCTAGCATTACTCCTGTAAGCAATGGCTACCTGGACATCTAGAATCCCAGAGCTTCCAATGCCTCAGCCAGGCCAGAGTTAGAGAGAGATGCCAGAAAAGACTGAGAAGAGTGAAGGCTTCCCAGCCCCTTCTGGCACAGTGAAGAGGAAAAGAAAGGAAAATGCCTCTGGCTCCTGTTAAAACTGTTCATTATCTTAATTAGAGCTACAGTAACTTTAAAACTTGGGAAATTAAGACCTGTAGGCAAAGTCTGCGTTAGAACAAATGAAGTCCTTTCCTGTGTAGTGCTAAAGATTGTCCCCCACAATGGAGTAGCATGTTACAGATCCCTTCCAGACTCACAACCCATTAGTCCCCTCCCCACCACAGTGACACACAGACCTGGTTGTGTCCTCTGATTCTGATCCTTCCAAGCTTCTTATTTGGTGCCAAAGATTCCAAGTTCCTTGGGTGCATAGTGGTTACAAATCAGGCTGTGAACCTTAAGGTCAGCAGTTGAAAACTACCAGCTGTTCCGCAGGAGAAAGATGAGGCTTTCTGCTCTCGTAAAGATTTACAGCCTTGGAAACCCTGTACAGGGTCACTGTGAGTCAAAACTGACTCCACAGCACATAACCACAGCCCATCCCTCCAGCTTCATTCCCATCTCTCTGGCCTCATTCTGGGTCTTCCCTAAGGGAACAAGACCCCTACATACTTGGTGCCATCCATATCTTTAGATCCCTGCTCTTCAGTACTCTGCACAGAATATATATTTTCCTCTTGTTTGTTGTTAAGTGCTGTTCAGTTGGTTCCGATCTATAGTGACCCTATATAGGGTTTCCAAGGAGCGGCTGGTAAACTTGGACCACCGGCCTTAAGGTTCAAACTGGCTTTGCAGTCCAGCACATTAACCCACAGTGCCATACCAGGATTACATCTTTTCCCTTAGTTTTTCCTTAAAGAGCCCTGGCGTTACAATAAGTTAAGCATTGGACTACTAACCACAAAGTCAGTAGTTCAAACTCACTAACCACTTCAGAGAGAAAGATGAGGCTGTCAGCTCCCATAACAAGCTATGAACATTTCCTGAGAATGAGTGTTCCAGAACACTTAGTTGTGCTCATGAGGAACCTGTACATAGACCAAGAGAGGCAGTTGTTTGAAGAGAACTAGGGGGCACTGCACAGTTTAAAATTAAGAAAGGTGTGTGCCAGGATTGTATTAGTTCACCATAGTTATTCAATCAGTGTGCTGAGCAAATAATTCAAGAAACTGGATTATATGAAGAAAATGTGGCATCAGGATAGAAGGAAGAAGACTCATTAACAACCTGTGATATGTAAATGATACTTCCTTGCTTTCTGAAACTGAAGAAGACTTAAAATACTTAGTGACGATGATCAGAGACCACAGCCTTTAGTATGGGCTGCACCTCAATGTAAAGAAAACAATAATCTGCATCACTGGACCAATAAATAACATCAAGATCAATGGGGGAAAGATTGAAGTCAAAAACTTCATTTTGCTCATGGAAGCAGCGGTCAAGAAATCAAACAATATATTGTATTAGACAACTCTGCTGCACATGACTTCTTTAAAATGTTGAAGAGCAAAGATGTCAGTTTGAGGACTAAGGTGCGCCTGACCAAAGTCATATTATTTTCAGTAACCTCATATGCATGTGAAAGTTGGAAAATGAATAAAGACCACAGAAGAATTGATGCATTTGTGTCATCGTGTTGGAGGAGAACATTAAAAGTACTGTGGACTGCTAGAAGAACAAACAAATCTGTGTTGGAAGAATTACAGCCAGAATGCTCCTTAGAAGGCAGGAAGGTCAGACTTCAACTCTCATACATTGGACATATTATTAGGAGGGACCAGTCCCTGGAGAAAGACAGCATGCTTGGTACAGTGGACAACATAAAAGAGGAAGACGAGATGGATTGGCAGTGGCAACAGCAGTGGACTCAAGCATAGCAATAATTGTGAGGTTGGCGCAGGACAGGGCAGTGTTTCGTTCTATTGTGCAAAAGGTTGCTATAAGTTGGTACCAACTCAATGGCACCTAACAACAATAAGCTGCTGTAAAGATTTACAGTCTCAGAAATATTATACATAGGATCAATTAGAGTCAGAATCAACTCAATGGCAGTGGGTCCACTTTCTTTGACTAATCATCTAATTACTCAAGTCAGGTGCCTACTCCTCCAAAAGGGAAGAACATGCTCAGCATTTCTCAAATTGAAGGAACCAAAGGGGGAAAAAAAAAAATTCAAGCCTCAACTTGCAATATTGAAAGATTCTATGGGCAAAATCCACCACTCGTCTGTTAGTTTGTCATACTATCATGGCTTGTGAGTTGCTGTGATTCTGGAAGCTATGCCACAGGTATTTTAAATACCAGCAAGTTTCCCCATGGTGGACAGGTTTCAGATGAGCTTCCAGACAAAGACAGACTAGGAAGAAGGAGAGATGGACTACTTCTAAAAATTCAGTTACGAAAAACCTTAATAGCAGTGGAACACTGTCAACACCAGAATATTGGATATTTAAACATGATGAAGAGCACCAGAACATTGTCAGATATAGTGCTGCAAGATGAGAGCCTCAGATTAGAAGACACTCAAAATATCACTGTGGAAAAGCTACCTCCTCTAAGTAGAGTTGACCATGATGACATGAATGAAGGAAATCTTTCAGGACCTTCATTTGCTGATGGGGCACAACTCAACATCCATTAACAATTGAGACATCTATCAATAATGAGAACATGGGATGTACAAAGTATGAATCTAGCAATACTGGAAATTATAAAAAATGAAATGTGACGCATACACATCTATATCCTAGGTATTAGTGAGCTGAAATACACTGGCATTGGACAGTTTGAATGTGACAATCACATGGTACTATGCTGAGAATGACAAATTGAGGAGAAATGGTACCACATCCATTATCAAAAAGAACATTTCAAGATTTGTCCTGAAGTGTGTCTATACCAATTAATTATTATTCACATTTATGCACCAACCACCAAAGCCCGTGATGATGAAACTGAAGAATTCTACCAACTTCTTCAGTCTGAAACTGATCAAACTTACAATCAAGTTGTATTGATCATTACTGGTGAATGAAATGCAAAGGTTGGAAACAAAGAGGAAGGATCAGGAGTTTGAAAATATGTCATGGTGGTGGAAATGATGCTGGAGATAGCATGATAGAATTTGCAAGACCAATGACTTCTTCATTGCAAATACCTTTTCTAAACAATATAGAAGATGACTATATAGATGGACCTCACCGAATGGAATACACAGAAATCAAATTGACTCCATCTGTGGAAAACTCCATATTATCAAACAAGGCCAGGGGCAGACTGTGGAACAGACCATCAGTTGCTCCTGTGCAAATTCAGGCTGAAGCTGAAGAAAATTAAAACAAGTCCATGAGAGTCAAAATAAGACCTTGAACATATTCTGCCTTAGTTCAGAGATAATCTCAAGAATAGATTTGATGCATTGTTCACTAAAGACCGAAGGCCAGAAGAGTTGTGGGATGGCATCAAGAACATCATACAGGAAGAAAGGAAAATGTCACTAAGAAGACAAGAAAGAAGGAAAAGGCCAAAATGAATGTCAGAAGAGGCTCTGAAGCTTGTTGTCCAGCGTAGAGATGCTAAAGCAAATGGAAGAAAAGAAGAGGCAAAAGAAGTAAATAGAAAATTTGAGAAGACAAAGTCAAATATTAGAACGAAATGTGCAAAGACGAGGAGTTAGAAAACCAAAAGGGAAGGACACACTCAGCATTCCTCAAACTGAGGGAACTGAAGAAAAATATCCAAGCCTCAACTTGAAATATTGAATGATTCTATGAGCAAAATATTGGATGATGCAAAAAGCATCACAAAAGAAGATGGAGGGAATACACAGTCACTGTACCAGAAAGAGATGGTTGACATTCAACCACTTGAAGAGGTAGCATATGGTCAAGAACCAATAATACTGAAGGAACAAATCCAAAGTGCATTGATGACATTGGTAAAGAACAAGACCCAGGAATTGCTGGAATACAGATTGAAATCTCTCAACAAAGATGCAGCCCTGGAGACACTCATTCATCTATGCCAAGAAATTTGGAATGAAGTTGTCAAGATGGATCCAAAGGTCTGGGATGCAGACCGGATGGTTGTCAGGGACAGAGCAGGTCTTTTTCTTATAGTGATAGTAGCCTACATTTGAATTGGATTAAATAGTAGTAATATTAATACATAGGCTTAGGAGTCCTGGTGTGGCACAGGATAAGTCCTGAATGACTAACCATAAGGTGACTGGTTCAAACTCCCCAGCTGCTGTTTGGAAACCCTAATCAGGGCACTATTAGTCATATCTGACTTGACGGAGCTTACCAGCAACACACTGGTTCTCAAAGTATGATTTCTGGACCAACAGTACCAGCATCACCTGGAAACCTCTTAGAAATGCAAATCCTCAGACTCCACACACCAAATAAGAAACTCTGGTTGTGACTCATGCTCACTTAGGTTTGGGAGGCTCACTAACTACTGCCCTATCACATAATGAGTCCTCAAGGGTGTGAGAACATTAAGGTATTCTGAGTAGGGCCCTAGATGTGGTCATTGCAGTTCAACCTCCTGTGAAGAGTTTACATTTCTACACCAGCTATGCTGACTCAGAATTGACAGCTTCACAAGATCCCCAGGTGACTCTTGGTCTTGTTGTTAAGTGCCTTCAAGTCCGTTCTGACTCCTAGCAACCCAGTATAAGGTGTCTGAGTAGGGACTGGTGAGTTTGAACTGCCGACCTTGTGGTTCAAATCGACCTTATGGTCCTGTGCTTATCCTACAGTGCCTCACCAGAATTCCAGGTGAATCTTATGTGTACATGAACATCATTTGGGAATCTATAAAAATTACCTGGGGATCTTGTTAAACTGTAGATTCTGATACAGTATGATTCTGGGCTGGAAATGCTAATTTTCAGTATAGGGTCAAAGTGGAAGGAACTAGCTCAAAGCCCTGGGTAGAACCGTGCTCTGGAAGGTTTTCAGTGGCTACTGACAGCATGCAAAGGGAAATGTTTCAACAAACTGCAGCCATGCTGCAGGTGCTCATTCATTTATACCAAAAAATATGGCTACCTGGCCAACCAAGTGGAAGAGGTGCATATTTGTACCTATTTCAAAATAAATGACCCAGTGGAATGTGGAAATTATCAAACAATATCATTAATATCACATGCAAATAAAATTTTGCTGATTCAAAAAGAGTGACAGCATGAATTTGACAGGAAACCGGCAGAAATTCAAGCTGGATTCAACAGAGGACATGGAACAAGAGATATAATTGCTGATATCAGATGGATCTTGGCTGAAAGCAGAGCGTATCAGAAAGATGATGACTTGTGTTTTATTGACTATGCAAAGACATTTGATTGTGTAGACTGTAGCTAGATAACACTGAGAAGAATTCCAGAACATTCCATTGTGCTCATGCTAAATCTGTGAATAGACCTAGAGGCAGTCCTTTGAACTGAATGGTTTAAAATCAGGAAAGGTCTGCATGGGGTTGCTATGAGTTGAAGCTGACTCGAGGGCACCCAACAATAATTTTTCAAAAGTAGATCACCCGGCCTTTCTTCTGCGATGCCTCTGGAAGGACTGTAACCTCCAGCCCTTTGCTTAACAGCTGATTATGTTTACACCACCCAGGAATTCCTCTGAAGTTAATACAACTTTGGTGTTAATGAAAAGGACCCCAGGTGGCCCAAACAGTTTGTGTTGGACTGCTAACCTAAAAGCTGCTGGTTCAGGCCCACTCAGAGATACTGGGAAAGAACTGGCTAGCAATCTGCTTCTGTAAAGAATTCAGCCAAGAAACCCCCACGGGGTAGTTTTACTCTGTAACTCAGGGAGTCTCCATGAGTCAGAGTGAATTTGACCACAATGGGTTTTTGGTTTTGTGGTTTGGTTTTGATAACATCAACAATTTGTGAACATTCACATATTGCTAGGGGTACAGTAGATAGAAGTCTTAGAAATGATTTATATCCCTGGAGAGTTGTGATCTTGAAGTTGTCAAGCTGAGTTTATTCTCCAAATTACTGATCTTTATAAAACGATAGTTGCAAAGATGGAGAAGTCACTGCAAATGAAGGGAGTTTGGAGGGGAGGAGATGATGTCTCTGGCAGGTGAATCATTTGAAGACTAAATTGAAAAGTGCCAACAAGGGAACTCAGGTGAGGTGAAGGTTAATGTCATTCCTACAGTAAGGAACATTGGGATGGGAAGGTGTTCAGTTCACTGCTGGGCTATGTGAGCCACACCTGCTCCTGTGTAATCAATAAAACTTGGTTTCCAGATGTGAAACGGCAACTGAATGGATACAGATATCTTAGGCCTTCAGAGGGAGTCCAGAGTAGTAATGGGATGAACAACAGAGGCAGAATTATGGAGGGAGGAACTGGTAAAAAGAACTAAGTTAGTGAACGATAATGAGGCAAGGACTAGTTGCTTGTCCCTACTCTCCATAAAGTCAGGACACAAGGACTAGAACAAGAGTAGTCTCTGAAGGCATTGTAAAGAGAAACTTCAACCTGAACTAGGAGGCTTGTCCCTGAAATTCCACCAGTAAGTGCTTATTGTCCTTTAAGATTAGGAGTATGGAAACTCACAATGTTGAAACAAACTAGAAAACAGGAAGCCAGCCATAAAGGGGAGGAATCAGCCTTACCTTCCTTGTCACTCCACCTTGTGCTCTGTGAGGTCACATCCCAAGAAGTGAGCCGTGGAGAATGAGTACTCGACAGACTTCCTTAAAAGCAGATTTATTCCTGCAGTGACAACAATACCAATAATGTACAAGTAGGGATGTAGACATGCAAGCTGAACAGGTGTAGGGGCAAATGGGATTTCACCCACAAATATTAATTTGACAAATATATTTCTACATATATTCTTATATGTTATGAAAACGAATTAGCCATAACCAAACATCTAGAGGAAATGAGTCACTGGGTCCGGGGCTCAGGACCATAGTCTGGGCAATATCAAGGTTAACTGATGTAACATAATCCACAAAAACACAATGTTCTACATCCTACTCTGGTGAGTAGCAATTGGAGTCTTAAAACCTTGAAAACAGTTATCTCAGGTGCAGCTATTGGTCTCATCCCATCTTTGAAAAAAATCAAAGAAGCAAAAACAATTAGTCTAAAGTGCTAATTGACCAGGTGAACCTGAGCCTCCCTCTGAGGCCAGAGAATGAAATGGTGCCCAGCTATTTCTGCTGACTGCTCTGAAGAGGATCACAATAGGAAGCCTTGTATAAAATGGGAGACAATGTGGAATAAAATTCAAATAAAAACACTACACTTACTAGTCTGATAGAAGCTGATGGGGCCCACCAGCCCATGGCCTTTAGACACCCTTTGAACCTGGAGCTGAATTTACCCCCTTGGCTCAATTTTCAGTCTAACAATAGACAGGCCTACAAGGCCAATAACACCAGGAGGCACCACACCTTAGAGTAAGGGTGGGGAGCAGCTGGCCTGTGGGCCATATGAAGCCCACCAAATCATTTGGGCTGGCCCTGCCAAGGCAACCGAAGTTCTAGCCACCACATTGTTGTTGTTGTTGTTAAGTGCTGTTGAGTCAACTCCAACTCATAGTGACCTTGTATAGGGTTACTGAGGAGCAGCTGGTGAGTTTGAACTGCTGACCAATGCTGATCCTACAGCACTACACCAGGAGTCCAAGTCATCACATTGTTGTTGTTGTTGTTAGGTGCCATTGACTTGGTACCGACCCACAGTGACCCTATGTACAACAGAACGAAACACTGCCCAGTTCTAGGCCAATCTCACAATTGTTGCCATGCTCGAGCACATTGATGCTGCCATTTTGCCAATCCATCTTGCTGGGGATCTTCCTCTTTTTCTCTGACCCTCCACCTTACCAAATATGATATCCTTCTCCAGTGACTGGTCCCTCCTGACAATATGTCCAAAGTATGAGAAACGAAGTCATCACATTAGGGGTGAGTTCGTTAAATATTTGACCAAATAGAGCAGGGTAATTTTTAAGTTGATGATCTTATATGGCTTGCGAATGATACTATAAATTTTGAGAAAGAAAGGTTGCCCATCCCTGCCTTAGAGCAATCAACCATATGAGATCAAAAGGGGAGAATTTTCCCAGGTGTAAAACTCAGAAGGCAGGAAGGGGTAGAGGAGAAGGACAAATGGAAACAGTAAACACAAGGAGGAACTGGGAAGAGAGCTGTTAAATTATAGAGATTGCAATCAATGTCACAAATCAAGATATGTATGAATTGTTGAATGGAAAACAAATTTGCTCTGTAAGCTTTCACCCAAACCACAATTAAAAAAAAAAAAGTAAAGAGCCAAAAGGCAAAAGCAGGCTTGCTACTTGGAATCAGAAAGAGGTTCACTGGAGCGTTTAAAACCAGATATTACTTAAAATTAACATTCACTCTAAAACAAGCCAAAAGTTAAGAAAAAAGATACCAACTTCAATGACTTAGAAGCTGAATGAAGACACTGGATCCTGAACAGATTTACTGCTCTGAAAAAATGATGTGCTCTGAACATTGATGTTGTTGTTAGGTGCCATCAAGTCGGGACCTACTCAGCAACCTTATGCACAGCAGAACGAAACACTGCCCAATCCTGGGCCAACCTCACTACTGTTGCCATGATGCTGCCACTTGGCCAATTCACCTCGTTGGGGGTCTTCCTCTTTTTCTCTGACCCTCCACCTTACCAAACATGATCTTCTTCTCCAGTGACTGTTCCCACCTGACAATGTGTCTGAAGTATGAGAGACGAAGTTGACAGTTCTACAATAAACAGCTAGCTGTGTGGACTTTGCTCCTTTTATCTTCAGTGGTATCCCACACCTTCAGGATTGTTGGATTGTTAAGTGCTATCGAGTCAATTCCAACTCATAGTGACCCTGTATAGGGTTTCCAAGGACTGGCTGGTGAGTTTGAGTCACCGATCTTGCGACTCAACCTGACCTTGTAGTTGAGTGCCTATCCTATATCGCCATATCAGGACTCCTCAAGACAGGGTAATTTGGAGAATTAAATAAGATAACACAGTACCCAACCCTGGTGGTGGTGGTGGTGGTGGTAGAGTTGTTAGGTGCCATTGAGTCAGTTCCGACTCAGAATGATGCTGTGCCTAACACAACAAAACTGCCTGATTCTGCACCATCCTCAACATTGTTGAATCCATCTCATTGAGCCTCTTTCTCATTTTAGTTGACCCAGCATGATGCCCTTCTCCAGGGACTGGTCCTATCTGACAACATGTCCAATGTCAGAAGTACCAATCTTCTTGTATCTCTTAGACTATGTAATCCTAGCCTGTCTGAAGCCCGTTTCATAAAAGAAAGGCAGATGTGGAATTTCATAACAAAACCCTGAATTATAGGCAAGCCACAATTTTTAATGAGCCTTGTAAATCACTTTTAAAACTTCGTGATGAAAGGACTCCATCTCTCCTATTCGGGTGGCTCACTCACTCTGTCTTTGCCTTCTTACTCACAGTTAGAAACGGTGCTAGCACAGCCTCTAGAAGTTGCATAGTGAAGTTTCTGCTGCCTGGGAAGAACTTCCAGGCTCTAGTTAGTTACTTACCAAGTCCTGACATTTTAGCCAGAAGATATTTGGTTTCTGACTGAAGACACTCAACTCCTTTCATGTGCATTTGTGCCAAAACAGAGTGACTACAAGGTTGTCTGGCACACCCCTCGGAAAATGGCACATTTCCACAGTGGAGGGGAACACTTCCTATTGTGGTATAATGTTCCTCCTTAGCAAAGCCCACCCACCCCAGGCTGACTGGACAGGCCTGCTCCTGGCCTTTCTCAGGTAGACCCCCTTTGAGTCTACTGATGTGTTCAGATTCCAGGCCTGTAGGCTAGACCCCTCTTTGCGGTCCTTCCCTCACATAGGAGGACCTTCATCTGCCATGGCATCTGGTTTCACACACCAGAAACTATATACAGCCAAAGGCTTGATGTGAAGACTTCTTATCTCCTGTTCTGCCCAAGGAACCCTGATGGTGCAGTTGTTAAAGCACTTTGCTGCTGAGCGTCAATCCCACCAGCTGCTCCGAGGCAGAAAGAGAGGGCAGTCTGCTTCCATAAAGATTACACCCATATACCCTGTGCTACAGGGTTGCTATGGAGTCCTGATATAGCATTGTGGACTAATGCATCAGACTGCAAAGTCGTTTGAACTACAAAGTCGGTGGTTCAAACTCACCAGCTGCTCCTTGGAAACCCTACACAGGGTCACTATATGTCAGAATGGACTCAATGGCACTTAACAACAACAACAACAAGCTAGGGTTGCTATGAGTCAGAATTGACTTGACAGCAACAGATTTGTTTTTTGTTTTATTTGGAACAAAAATTAATTTTTTTCACAGTTCATGAGGCTAGAAATCTGAATTCAGGATGCTGGCTCTGAGGGAAGGCTCTCTGTGAACTCTGCGAAAACTCCTTCATTGTCTATAGGCCCTCTGCTCTGGATTCCTTGAGAATGTTCCTATGGCTGCACTTGTGATCTGTGCTTGCTTCTGTTGTCCAATCTGCTCTTTGTATAACTCAGAAGTGATTACGGCTAAGACACATCCAACACTAATATGGCCTTATTAGCATAGCAAAGAAGTTCCTATTCCCAAATGCAACTGTTGCTGTCGTTAAGTGCCTAGCGACGCTATATAGGGTTTCCAAGGAATGGCTAGTGAGCTTGAACCGAAAGGTCAGGGGCTCAAACCAACATTGCAGTCCAGCACATGAACCCGTGGCACTACACATCCACTGGTATGTTGTTGTGAAGTGTCCTTCGGTGGGCTCTGACTCATAGTGACACTATATAGGGTTTTTGAGGAGCAACTGATTGGTTTGAATTGCCAACTTTGAGATTAGCAGTCCAGTACTTAAACCTTACAGTGCCACATCAAGATTCAGCCACAGACATTATTTTTGTTGTTAAGTGCTGTCGAGTTATTTTCAATTCATTGTGACTTGTACGGTTTCCAAGGAGCAGCTGGTGGGTTTGAACTGCCGACCTGTGGTTTGAAGTCCAGTGTTGATACTACAGTGCCACACCAGGAGTTCTGTCCACAGGTATGTTGTTGTTGTTGTTGTTAAGTACCGTGGAGTCAGCGCCGACTCATAGTGACCCTGCACAGGGTTTCCAAGGCTGTAAATCTTTATGGGAGCAAAATGCCTCATCTTTGTCCCGCGGGTCTACTGGTAGTTTCAAACTACTGTCCTTGAGGTTGGCAGCCCAATTTGTAACCACTATGCTACCAGAGCTCCACAGGTATAGGAGTTAAAATTCCAATACAAATTCTGAGGGAACACAATTCCATCCAGAACACCGGGGGATGCCTCCTCAGAGCCAGCCTGTCTGAAGGGTTGGCCTAAGGACTGCCAATTGCCGGGTAGTGTCCAGGGGCCCCTGGTGCTGTGATTTTTCACCTGGAGGAAGTCCAAGTTCTCACCTTGCCCCTCTGGGCCACAGGAGGGCCTTTTTCTGCCTCAGCGCCTTCAGTTTCCTTATTCATGATTTTGAAAATGAAAAGCCCTGAAGATTTAATTAAAGGACTGTGTTAGGAGAATGAATGGGCAGAGCTTGGTGGCAAGCCAACAGTTGCAGGCTCCAGAGAGCTGGGAAGGGCATTGGAGCGTCTACATGGAAGAGAACAGTGGATGTGTGGAGAAACTGCCCTAGTGAAAATGGAAGCTGATTTGGCGTTCTCCTCAGACACAGAGCTGAAGTGGTTTTGCCTTAGAACTTGTTATCCATGAGTTTTAAAATCCTCTCAATTAATTTACGGCCTTTTGGGCAACAGGTTTAGCTATTCCAGAGAATTAAAATCCCAAACACCTGGAAGAATTCTGGTACAGGATTAAGAGGATTGGTGCAGGGGAAACACTCTTGGGTACTGAAACACTGAACAAGCGTGATCTCTTGCCACTGTGTACTCTCTCATGCCAACAGCATGTGAGCTTTTCTGTTAGACCGATCTGAGTCTTACGATTACAGCTGTGTGACCTTCAATAAGTTCCTTAACCTCTCTGTTTTCTTCCTCTTGTCACTGAATGAGAAAATGATAAGGTTAAATAGGAAAATAATGATGCTTTAACACATCACTAGTAGGCACATAGTAAGTGATCAATAAATGTTTGGCCTTTATATTGTCATATTTATTTTCCTATAATACTAGATTAGGAGTCCTGGTGTAGGTTAATGTGGGTTAATGTGTAGTACTGCGAAGTTGATTGGAACCACAAGGTAGGCGGTTCAAGCTCACCAGTCATTCCTTGGAAATCCTATATAGGGTCGCTATGGGTCGAAAACGACTTGACGGCACTTAACAACAACAACACTCGATCGGAACCATGCTTTCTGTGGCTATAGCAGATAGACATTTAATAGTGGTGGTGGGCCTGATGACCTGGCTCCTCACCTGTAGAATAGAGATCAGGACTCCTTTCCATTGCTTATTTCATGTGTTACACCAACATGAAACCGTGAAAAGTGCTTTAAGATGTTTAATGTCACAAATTAATATTTTTACATTTGATTCCAAGAGTCAGATTAATCTAATCATGGGTTCTAATTCTGATTTTTAGGCAACTTCTTAATCTTTTTGTGCTCCAATTTTCCATCTGCAAAATAGGGATAATAAAGGCCAACTACTCATAGGTTATTGTGAAGATTAAGGAGCTCTGGTAGCGTAGTGGTTACGAATTGGGCTTTGAACCTTAAGGTCAGTGGTTCGAAACTACCAGCCGCTCCGCGGGAGAAAGATGAGGCTTTCTACTCCCGTAAGGATTTACACACTTGGAAACCCTGTACAGGGTCGCTATGGGTCGGACCCGACTCGATGGCACTTAACAACAACAACAATTGTGAAGATTAAAAGCATGTGCAAAATATTTAGAAAAGTGCCCGGTGAACACTCAGTGAATGATACCTGGTACAATTCTTCTTTTATTATTGTCAGTTGCTGTCGACTCCAATTCTTGGTGACCCCATGTGTGTCAGACTAGACTGTGCTCCATAGGGTTTTTAATAGCCGCTATTTTTGGAAGTAAATCATCAGGTTTTTCTTCCAAGGCATCTTCTAGGTGGCCTCGAACCTCCAACCTTTCAGCTGGCAACCAAGCACGTTAATCACACCACCCAGAGACCCCTTTAGTGTGACCCCTTTATTATCACTGTGACTGTCACTGTTGTTCCCAATGTAGCAAGTACGATAATTATGGGCATAGCTCCTCTTTCTTGTCCCAGAAGTCTTCTATGTTTCCACCTCACTGCCAACTCATTGGGAAAGTAGCTTGGTGTCTCTTCCCCTCATAGTAACCACCACTTTACCCAGGCTTCTTTCCACAGCAATAAGCCAGGCTGTGGTGTTTTGGAGTGTTAAGATCCAGGTGTTGTAATTCAAAGCCATGGCCTACCGACCTCCTGATCGTTTGGATTCATGTCCTACTGCTGCTTCTGCTAGATCATCTGTGTGGGTGGCACTAAGTGAGGTCAAGGCTTCCCTTGCCAGGAAACTCAAATGGGTGGCGATGCCGGAGGCAATGGCACTTCCTTAGTGCTGGGGCTGACTCCTGCAGAAATACCTTGAGCTGGTGAATGAACACTGAGTCCTACAGAGTCATGGGTCTAGGCTCCCTGGGCTGCTAGCTCAAGGGGCAAAGGACCAATCAGAGCAGAGAATCTATTCATTACCTACTGCTACTGGAACAAACTACAACCAAAGCAGTGGCTTCAAACACTTGAAACAATCAACACATTGCTGTCATGATGATCCCAGCTCACAGCAACCCTATCAGACAGAGCAGAACTGCCCCATAGTATAGGGTTTCCAAGGCTGTAATCTTGATGCAAACAGACTGCCACATTTTTCTCCTGAGGTGTGACTGGTGGGTTTGAAATGCCCACCTTTTGACTAGAAGTCATGTGCTTAACCATTGTACCACCAGGGTTCCTTCTTAGAATGTTGTTATTGTTAAGTGTCCTGAAGTTGGTTTTCAAAGTACAGCCAGTAGGTTTGAACCACTGACCTTGTGGTTAGCAGTCCAGAACTTATCCTACAGCATCACACTAGGAGTTCCCTTCTTCAAATAGTGACTTGAAAACATAACTTTATTATCTTAAAGTTTTTATCAGAGTATTGGGGGGGGGTGGTCTTCAATGGAGGATCCTTGTCTTGGCTGATCAAGAATATTCAGGCTAAATAAAGTTTCACATGAGCAAAAGGTTTAAATATTTATATAGAGCAAAAGAACTGGCTAGGTGGGGTGAAGAGGACTCTTAAACAATGCTGCCCTTGTCTCCGCAAGTCTTTGTTTGGTTGGGGTCTTTAAAGGATTCTTTGGCAGAGAAGGTAGCAAAGGCTGTGATGTTTATTTAGGATTCTTCTTGGGGAAGATGTGAGGAAGTGGTGGGGTTAGGACAATGAAATGCACACACAGTGAGAATTCAGTTGGTTCCATCCAAGGGGAGTTGGCTATGAAGGCATTTGGGAGGCACTGGCAGGCCATATTACGCACTCTGTCTCTGGCATGCAGTTTAAACCCCAGGCTGGGTTTGAGGGGCTTGGTTGTTCTCAGTGGGAGGTCATGCAGAAGTCAGGGCTGAAGACACTGAAGCTTCTACCAAGGACTGGTCGACAGCTTGTCACTCCTGTAAGACACATCTAAGGAGGTTTATTAAACCCATAAAACCTTATCTCATTCATTCCAGGATCCTGCTGCTTGCCTATATGCACCAGGCAGGTCTTGCACATTCATATTTGCTCAAGCAAAAAAAGAGCTAATTACTGAGAAGGATCACAGTGATGCTCCCAGCAGAACTGCCCATCATTATGCCTGATACTTTTGTCATGTAACTACTTCTGGGATGCCTGACTTGGTAACTCCAGTACTGTAAGCTGTGATTCTGAACCCCACAAGGCCACGGTCTAGGTCAGCCCTCTGTCCCTAAGACCCAGCCTCCAGTTCGGTACAGTAAATATTTATGAGTAAATGAAGGAAGCACTTTGCAGTTACCTCTAGACTGGACCATGCCTTGATTCGTCAGTAGCCAGTGTCATGCCTGATACAAAGGCTCTCAGTCCTTAGGAAGTTTCTTCATTTCCTGGGGTTGCTATAACGAATTACCATACTCCAGATGTCTTATAATAACAGAAATTTATTCTCTCACAATTTTAGAGACAAGAAGTCCAAAATCAAGGTGTCAGCCATGCAGCTTCCTTCCTTATCTCTTCCAGGCTTGGGTAGAACCAGGAGCTGTTGGGTCTGGGGCTTGGCCTAAACTTGGCCTCCGTCATCAAGTTGCTTCCTTCCCTCTGTGTCTTCCTCTTCTGTCCTTTTAAAGATGTTTGTCATTGGGTCTAGGCCCCTGGTTACTACAGGATGATTATCTTAAGAGCCTTCACTTAATTAAATGTGTCAAGACTGTTTTTCCAAATAATGTCACATTCAGAGGTCCTAAGGGGTGAAGACTTGAACACATCTTTTTGGTGCTGTAGGATCAGCACTGAATTGCTAATCACAAAGTCGGTGGTTCAAACCAACCAGTCGCTCATTGGAAACCCTACATGGGATCGCTATGAGTCAGAACCGACTCAATGGCACTCAAGAAGGACAAGAATCAACCCACTAGAGGAGCAGTAGTTGAATTGGACACTTGTTTGCTCCTTAATAATGAAAATCCCATCCTATGGGAGGGACACATAGTCAAGGTCTGTGGGCTGGAAAGACCCTAGGGTTTCCTTAGCCCAGCTCAACTCCTAGAAAGGGCCACAGCTGAAGCAGAGCCTCCAGAAGCGTGGGAGGTCCCTTGGGTGTCAAGACAATATATACCCTGGGAGGTTTGAGCTTGAGTGAGAATATCATATCAAGGGAAATTGTTATTGCTGTTGTTAAGTGCCATCAAGTTCATTCCAACTCACAGTGACCCTGTATAGGGTTTCTAATGAGTGGCTGGTGGGTTTGAACTGTCAACCTTGTGGTTAGCAGTCCAGTGCTTATCCTATAGTGCCACACCAGAATTCCTGTCGGGGAAATACCAATGCCATTATCTGGGGCAGCCCAAAGTATAGGTGATGAAGTTGGGAGGTCTGGTTAGCAGGGCAGATAGCAGCCTCCACATAATTGCTCAAGACACAGCAACTGGAAAGTACAGGGCTAGATTTCAGTCAGAAAAGAGCCAGTCAGGGTCACTCATCCAGCCTTGTCTTAGAATGAGGAAACTGAGGCACAGGTCAAGCAGGGGTTTCACCAACAGACAATGGGTCAGGGCACAGCTACAGCTAAAAGCCAGTTCTTGCTCTGGGTCCAGCACCTTTTCTCTCACCATTTACTGTGTTCTCTGTTTGGGGTGTCATGACTGTATGACCATACCACCCCAAAAGTCAGCATGTCCTGCAAGGGGTAGAGAATGCAACCAACATGAGGAAAGAGGTCAGCGTGGAGCTTAAGTACTGCTTAAAATAAAGCCAGTCTGAAACATGAATAATGCGTGGGATGGTGAAAAATTTATTCAATGGAATTCTTCGGATGGAACACACTGTCCTTTTATGAAAGAATTTCTCAATACTGACTGTTGAATGAAGGCTTCAGTGGCAGGGGAAGTCAACTCTAAAAGGAACACTAAAAGAGACTGAGCAGACAGGTGGGGTGGGGCTGGGGTCTGTTGTATCACTTGCACTAGAGTTGGTTCTGACTTACAGTGTTCCCATGTATGTCGCAGTAGAACCAGGCTCCATGGAGTTTTCAAGGGCTGATTTTTCTAAAGTAGATCACCAGGCCTTTCTTCAAACTTACCTCTGAGTGGACTTCAGTCTTTCAATTAGAGCACATTAACCATCTGCACCATCCAGGGACCTGCTGCAGGCTGGTGCAGTGTGCCCATGGGGAGAGTCATTGACTATTAGGAGAGGAGAGGCGATTGCTTCGCCCTAATGCGTACCCCACCCCAGTCTCCATGATACACCCTCAAGGAGCTGTGTTGCTCAGGGCTGTTTGTAGGAGCTGGAGCCTGGGAAAACCCGCAGAGAAAGATTGTAGGATCGCCACATACAGTGCCAAGAGTAGAGGAGCCATGGACAGCACGTGCCAGACATCTGCTGCCAGGCGGAGGAGGCTTCGGGCTCTCACAGCCTGTGGCCCTGGAGTGGGAGCATTCAAATCTCACCAAGGACCCCAGGGAGTGACGGGGCTCCAGCTGACAGTTAGGTTACATGCTTGTACAAGAGCAGTGGTAAACAGCAGAGATTAGGAGTAGCATTGTTACAGACAAGTTGTGCTTTTAGCTTCTTTTTTTTCTTTTGCTTTTAGTTATTCCATCTTTTCACACAGCATGAAAATGAACAATGTCCTCAGCCAACCCCATTTCTGCTTAGCTCTCAGCATATAAAGTCAGACAGGCATACACATGCTCACATCCAGGTATACCCCAAGACGCCTGCACCCACTCACTCCCTGCTCTCCAGGCCCAGGGCTCAAGTCCCCACACCAAAACCCTTAGGTCACCCAGTGCCAAGTCTTCCCCTCCCTCTCTGGTCCTTTTGCTCACTTCAGCATCCCCAAATCTCCCTTTCTTTTAAACTTCTACCAAAGTCTACATTCTATCATGTTCTCCTCAGTCAGAAAGAGTAGACCTTTCTACCGTCAAATCAAGGAGCTGGTTATGAATTGGGCTGCTAACCTCAAGGCCAGAAGTTCGAAACTACCAGCGGTTCCACACGAGACAGATGAGGCTTTCTGCTCCCATAAAAATTTACAGCCTCGGAACCCCTGTACAGGGTCACTATGAGTCAAGAACCGACTCCACGGCACATAACCACCACCATCCTCAAATCGCCACCTGGCTTCTCTGCTTCTCTTCCCTCTAAGGAGGGGGTGGTCTTCTTTCGTGTCTTCAGGACCCACTCCTGCAGTCATCACACATGGCCTCTGACTCCCTGTAGTCAGCCTCTTCCCTTAGAGGGTAACACAGCTCAGTCTGTCCTCAGCCCCCATCTGGCATTCCTCTTGTCTTGCTAACACAGGTGTCCACTGAAGTTTCCCAGCCTTGTTTCAGGGACTCTCTGCCACCTCTCCTTCCTCCCAGGCTGCACTTTCTCTGTCCTCAGTCTATCTACACCCCTTTCCCTCCACATAGAGGCTCAGAGACCACCCTTTGCTTCCCTGCAACACTGTCTTCCACAGATCTAATGCCTTCTGTGGTTTTAGTACAACCACCACTTGGTGGAGGTTCCAGTTTTGTACCTTGCACCACCCAAGACCCTCACTGCACTGTCTCCCTAAAATCTACAAAATCTACTAGTCATTGTTCATCTCTTCCCTCACTTTGTACATTCTTCCTCTCTTTGGGGCTGAAAAATTTGCAATAATCTTTGACGTCCCTGTTTTTCCTCTTCCAATGCCCCATCAATCACCAAATCCTGTGCATATTTAATAAATATTGTTGGACTGACCTGAAATATTGATAAAACCACCTTGCCCTGAGAGTCCAGAGTTTTGAGTTCTAACCCAAAGTCTAGCTCTGTTTGGATATGTAACTTACTATGGACCTCAGTTTTTTCATTAGTGAAATAGGGGTTTGAGCTAGATGATCTTCAGGACTCTAGGAAATACAACTGGTTACCTACACTGTATCCAGCCTCCCTTTATTTCTTAAAGTATCCTGATTCTGTCCTGGGACATAATATATGCTTCAGTCAGAGATTCCCTTTCCCAGGCTCCCTGTGGCCAGTTGTAGCCTAAAGGGGATGTCTCCTGCTCCTGGCCCCAGAAGCATCAGCAGCTATAAATACACAGACAGTACATCCTGCAAAAGGTGCCCAAGGAAAGCCACTCTGTGTTTGATGTCCCTCTAGGAAGCCATGGCTGATGCTTAGCAGCACAGAACCTGGGAGCTGGGAAGATACCGAAGTCCAGTGTCTGCAGCTCCTGTCTTACCCAGAGACCCAAGAAGTCCCTGCCCTACATGGATCACCATGGGCTTCTCTCTGGTGTTGAGTAGACTCAGAGTCCCTGTTTCTCCTACCAGCTCTGGTATCCCTTCTGGAACTGGAAGAACTCGTTATGGGATACATTTTCAGATGTGCCATGTGCTCCTATCTACCTCTTTTCCAGGTGGACCTTCTGCCTCTCAGAATCTCACAATGTACCAGTCACCCTGGAGTCTATCAAACAGATCACAGCCTCCAGCTCTGTACACAGTAGGGCATCACTTCCCTCATGAAACTGTCCAGAAGGCCAGCCTCCTACTGCTTAGAGGCCTCCCCAGCCCTATACCAAGAGTTTAGTGCTGGGATGAGAATTTCCCAGCTGTCTATGGAAGGTGCTGTGGGACAGCTCTGCACTGTGAACACTGGAAGATAAAGTTATAAAAGTAATGTTGTGGGGTATAGTCCAAACTCTGAGTTTTCCTGGGGTGCAGACTGAGCCTCCCAACATGGACAGTGGCTGTCAGGAGCCTCCTCTGTATACCTTTCCAGCTAAAGTTCCTCCCACCCCTGGGTGGGTGGGAACCCAGGAAAGCCCATCTCCAAGTTAGAGACAAACTCTCCTTGGAACCATGGCTTGGAGGCAAAACATGAATACCTCTATGCGTGGTTTATCCAAACACTGTATTTTGGGGATATGCAAAGCTCCAGGTCGGTTCTCACAGCTTTCAGCATTAAACAGAGGGCCAGGTGAGCACTCAACTTGCAAATACTTAGCAACTGGTAAGTATTGTGCTATTGGGAGAAATTAACAAAGCTGTGGTTCCTCTTGGGATGTATCTCCACAAGGGAGCCAGGCTGAAGGAGAGATGGGGAAAGAAGCTGAGATTTGGCTACACAAACACGAAAGAGGCACCTGTGGAGAGCTCCAGCCCCAAGCGGCTGGCACAGGGGAGTGAAGAGAGTGTGAGTGAATTCTTGCTCATAGCAAAGATCCACCCGTAGTCAAGTTAGTCATCTTGTAGCTCAGCGGCTGCTCTTAAACTACACCTTTCCTTCAGCCAAGCTCCTTGGAGATTCTGAGCTCCAGAGCGCTGAATGCCTTTCACAGACTCTCCACTAGAGGGCAGCTGTGGGCGAGGGCAGGCGCAGTATCTCCTCCAGGGGCCTCCTGGTTTTCCAGGGCTTGGAGGGAGCTACCAGACAGGTGGAGAAACAGTGCTCCCCCCCCCCCCTTTCTGCCCACTGGGTCCTCCATAAATCCTCCAAGGCCTGGACACAGCTCTCAGAGGCAGCGTGCCCCAGCATCCTTTCCCTGAGGACAGACTGAGCTGACCTCACACCGAGTGTCCTGGAGGCTCTACTGGTGTAGGCCAAGCCCAGAGGGTAAAGAGGGAGCCAAGGAAGCAGTTGGGATCCCGGTGTCCGGTCAACATTAGCCCCTGTAGACCCTGGGGCATCCCCTCCAAACCTCCCATTTTTAATAAATATTGTTGAATTAAATTTCCAACCGTCTCCTGGAGCCCAGGGCAGTGAGGGTTCAGAAGCTTGCCTGCCCCCATCTGAGAGTCACTCAGAGAATGGGGAACGTCTGTAGACATTTTTAAGAACATTACCATGTGGCAGGAGTTTGGGTGCCGGCCTAACGGAACTTTTTACAAGAAAGCCCAATTTGTCGGGTACACAAATAAGGGTTTCCAGGGTCAGAGGCAGGTAAATTGACTCCCATTTTCTAAGCGTCCCCTTAACCACAGAGCCATCTTCTACGGGGGTCTCAAGAATACAGTTTAAAAATCACTCAGCTAGGAATCCTAAGAAATCTCCCGGTGCTGCAGATGGTCAAGGCCTGATTAAGGCACCTGAGGGTCCTAAACACCCATCACCTGTGCTTCTTGAATTCAATCAGGATATGTGAGTGATAAACAAGGGGAAGTTGAAAAGTGTAGCTACCAGGGTTCCATTTCATACATCACAAGCTGATTCCAAACTAAACATGTTCAAACATGTCTCTGCCCTCAGAGGGTGGCTGTAATGTAATCAAGTTCTCTCAGTAATATACTTGTCTTAGTCTTGTTAGGGTGCCTTCAAAAAAAGAATATTTTGGGGGGGTCATGAAAAAAAATATATTTTAAACAGTGATGTAAGGGCTAATACCAAATTTTCACCAGAACTCAGGTGGTGGACATCTTTCCAAATCATTGAAGTTTTGCAGTAAGTTCACAGGAATGCCCCACATAAAACAATTTTTAGATGGATCGAGTGTTCAAAAGAAGGTGGTGGCCTCAAAGATGAGTTCAAGACAGAGATTAAGTTCAGAAGTTTATGGCAACTGTTTTTTTTTAAAGGATTTCAAAGAGGCAATCTTGATAGATTTTCTTTAAAAAAAAAAAACCGGAGTGATCACGGGGGCTTATTAGGAAGAAGTTTTAAGAAAATTGAAGATGGCACTGGTGAAAAAAAGCCAAGAAAATTGTGCTGATCCCTTTCTTCCCTACATCATGATAACGCATCTGCTCATTCTTCCAGGGTTGTAAGGAGTGTGCTATGAGAACGTCATTGGAAAACCCAGCTCCCCCTCCCCACACCTGTATCCCTGATCTTGCTCCTTTAGATTTCTTTTTTATACCCAGCCTTAAAAAAACATTGAAAAGGAAAATGATTTCAGTCCCTTGAGGATGCCAAAACTGCTGTTTTGATGTGGTATAAATTGAAGAGTTCAGAATTCTTCAGGGAAGAGTTAGAGAACTGAAAACACACTGTTAGAAGTGTATGGACCTAGAGTAGAATATCACATTTTAGTATTTTTGTTTAGTAAAAGTTTTTATTATTTTATACCATTATTTTTACTTACCCTCATAAATATATGTATAAGTGTGTGTCTGTGTGTGTGTGCCTGAGCTATCCAGGATGCAATTTTTTTTTTTTTAACATACAACTATATAAGGATCTCTGGTAGCGTGATGGTTACAAATCAGGCTGCTAACCTCAGAATCAGCAGTTCGAAACTACCAGCGGTTCCATGGGAGAAAGAGGGGCTTTCTGTTCCCGTATAAAGATTTACATCTTCAGAAACCCTGTACAGGGTCACTATGAGTCAGAACCAATTCCACAACATACCACCACCATATTATTAATGATTGAATACCAAAGTAGTGGATGCCATTTTAGTGGAAACAGATGAACTGGATTATAAAAGTTTCAGTGCCCGTGAAGTACTTAGGATAATGTCGTGCACTACATTATCTATAATAAGAAAAGTCCACATATTCTACAACAAAGAGAATCATTCAGTGAACTTAGTTGTTTCAACAATCAATGTAAATTCTGTTGATCTCCTACAACAAAAATTCAAATTCCATTAATTTGCTTTAAATGGCTCAAACTTCTTATTTGATGCTTGTTTCATAACATTTGCTGTAATTATAAATGAAAATGTCATAAAAGAAAATTCAGTGATCAGAAAACAAATATTACAACAAATCATTGTATTTCATTTTAGATAGATCTTTCATCTCTAACTTGTTATATACTTTAAAATATTTCTTTCTAGTCTTTGTTCTTACAAATTCTTCAGTGATTTCAAACACAGATAAGTTGCTGAACAGTATCTACTTCCATATGTACTAAGGATAATGAACCAACTTTTTCTTGAATCGTTGTTCTATGCTCAGGTTTATTGAGACTTTAGGGATGAAAATGAGCATTCTGTTGTGTAGTTTATGATCATTAAAGTCTGAAATATGTCTAAAATAATTTCCATATTGGGAAATATGCATTTCATTTTACATACTATTATGGAATCATACATGCCTACATGAGTAAAATTTGTCTTTTCCAAGTCTATAAACTAAATTTTCATGTAAGAAAGAAATTGTCACACTAGTCCACAAAGGTATGTATTTAAGTCATTGGGATAAGTCTGCACTAATTGCTTGGGTGTCTTTGTGTATTCTTCATTAGGTATGTCCACATTGTTGAAGAAGGTAAATCTATTTGAAAGAATTTCATACACTCCACCCTTTTTTTAATGCTATATTTGAGTGTGTCAATGGTGGTATAGTATGTGGTTATGAAAATTTGGTAATCAGGATTTGGCAGTATTTATTCTGATGTATTTTCAACAACATGCCCTGTTAGCAACTAGTGGAGATCTAGGTCGGTTCCAACCCATAGCGACCCTGTATAGGGTTTCCAAGGAGTGGCTGGTGAGCTTGAACCACCAACCTTGCAGTTCAAACAACTTTGCAGTCTGGCGCATTAACCCACAGCGCTACACCAGGACTCCATGTGGAGATCTATGCATGTCTTTAAATTTACTTCTCAATCTTGGAGAGCTTGACTAATCTAATGAAAATGCTGTAATATATTATTCCACACAACCAATATAAATATATATTTTAGTGTTTGCATTTTTCTGGCAATGGATTCAACTTCTCTATTGGTGTGTCTTTTTCATGTCTTGTCTTCAGCAATATTTTCTAACCCATCTATAACATGAGTATACTGTTTTAGAATTGCACACATTACCAGACCATGCATTGCTCAAGTTGTATTAGAAAGACATTTCAATACTTGATCATTACCTGAATGTTTTAAGAACTGCCCCATTAGTGAATTGTTGTTAAGTGCCATCGAGTTGGTTCTGACTCAAAACGACCTTGTATAGGGTTTCTGAGGAACGGCTGGTGAGTTAGAACTGCCAACCTTGCAGTTCAAACCGATCTTGAGGTCGAGTGCTAATCCTACAATGCAATTAGTAACTGAATGACAGGGAAAAAAATCAATTACTTCTAGACAACACGCACTGCACTACATTCTATAAGATTAAGTGAATGTACAGCACATGGTATATTCATAAAGTTCTAAAATGTTCTGTTGTGTGCCTTTATAATGTCTTGCCATATTGGCAGCATTGTCCTAGGACTGGCTTCTGCAATTAGAAAAATCAAGTTGCAAACTTTGCATAAATAGTGAAGTACTTGGTTTACAATTTCTTCACTAGTATGGAAGGAACACTGGTGGTGCTATGGAATAAGCATTGGGCTGCTAACCACAAGGTTGATGGTTCAAATCTGCTAGCCACTCTGGGGAAGAAAAATAAGCCAGTCTGCTCCCATGAAGTTTGACTGTCTCAGACACCCTATGGAGCAGTTCTAGTCTGCCCTGTCTGGTCTCTATGAGTCAGAATCAACGTGATGAAAGTGACTTTGATTTGAGTTCACCAGTATGGCATTAAGCTAGTAACCATAAATCACTGGACAGGTTTCCTATCTGTTGGTGGTATGTATCTGAAAGCAATACTTAGCTGGCCAGTGTGACAAAGAGCAAGAGTGGAATCTATAAACTGAAATGTTAGCTATATTAAATTTATTTCGCTGAAAATAGCTGACTGAACTTTATCACTTACTAAATTTATTACTTTTTCACATGTTGTTTTAGACACATACACAATGGGCTGCACTTTTTTTGCATTACCATGCTTTGAGATATGGCCTGCTAACAACAGTGAATCAAACTGAGCAACAAAGTCAAGTAAGATTCTTACTTTGTGAAGACCCAAGCATCTTATTTCTTACTTGGAAAGGTAGTCCATATTCAGCGATTGTTATAATGACAGCAATAGCATGTTGCTAAACAACATTTCAATGCTGATGTTCTACACTGATTTGTGTTTCCAGTTCCTGAATTAAGCCAAGACCATGTCTTTTATTTTTAAACATGACAGCATATAATTTCTGTGAATTGAATTGTTTTCATGTTTATCAATCATATTCAAGTTGCACCAGTCACTAATTCCATCCAACAGCAAATCAAGAATGAAATGATTTAGAAATGAATAGTTTGTAAACAAAACAATAAAAAGAGCCAACTGATGGAGAATACAGTAGCCACTCCCTCTAATAATTTTCCCCATTAGCTTGGCATCCAAAAAATAAATTCTTCCTACAGAATCTTGTTTGTTTGCCATCCAGAAATTTTCAACACACATTTTCAAATGGTGCTCTGTGATGCTGACAACCACTCATCCCTCTTTGGATCCAATAATTTACATCATTAGAAGAAAAATAGTTCTATAAATCAAGATCTGTATTTCTGTTGTTAGGAGATTTGCAGATTCTAAAATAGTTTCACTTTCCTACGCCATTATTATTATTATTATTATTATTATTACTAACAACAAGGAATGGATGCAAAATTTGGAGCCATGTTCACCATATTCATGTTGCTATGAGTACTTTTGCACTAGTGGAACTAGTACAACTAATTATACCCATTAAACTTGACCATTCAACAGAAGACGTCTTTTCTGATTCATTACATTAAAAAGGAAGCTAACTTTGCAATTGTCTTTAGAGATTCCTTTTCTTTCAATCTTCTGTGAGCTTTCATTTTTGCACTCAGTTGTTATTGTTTTATTTAACCTGGATATAAAATCATATCATTGTTTAAACTTGGTTCTACCATAGCAAATGCATTTGAATAATTGAAAATAACATTTATAGATAAGTAAAATTTATCAAATAAAATATACACTTGAAGTTGGACATTTATCCAAAATATATATATTTTTTAGTAAGTAAAAACAAAATTGATTTGAAGCATGGAATTTTCCATAAAGGAGATATCAAAAGAAATAGTCCTTACAAAGCAGTCGGAAATAAGTTCATTCATTTGTCATATGCTTGTTCAAGTTCTTTACAGATCTCCACATGAGTTATTCGTCTTGAAATTACACTTAAAAACTTGCCCATTCACTTTTGATGCCGTGTCTTCACAGTTCATTGGACTATTGTTGAATCTCAACAGCAGTGAGCAATTGCACAGAGGATGATGCTAATACAAGCATATGCTCAACCTGAAGACGTGTTTTGAGTCACATGATAATAGTGTCACTGATACGTTCTTATGTGGTCAATGAGAGAAAACAGAAATGTCAAGTTATACTTGCACTATCCAAATAAAAAGGAGAATATAATTGCTATCTTATATAAAATTTATAAAAGAAAATTAATTTATTTATACCCTGCCGGGTCCCTTCCACTGTAGTGCTTGCTCTTCCTGTGTTCTGTCTGCTTGGCATCTCTGGGCCTTTTCTTTGGACAACTGGTACATCTGTTTTGTTGATGTCTTAAACATGCGCTTGCCTTGCTTACTGGGTCATCTGTCCCTGCACATGGTTCATGTGTTTGGCAGCTAACTAAAAAGTTGGCGGCTTGAAGAAAGGCCTGGTGATCTACTTCTAAAAAATCAGAATTCATCTAACACAATTGCCTTTTTGGATTAGGCAACCTGAGCTCTTGAGCATTGCCATAAACTCCAGGAAGCACCAGGTCAATGTAGGTCAAAGACCTCCTCCTGCCTGATCAAGGGAAAGGAGTTAAGAAGCAGAAAGAGAGCCTTCGTATGTGGAGGCAGTCCTTGTCTTGTCAAGAGGAGCTGTATCACTGACCAAAACCCCAGAAGGAAGCTCTGGCAATCTGTGTAGATTCCTGATGAAGTCCAGGTTCACTGGGCATGAGCCATGCTGTTCCCATAGCTGTCAGGGGCCCAGCCAGAGGCAGCCTCAGGGCACCAGAGGACAAGGATCAGAGTCCTTGAGGCTAAGACACAACCTGGCCTGCCTGGCGCAGCCCCAGTAACCATCTCTGTGTAGTGCAGCCAAGACAATCCAGGCAGCCATGAGCTCCATCCCAGAAGGCATCTTCCACCCAGCAATTCCTTTGGGCTCAGGGATGCTATTTTGTCCACTCTTCACTAACGACTGAAAAAAGCATCTTACATTGCCCAGGGGAGCTCCTTAAAAAGCGGAACTGGATCTTACAACACATATAAGCAACATATGCATACAACCCCCATACATGTACACAATCAAATCTCACCCATACACACAATATGCACATATACGCAGTATGTGGCTTACACTCTTCTGTGGTTCACACTACAGTCTCCGGAGGTAGCACTGCAAAGTGGTCAGGAGTGTGGACCCTGAACCAAGAAAGCTCTATTGCTGTCTAGCTGTGTGCCCCTGGGTAAGTTGCCCTGCCTCTCTGAGCCTTTGTTTACTCATTTGCAAAAATGCATGTCTACTTTCAAGTAAGCTTGTTATGAGGATGGAATGAGCAAAGATCTACAAAATTCTAGTCTGTAATCTGTTCCTTTCATGGGCATTCACCTGTGCCAGGTGCAGATGGATGCCCAGGACAACAACAACGAGTGGGGAGCTCTGGAAGGCAGGAGGCACTTGTTCACACTCTAGGTCGTGGGCCCTTGACTGTGGCAGTTCCTGCTGCCCTTTTGGCCAGTTTCCCAACTGCAGAGGTCCATGGGGGATGAGGGTCCTTAGCCAGCCCAATGTCACAAGACTTGGAGCACATGATCAGTCAGAGAAGACTGAGTCTGGGCACTTCCAACCCTTGTGCCATGTACCTGGTGGGTCCAGGAGCCAAAGACAAGTCTGCAAGGAGGGAGGCCTTGGTCACAGGGAGACAATGAAGGGAATGAGATCTAGGATAAATATAGAGAAAGAGAAACTGTAAATAGAGCAGTGACAGATGAGGACCAGAAACCTACGGACAGACAACAAACCAACAGACACTGAGAAACACCGTTTTCCAAAATCATGGGCTTGAATAACCGCACACACAGACACCCACATGGAAGAAAGAAAAGATCCCTGCCTGCCGGTGACCTTCCTGCCCACTTCGTGCCTGGACTCCCAAAAGACGCTCCCCTCTCAGCAGCTGTGGCCCTGCCAGGCTGCTGGCCACCAGGCCCAAATCGTGCCCAGGCAGTGAGGGAGCCTGGCAGGGGCGGGCAGGAAGGGGGCAGAGCAGGTCACCAGCAAGCTGAGGCAGGAGGAGGAGGAGGTGCTGTGGTTTCAAACAGCTCAATCCTCAGCGTAGCCACAGGCAATTACTGCGGAGCCTTCACTTGTCAGCCCTGAATTTTAATGCTATTAATGAGACCCTGTGCAATTTTCTCCCTGGATAAGGTGCTTTTCTTCTCTGATTCCTGGGCTCCGTTAGGCTGCACCTCTTCCCTGTCCTGCTTTTCCAGCTCAGTGGGGGAGCAGGGCTGAATATCCTTTCTATCTCCCTTTTATGATTGTAATTAATTCTTTCCAAGGAAGAAGAATGAATATGCCGTCTCGTCCCTATATTGAATCATCTGCCATTGTTCTGTTATTGCTCCCTGAGAGGAGTTGGCTGCTGCCCCCCCCCCCCATTATGGAGTGGGGGCTAGTTTGTGCATGGGAGACAAAGCAGAAGACAGGTTAGAAGACGATCAATCGACCCTCCTTTTTCAGGCTTTCTTCTCCTGGTGTGGCACTGTGGGTTAATGTGCCAGACTGCAAAGCCATTTGAACTGCAAGGTCAGCAGTTCAAGCTCACCAGCTCCTCCTTGGAAACCCTATACAGGGTTGCTATGGGCCAGAACCGACTCGATGGCACTTAACAACAACAACAACAACAACATCTCCTTATGGGATGGACTGAACGTAGTCACATCTCTTGCACCCAGCCCAAGATGCTTACCTCAGGCAATGGCTGATCACATCTAACATGGCCTCTGCCCTAGCAACTTGGACCCAGTGTCCCCATATGGTGTATCATTTGGATGGGCCAACTCACTTAAAGATTCCTTCTTTTCTGCCTGCCCTTTAAATTTTGGGGTTTTCCAGGTACCATTCTTGGTTGGCACCTCCTTTTTTTTTAATGTTTTATTGTGAATTATGTGATAGTTTACATGGGAGAACATTAGCTTTATATTCATCCTATTGTATATTGTTTCAATGCCATGGTTACAATCCCCTCCATGCATCATCAACCAATCAAAGGGTATATACCCTGCAAGCCTGCCCCCCAGTCGTCAGCACACAGCCCCTCTCCCTCTCTGGGTCTAAAGTCCCCAGCTGCTCCATTTTTCCATGTCATCATCTCTGTCTCCATCTCTGGTGTCGCTGTTACTCTGTGTAGGGTCCCACACTCCACTATTCTCTCTTGATGGTTCCAGGAACCTCTGCTCCTGGACTGCAAAGTCAATCTCTCCTCTCCGTTTGCTACAAAACATCTACCTTTACATTTCCAACCCTCACAGTCAGTCCTGATGGTTGGCACCTCTTTTTGTGTCAATGAAAACGCTAACTCATGAAGGCCAACTAGCCTGCAGCTCCTGGACCAACTGGCCCCTGAGCTGAGCCCAGGGTTGCAGAGAGGACAGATCAATCTCTGCCCTCAAGGAGAATCAACCAGAACACACAAAATGACAATTAAAGTAATGGGTTCTGTGTTTGTGAGCTATAAGAAGGGTCTAGGGAGCCCTACACTTTTTTCCTCATGTGGACAAAGGATTTTCATAGACGCTCATAGGATGATTGGATAATGGAAAGTGAGTTAACAGCAATTATGACAACACAAAGATGCCAGTGCCACTGGTATGACCCATTTCAGACTCTAGCCCAGGTATTTCCCTACAGTTGCAGGTGAAACTGCCCAACATCCCCACCAAAAGCCCAATAAACCTTGCTGTAGACTCCATTCTGACTCCTGGTGACTCCATGTTTTACAGAGTATAACTGCTCCGTGACATCTTGGCATGGCACTGTAGGATACACACTAGACCACAAGGTCAGTTTGAACCACTAGATCGGCAATTAAAACTCAGTAGTCACTCCTCTGAAATACTATACAGGATCACTATTGGTCAGAACCAACGCTCATTTTCTTGGCTAATCTTAATGGAAGCAGATTGTAGGTCTTTTATCCATGACATATTTGTTGTTGTTGTTAAGTGACCCTGTATAGAGTTTCCAAGGAGTGGCTGGTGAGCTTGAACCTCCAACCTCACGGTTCAAACTGATCTTGCAGTCCAGCGCATTAACCTGCTGTACCACATGAGAACACCATTGATTGGGTTCAAATCGCCAACCTTTAGGTTGGTTGTTGTTGTTGTTAAATGCCGTCTAGTCGGTTTCGACCCATAGCGACCCTGTACAGGGTTTCCGAGGGTGTAAATCTTTACAGGAGTAGAAAGCCTGATCTTTCTCCCGCGGAGCAGCTGGTAGTTTCGAACCGCTGACCTTAAGGTTCGCAGCCCGATTCGTAACCACTACGCTACCAGGTTGGTAGCCAAGTACAAATCACTTGCACCATATAGGGCCCTCCTCAACCCCTATGCATCTCCAAATGGGCAGCCAACAGGCACTTCAGATCTAACAGACTGCAACAGACTTGTCCCACCCTACCCCTACATGGACACACATGCACTTGCCCCAGTGATAGAACTGCCGCTTGCAGTCCATCCACCTGCCTGAGCTGCAGCCTGGGAGCCATCATGCCCACAGCTTGAGGCATGAAAACTCCTGAACATGAAACATAAAAGTATTTCCTCTGGTGGAGAGGGGATTGTATCTTTTGGTCTTGGGCTCTATTACCAGCATAGGAAAGCTCAGCACTTCTATGCAAAAGAAGCCAGTAGTGTTGATACCAAGTGGGAACTGAAGCCAGATAGATTATAGGAAGCCCTCCCAAGCCCCTTCCTTAGATCAGCTTCCATCCCAGCTCCTCCACAGAGAGGCCATTGTCCTGTTAAGGTAGTGTTGAGGTGCCTAGCAAGGAAGGACATCTCTGCTAACACTGAAGTCTGTCTCTAGCAACCCTACCCCTGCCTGGTCCTCAGAACAGGAAGCAGTGCCAGCCCTCTCCCATTAGCCCTATCCCTAAGAGAGAAAGTCGGAAGATTTCCCCTGTAGCTCTGGGTCCACCAGCTTCCACTCAGACAGCTTGCACCCCCCTAATCTGGAAACTCCCAGGGTTAGAAGTAGGGAGGAAGGTCCCATTGAGGTCTCTTCTCCAGAAGGTGCTTACAGGTGCTGGAGCATTTATTAGTAGGAAGAGAGGGATTCTGACCACAGCCAGGAACCTCTTCCAGTCAACCTGTTCAACATCTGGTCTGGGTTTAGATAAAAATGCTCATGCCTGAAAGATCCCCAAAAGTTCATACTGGGAATGTTGGTAATGGGGCAGGGTGGGGATGCTTACGATGATGCCTTCCCTAGAGCATACCACTATTGACTGGGACAGCAGCCCAGGCAAATCAAGTGGAATTATCAAATGTTAACTGATGAGTAGAGTACTTGCTTGCTTGAGAGGCTCCTTGTCTCCAATCCAGGGGTATAGGTACTTGTAGGCTAACCGGTAGAAGACTGGGTCCTGCCACAGGGTACCTGGGCCCATCAGCATCTGGGACATCCAGCACAGCCCAGGGTTGGGGCTCTGGTCTGTCTGCCTGTCCTCACTCCCACCCTTCAGTCTACCCAGCTCTCCTGGTCTTCAGGTTCCAGCAGGTGATGCATTGATTCTTTACGTGCCTCTCATTTTAGTTCATCAGCCCACTGTACTTGCCTGGCAGTATTTTCCTTTTCTTTGAACAGTTCCTGTTGCTCTCTGTCTAGACAGGGGAAGGAAGTGAAAGGAATAAGATGGAGAGTGGGTGGCATGGGAGGGGGTGTTTGTTGCTGTTCTATCAAGTTCCCTTAGTTGGACTCACTGGTTTCTTTTCTTGAGATTTTGAGAGAATGATAATATACGCTTGGGTTTTTATATTATCTTTTCCCCAAGCCACTCAAATCCTGTTCTTTCTCCTCCTTCCCGTCCCCCTATCTCCATCCCCACACGCTTAGTTTAGGCCTTATCAGTGCTCTACTGAATCTTGTAGCAGTCTCAGTTTTCTGCCCAGCCATTCTCTCTCTGGTCCAAATCCCCAGCAAAAGTATTTGGTTTCCCCAATTCAATGACTCTTCAAATATGGTTCCCAGACCATTAGCAGGGGTATCCCTGAGAACTGGTTGGTATTGCAAGTTTTTGAGACATACTGATTCAGAAATTCTGGGATGGGGCCCAGTTGTTCATGTATTAACAAACTCTCTAAGTGATTTGGATGCATGCTAAAGTTGGAAACCACTGACCTTTTTAAAAGCCTTCAGTGACACCTTGCAGCCAGCCCAGGTTCCAGAATCTGCAGGACTTTGTTGTTAGAGGCCATGGAGTCAGTCCCTGACAATGCTATGCACTATGGATCTGACCCTTTGTGACACCAGGTCTTTCTTCCTAGTCTGTCTTAATCTGGAAACTCCACTGAAACCTGCTCAGCTTCATAGCAATATAAAGCCTACCCTGATTTGATGAACTTGAGGGGATGAATCTTTACAGCGAGGGTCATTCCCATCTCCTCAGTACATATGGTTGACAGGGATGGGCAACTTAGACATTGGTTACCCAGAATGGGGCAGGGGAGGGCTACAAAGGCACAACATGACTGGCTTACAAGCAGGATCCTAGTTTCAGAGGGTACAGGGGAAGGTAGAATCTCCACTGAGTGGTTTCCAACCTATCTGGATGAGGCTGGTGAAAGGGGATGGGGATAAGACTCTTGTGGTTCAGTAGTGAATAATATTATCAGGACTGATCATGAGTATTACAAATATAAAGGTATATGTTTTGTTACAAAAGGAGGGGAGTGGCTGATCTTGCAGTCCATGAGTGGAGGACCCTGGGACCATTAAGGGAGAAGGGCGGAGTGCGGGACTCTCTCCAGAGAAGCAGTGACTCTAGAGATGGAGGCAGAGATGATAATGTAGAGAAACAGAGTGGATGGAGACCCTGAACTCAGAGAGGGAGAGGGCTGTGTGTTGACGACCAAGGGGCAGGCTTGCAGTGTTTACCCTTTGGCTGTTAGATGATGCATGCAGGGAATTGTAATCATTGCAATGAAACGAAATAAGATAGGATGAATGTAAAGCTGGTATTCTCCCATGTAAACTATCACATAAGTCACAATAAAAACTTAAAAAAAAAAACAAAGCCTACCCTGAGAGATGGGTTAGGAACCAACACGGGGTCTTCTGCATGGAAGGGAGAGCTTGACTACTGAACTGCCAGCCCCACCTCCCCCCACCATCTTTTTAGTCGTGTCTCTTTCTTCCCACTCTTCCCACCAATCCTTACCCCAGCACACTGTGCTTCAGCTATTTCCAACTGTCAATAATCCCTGAACACAGGCTGTTCATGTTCCCTCAGGCTGGGCTGCCCTTCCCTCCACCCAACCAGCACCTTTTATCTCTGACTAGCCCACATCACTGTTATACATCGCTGTCAGCCTGCAGATCTCTCCCTAGACTTGGAGCTCTCCGAGGCCAGGCCTAGTGTTTGCACCTTTGCACCCCAGCACTCTGCACATACATGACCAACTGATTCAAAGCCATGATTTAAACACTGTCTGTTGTGTCATCATCCCAAGACCCCTGGACACACCAGCACATAAACATGATTGTTTCATGTTACTATCAGGAAACAGAGTCCGAGAGGTTGTTGAGCAGCTCGGGGACCAGTAGCAAGACCACCGGCAGCTCCCCTCTATGACACAGCATTCAGAGGCACCCGGAGTGTGGTGGAAGGGACACTGATGCTGGATTCCAGACTGTGTTTGCATTCTGGCTCTGCCACATTCCTGTGCCCTCAGGAAAACTTCCAGGATCCAGTTTTCTTGTCTCTCAAATAAGGCTTTTGAAAAATGTATTAAATTTAAATAAATATACATCTTAAATTGAATCTCCCTGAAAGCAAAGCCTGAGACAAGGACTTGGGTGTAGGTAATTTATTTGAGACGTGATCCTGGGAAGTAGGAGGGAAGATTTTGAAAACGCACATAGAAAAGAAGAATCTCCAATAAAACTGCTGATGTAAATAATGAGGGGGCTCCATTCTGCCAGGATCCCTGAGAAGCATGCAGAATGCCCCCAAGAACTTTTCATTGAAAGAGCAGGAACTGGGATCATTAGCCACAGCCCCAATCTCCTGCTGGTTAAGGGTGGAGATGACCATGAACTCCAACCTCATTTCCACACTACACTTCCAGAGTAAATTGTTCTTGTTTGCAGGTTGTGAATTTTCATTAGAAGAAACTCTGGTGGCAAAATGGTTCAGCACTCGGCTGCAACCCAAAAGATGAGCAGTTCAAACTCACCAGTCACTCCATGGGAGAAAGATGAAGCAGTTGGCTTCTGCAAAGAATTACAGCCTTGGAAACTCTATGGGGCAGTTCTACTCTTTCCTGTAGAGTTGCTATGAGTCAGAATCAACTTGGTGGTAATGTGTTTGTTTCATTTATTTTTAGCAGCATTGGGAGAGCGGGGGCAGTTCCTAAGGTTTCAGGGAAGACCAGAGACAGAGCAGCAGAGAGGAGCAAAGTCCACTTGAGGTGGAACTGTCGGGTGTATCTGAATTCACATGGAATTTGCCGCCATAGCTGCAGCTGTTCTCAGAGATGGGCTGAGGGATGTGTCTGCTCCTGTGTGTTAGCTCCTTTCAAACACTGTGATTATCTCTAGTGTGACCCATTCATATGAACTGTGATTGCCTGGTTAGCCACCTCTGTGTCTCACTTGACAGTGATTTCCTTGAGGACAGGGACAATGTCTGTCTTGTTCACCACTGCATCCCCAATGCCTAATAGAGGGCCCTGCACAAAAGACATTTTCAAAAATATTTGTGAAATGACTGGATAAATGAAAGTCTCTCACACATAATAGGTGCTCAAGACAATCAGCCACAGCACTCCTCAGACTTGCTAAATTTAGGGAGAAAATACACTATTTTCTGCTCAAGTTGCAGAGAATCATTCAGAATGAGGGGATTGGAATGCCTTTTCCACTTGAGATAGAGTAAGAGACACCAGGCTTACCCTCTGACCTCAAGCTAACTAAAAACCCAGACAAAATTTATAAAACAATGGTCCTCAAGATATTAGGCGTCAGGCACCAAAGAGGGATCCCTGATTGACAAGAGTAAGAAAGTTCCCAGGCAGCAGCAAGAGGAGGGGCAAGAAGAGGGTCAGGAAAGAAGGAAAACTAAAAGGCCTGAGGAAACTTTTGGGGGGGTTGGTGGTGGAAATGTTTACTCTCCTACTTAGGGAGATGATTTCAATGTTGTATTCATGTGCCAAATGTTATCAAATTCTATACTTGTTTTTAAAGTGCCATTTATTTTACGTAATTATATTTAACTAAAGTTAGCGTAGTGGTTATGAATCAGGCTGCTAACCTCAAGGTCAGCAGTTCAAAACTACTATTCCATGGGAGAAAGATGAGGCATTCTGCTCCCGTAAAGATTTATAGCCTCAGAAACCCTGTGTACGGTCACTATGAGTCACAACCGACTCCACAGTACTTAATAACAACAACAAAGTTGGTAAAATGAGCCCTGGTAGTGCAATGGTTAAGTGTTTGGAAGCCAATTAAAAGGTTGGTGGTTCGAGCCCACCAGCCAGTCCATGAGAGAAAGATGTCTCAGTGTGCTTCAAGCAAAGAGTACAGCCTTGGAACTCTATGTTGTTAAGTACTGCTGAGTCGATTCCAATGCACAGGGACCCTGTATAGGGTTTCCAAAGGAGCCACTGGTGGGTTTGAACCTCTGACTGTGAGGCTAGCATATCAGTGCTTATCCTATAGCGCCACACTAGGAAGCTTTATGGACCAATGCTATTCTCTTCTAGTGGGTGTCAATGGGTCAGAATGAACCTGATGGCCTGGGTTGGGCTTTGGAGTGTCATAAATTGAATTGTGTCTGGAATTGAACTGAATATATGTCACGTAAGTTGAGCTATGATTTTCAGTGGACTCACAGTTATGCAATGACTTAACTTGGCAGTTATGTAATTATGTAACTATCTCACATAATGTGGTCTGATATGATCAACCAATCAGGTGTAAGGAATTAGGATGAGCTGCAACGCCCTCACTCAGGTGACAACTCTCATCCTGGAGTGTGGTCTACATCACCTTTTACCTTATAAGAGATAATAGGAGAGATAAGTGATCAGAGAAAGAGGCATCTGACTAACACCAAAGAAAGCAGACCTGGGAACAGAGCAAGACCTTTGCTTGCATGTGAGGTCCCTGGGCTGAGAACCTCCTAGACACAAGGGAAGTTTGATGCCAAGACACAAGGAGATCTCCAAGAGACAACAGGCCCATAGATATTGAGAAGAAACAAGGGCCTTCCTCCAGAACCAAAAGAGGGAGACCACCTTCCCCATGATCCAGCACCTTGAATTCAGAATTCTAGCCTCCTAAACTATGGCGCTATAGGATCAGCACTGGACTGTGAACCACAAGGTAGGCAGTTCAAGCCCACCAGTCACACCTTCAAAAACCCTATACAGGGTTGCTATGAGTCAAAACTAACTTTACGGCACTTAACAACAACAACAAACTATTAAAGAAATCCTGGTGTGGCTCTGTAGGAATTGCACTGGAACACAAGGACAGTGGTTCAAACTCACTAGCCACTCCTCAGAAACCTTATACAGGGTTGCTACGAGTTGGAACCTGCTCAACAGTACTTAGCAACAACAACAAACTGTAAGAGAATACATTTCTCTTTGTTAAACCATCCATTTGGGATATTTATGTTGTAGCAGAACTAGATAAGAAAGACAAGGTGATTGATGCTTCTGTACAATCATAGGGGATATGGAGTCTTGGTATGGCACTGTAGGATAAGCACTAGATTATAAGATGGCAGTTCAAACCCACCAGCCACTCCCCGGAGACCCAGTTGCTATGAGTCAGAACTGACAATATTTAACAACAAATACCAACAGGGGATATGGGTCTCTGCATGGTACAAATTGTTTGCATTGGCTTACTAAGCTAAAAGGAGCCTGGGTGGTACTGTAGGATAAGCATTGGACTGATAACCACAAGGTCAGCAGTTCAAACACATGAACTGCTCCATAGAAGAAAGATGAGGCTTTCTATTCCTGTAAAGATTTACAGCCTCAGAATCCTTATAGAGGGTTGCTATGAATTAGCTGAGTCTTCCTCCAATCCTGACGCCATGTTTTT
>NW_006408546.1:10092657-10097014 GCF_000296735.1 Chrysochloris asiatica | reverse complement strand
ATGAATTACATCAACTCAATGGTGGTAAATTTGGTTTGGTTTGATTTTTACTAACTTAAAGATTGACGGTTCAAACATACCCAACAGCACTGTGGAAGAAAGACTTGGCAATCTGCTTCCAAAAGGACATAACTCAGGAAACTCTAGGGAGCAGTTCTACCTTGTAATCCAAAATTTTGCCATAAGCTGGAATTCACTAGACAGCAAGGGGTTTGATATTGTTTGAAATAGGAGGTAAGCTTCATTTAACAATCGTGTATACCTGAACAAGATCTCCTTGGTGAGATCCTTATTTCTGTGTTTTTTTATGTCTACATAATCTTTGTCAGGATGGCAGAACTGCATCTCTCATACTTTGGAAATACTGTCAGGAGGGACCAGTCGCTGGAGAAGGATATCATGTTTGGAGGGTCAGAGAAAAAGAAGAAGACCCCCAGCGAGATGGATTGACAAAGTGGCAGCATCAATGGGCTCAAGCATGGCAACTATTGTGAGGTTGGCCCAGGACCAGGCAGTGTTTCATCCTGTTGTGCATAGGGTTGCTATGAGTCATTACCGACTCGATGGCACCTAACAACAACAATCTTTGTCTGAAATTTGGACTCAAGTGTCCAATGGGAGTCATACTTTTGTCAGTAGGCTCACAGAATCTGAAATACATGTGGAAGTTCCATATGCGTTCTGCTCCCATTCAGGCCATGGGAGAAAAAGATTAATCTCACACCAGTCTTTTTAACTCTGTTAGCCTCAACCTATCTTCCCACACTGCAGTGTTTTCACCAGAGAAGGCCTGAGAGGCTCTGTTCTAGAAATTTCCTGCCAAGCCTGGATTATTGTCATCACATTTCCAAGATCTCAATCTCTTTAGTGCCTTTACACCTGCCCACCATCTGATCAGAAAACAAGGCCAGGGGCAAGCTGTGAAAGAGACCATCAATTGCTCAGATGTGCTATCAGGCTGAAACTGAAAAAAATTAAAACAAGTCTACAAAAACAAAAATATGACCTTGAATATATCCATCCTGAATTTAGAGATCATCTCAAGAACAGATTTCATGCATTAGATACTGAAGACCAAAGACCCAAAGAGTGTGGGATGACATCAAGGACATCATACAGGAAGAAAGCAAAAGCTCATTAAAAAGACAAGAAAGAAAGAAAAGACCAAAATGGATGTCAGAAGAGACTTCTGAAACTTGTTCTCAAGTGTATAGATGCTAAACTAAATGCAAGAAGTGAGGAGGTAAAAGACTGAAGAGAAATTTTCAAAGGGCAGCTCGAGACAATGAAGTCAAATATTGCAACAAAATGTGCAAAGACCTGGACTCATTAACAGCCTGTGATATGCAGATGATGCAACCTTGCTTGCAAACAAAGAGGACTTAAAATACTTACTGATGAAGACCAAAGACCACAGCCTTCAGTATGGGTTGCACCTCTGTGTAAAGAAAACAAAAATTCTCACTACTGGATCAATAAATAACATCACGATAAAGGGAGAGAAAAAAAAAATTGAAGCTGTCAAAGACTTTATTTTGCTTAGATGCACTATCAACACTCATGGAAGCAGCAGTCAAGAAAATCAAATGATATATTTATTACAATAGGCAAACCTGCAGCACGATACCTCTTCAAAGTGTTCAAAAGCAAAGATGTCAATGTGAGGACTAAGGTAGGCCTGACTCAGCCATGGTATTTTCAATAGCCTTGTATGAGTGTGAAATTTG
Source organism: Chrysochloris asiatica (assembly GCF_000296735.1). Taxonomy (NCBI): domain Eukaryota; kingdom Metazoa; phylum Chordata; class Mammalia; order Afrosoricida; family Chrysochloridae; genus Chrysochloris; species Chrysochloris asiatica. The sequence continues at coordinate 10,095,287 of NW_006408546.1, read as the reverse complement.
GACAATGAATAAGGAAGACTGTAGAAGAATTGATGAATATGACTTTTGGTGTTAGAGAAGAATATTGCAAGTACCATGGACTGCCAGAAGGACAAACAAATCTGTGCTGGAAGAAATACAACCAGAATGCTCCTTAGAAGTCAGGATGGCCAGACTGCATCTCTCATACTTTGGACATATTATCAGGAAAGGACTACTCCCTGGAAAAGTATCGTATGCTTCATAAGGTAGAGAATCACGAAAAAGAGGAAGACCCCAACTGAGATGGACTGACACAGTGGCAGCAGCAGTTGTGGGTAACAACAATTGTGAGGGTGGCACAGCACTGGGCAGTGTTTCATCCTGTTGTGCACAGGGTTGCTCTGAGTCAGAACCGACTCAATGGCACCTAACAACAACAATAGGGCCTGAGCCTTTACAATTCTCTTATACTGCCCAGAGATGTCAAGGATACTAGTGGGCAGATCACATTTTGAGTGCTGTTGTTGTTGTTATTGGGTGTTACTGAGTTGATTCCAACTCATAATGACCCTGTATAGGGCTTCCGAGGAGCCGCTGGTGGGTTTGATCCGCCAACTTTTCAGTTAGCGATCCAGTATTTATCTTATAGCACCACACTAGGATTCTACACTTTGAGAAATAGGGTTTAAAGGTCCAGGCATAAAACGGGAAAGAAGAGGAGACACAGCTGATAAAGAGGTAGAGGAAACAAAATAGCATCAGTCTCTGCAAAGGTTGTGTACTCTGAGTACCCAGAAGTAGGGTGGGGCAGGTGGGTAGATAAAAGACCCCCAGACAGTAACTTGGGAATCTGCTCACACAACACTGTCTCCTATTTGCTTCTGGGACCCAGGAAACAGCAACCTGCAACAGAATACAGAAAGGTGAATGGGTCCCCTGTCAGCTGTGAGAAGCCTTCTAAATCTCCCCTCTGGAGGCAGAAAGAAGTTAGGAGGAAAAGCAAGGGTGGCCAATTCCTTATCTGTCACAGCAGGAGGTCATGGCCACTGTCTAGAATTTGAAACATGTTGCTAAAAAATACTTAATGATCCCAGCAATTTAATTACCTAGAGTAGTTTTATTAAAAATTGTTTTCTACTGTGTGAGTGCCTGCCTCCACCCCATAGCCACAACCTGTCTGTCATTCTCATGATTCAATTTTAGACTGCACATGTGTATCCCTTAGCAAACTACAGCATTATTTTCCATGTTTTTAAAGTCTCTGTACATGGGTTCACATTGCACATATATACTCTGAAAATTGATTTCTGTATTCAACAGTTTGTGAGATTCATCTTCATAACTAGTTCATTAATATTTATCATTGTGTAGTTTATAAAGCATAGTATCAATTTTCCTGTAGATGGACACATAGATAGTTTCCAGGTGTTTGTTACTACAGATAATGCTACTGTGAACCTTCATGTCTCCTGGCATGTGCACAAGAGGTTCCTTCACATTTAGGGGCAGATTCTGATGAGTTGTAGGGTACATGTATCTTCAACTTAGAATTAGTTGTCAAAGTGATGAATCCATTTTTGCTCACAGCAATGATGCACCAATGTTCCAGTGGTTCTACACCTTCAGTAATTCTTGGTATCCTTTTTAATTTTGCCAACCTAGTAAGTGTGAAATTGTATCTGATGGCAATTTTAGTTTATATTACTTGGAGGTGGTAAACTGTTAATTTGGTGATCTCCAATGAGTCACACCTCCCAGCACTCTTTCCCTCTGCCCACCCCTTCCCTTGAATCTGTGCTGTTCCTGTGACTTGCTTTAGAATATGGTGAACATGGCAAGGGCCCAATGTTCAATCTAAACCTTAAGAAAGCCTGTGAGTGTCCACTCTCGTGCTCTTCTGAATCCTGAGTCATCGTGCAGGATGACCAGCTACACTGCAGGAGGGAACACACAGAGAAGTCCCATTTACAGGTTACTTGGAAAGCTGCATGGAGAAGTAGTGCCTCTGAGACTACATGGAGAAGAAACAAGGAACCTCACCACAAGTGAGAACTACAGCCCCAGTCACATAACCAGCATCAGTCATTCCTGCTGACATCCAGCTGTGAGAGTCATTCAAGCTAAGGTGTCAGATATGTGAGTAAAGAAGCCATATTGGACTTCAGGACACAGCAGATATCATGTGGAGCAGAGATAGGTGTCCCCTTTGAGCCCTTTCCAAATTTCAGACCCACAAATTAGTGAAAAACAATAAAATTGTGTGTCTTTTAAGCTACTAAGTTTTTGAGTCCTGGTGCGGTGCTGTAGGATAAAGCACTGGACCAAAAGGCCAGTTTGAACTACAAGGTCGGCAGTTCAAACTCATTAACTTCTCTTTGAAACCCAGATAGGATTGCTATGAGTCAGAACCAGCTCGATGGCATTTAGCAACAACAACAAAGTTTTGGATAATTTGTTAGACAATACGAGATAACTAAATGACTTGACTATTGTAAGGTTGAGCATCTGCTCACATGGTAATAGTCTATTTGGTTTCCTCTATTCCACATTACTTATTTACATCTTTTGCCCTTTTCTATTGTGTCACCTTTTTGTTCTTGGGTTGGAGAAGTTCTTTATATATGGTCTGAATAGAAATAATTTATTAGTTGACTGTATTACAATATTTT
>NW_006408546.1:10088492-10091968 GCF_000296735.1 Chrysochloris asiatica | reverse complement strand
GAACAGCTGGTAGTTCCAAACTGCTGACCTTGAGGTTAGCAGCCCAATTTGTAACCACTACAATACCAGAGCACCTTTAGACCAGACAGAAACTATTCAGTGGGGACTCTACCTTCCCCTGCACACTCTTAAACTAAACTCCCTCTTGAAACCTTGTAAGTCAGTTACTTCGTGCCTCTATCACCCCCTCATTTTAGGTAGCCAGTGTCTAAGTTGCCCATCCCTATCTACGCTGTATACAGAGGGGATAGGATTGATACTTGATGTAAAGACTCCTTCCCTCTCAGTTGGTATTTTGAGCTACTCCATACATAAGTATAGGTCATGTTCATCAAATTGTCACTATTTACACTCATTTCCTTTATCAAAATATATTTTTTATTTTATCTTCCTCTAGTCAAGTTCTGATTATCAAGCCATTGAGGCAAAGTTAAATGAGTACTGTCTACAAGTTTGGGCATTCTTGTGCATCTCCCCTCACTTCATATCAGCTGGATGCTTCCCTCTTAGCTCTAGCCCTCCATGGCTATGTCTTTGTCCATGGGTTCAGGTGTCCCTAGGTCTCACCACCCTTCAGACCAATCAGCCCTTCCTCTTCTCTCTTTCCTCTCCAGGTCAATGGTAGTCTATGGAATGTGGTTGAACTCAGCCCACTTCTACATTGCTGCATTTCCCCTTCTTCTACTCACCAGTAGACCAATATGGTTGCCAGCAAGCTTACATGCCTGCTCATGTGTTCTCTTTGAGTTTCAATCTTGGAGGGGGATTTGTCCTGAAGGGACTTGATTGCTTGCCTTGATGGCTCCTTGGCGAACAACTTGCTTGTTCTTGTAGTAGCCAATCAGGCTGTCATTTTTGTTTTGGATTTTTCTTGCTGATCTTTCTTTGAAGATGTATCTTCTGTTGCTCTAGCTGTTCCAGACTGGTCTGCTTGTTCATTCTAGTGGGAATGTCCCACCTTAGAAGGTTCTGGATGGGGCTCAGGATTCCACCAAAGGTCCTATACACTGTAAAGGCTCCGCAAGAATCCTATTTCTTTGGGCAAGTTCTAGAACCCCTTTTAGGTATTCCAAATCAGTTATAGGCTGAAGCCTATAATTTACAAGCTTTCTGTAATCATGTTTGCCAACATTCCTTTCTATCCCACTCAAGGAATATTGGGAAATTTTTCTATTTTACAATAGTAGGCAAGGGAAATCAATATTCATAAGAGAGTCATGCATCTTAGCACTATTTCCCTCTTCAGACTAGGCCTCAATCCCTGTATCACAGAGCCCCATTGTTCCAACATTGAGCATACATCACTATTTACCTCTGTCCCATGTAGCCCATGCAAACCTGCCTACCTGTTCTCTCACCTGCCTTGTTCTTCCACCTCCTCTCCCTTCTTGTGTATTGCCCTCCCCAACACCTGAACTATGATGTATATATCCACTCCCCTGTGCTCTACTGTCCCCTCCATCCATCCCCCTAAACCCTCACCCCACCCTCACCAGTAACCAACATCTTTTCTTAAGCTTTTACAATATGGTCTTATGCAGTATTTTTCCTTTTGTGACTAATTTCACTCAGCATAATGTCCTCAATTTTCATTCATGTTATGTGGTGGTTTACAGCTTCCTTGTTGTTCTTCAAGGTAGCATAATATTCCGTTGTATATATGTACTACGGTTTATCCAATCTTCCATTAATTAGGTTGTCTTCATCTTTTTGCAACTGTGTATAGTGCTGCACCAACGAATGTTGGTGTGCATGTATCTATTCGTGTTATGGCTCGTATTTCTTGTGGATAAATACCAAGTAGAGGAATTGCTGGATCACACAGTATTTCTATTTCCAACTTTCTGAGGAAGCACCATGCTGTCTTCCAGAGTAGTTGGACCACTTTTCATTCCCACCAGCAGTGTAGGAGGGTCCCAGTCTCTCCACATACTTGCCATCATTTATAGTCCTCTGCTTTTTTGAATTTCTCTGTTATTGCTGGTGTGAGATGATATCTCATTGTTGTTTCAATTTGCATCTCTCTAATGGCTAATGATTGTGAACATCTCTTCATATATTTGTTGGCTGCCCAAATCTTTTCATTGGTGTAATGTCCGCTCATTTCCTGTGCCCATTTTTAATTGGGTTATTTGTCTTTTTCCTTTAGTGGTGTTGTAGTTTCCTATAGATTTTAGAAATGAGTCCCTTGTCTGATGTGTCATTGCAAAAGATTTTTTTCCCATTCTAGGGGCTCCCTTTTTACTCTTTTGTTGAAATCTTTTGATGCATATAAATTTTTGCTTTTAAGAATGACCCAATCATCTACTTTGTCTTCTTTTGTTTGTGTAATTTTTGCAATGTTTGGTAGTCTGTGTGTGCCCTGTATTATTGTTGTTGTTGTTGTTAAGTGTCATGGAGTCCATTCTGACCAAGAGTGACCCTGTATAGGGTTTCTGAGGTGAGACTAGTGAGCTTGAACTGCCGACCTTGCAGTTCAAATGACTTTGCAATCCAGCACATTAACCCACAGTGCCACATCTAGAGCCCTTAAATTTGTCCCTATTTTTTCATAATTCTGGTATTCACATTTAGTTTTTTAATCCATGCTGAGTTGGGTTTTGTATATGGTATGTGGTAAAGGGTCTTGTTTCAATCTTTTGCATATCAATTTCCAGTTCTGCCAGCACCATCTGTTGAAGAAACTATGTCTTCCCCATTCAGAGTACTTTGGCCCTTTGTCAAAAATCAGTTGGCTGTATGTGGATGGGTTAATTTCTGGATCTTGATTCTGTTCCATTGATCTATGTATCTTTCATTGTACTAGTACCAGTCTGTTTTGACCACTGTAGCCGTGTAGTAAATTTGGAATCAGGGAGTGTGAGGCTTCAAGCTTTGTTCTTCTTAAGTTCTACTTATCCTGGGTCTCTTTCCTTTCCATATAAAGTTGTAATTGTTTTTTCCATCTCTCTAAAGAATGTCATTGGAATCTAGATTGGGATTGTGTTATATGTGTAGATTGCTTTGACATTTTCACAATGTTAAATCTTCCTATCCAGGAGCATGGTATATTCTTCCATTTTTGTAAGTCTCTTTTGTAGTAGTGTTCTGTAGATTTCTTTGTTTAGATCCTTTGTTTCCTTGGTTACATTTATTCCTAAATATTTAATCCTTTGGGTGGGTATTGTAAATGGTATTGCTTTTCTAATTTCCTCTTCAGTGTTGCCATTATCAGTATGGAAGAATCCAACTGATTTTTGTGTGCTGATCTTGTACCCTGCCACTTTGCTGAATCTTCCAATGAATTCCAGTAGATTTGTTTGTTTGTTTGTTTGTTTTTTAGCTAAGTCTTTGGGGTTTTTTATGTATAGGATCATAGCATCTGCAAATAGAGAGAATTTTACTCCCTCTTTGCCAATTTGGATGCCTTTAATTTCCCTATCCTGCCTTATAGCTCTGGCTAAGACTTCCAGCACAATATTGAATAGGAGTGGTGA
>NW_006408546.1:10083989-10087756 GCF_000296735.1 Chrysochloris asiatica | reverse complement strand
TTTTTTGGTAGGGAAATTTTTGATGACCTGGTCAATGTCTTCCTTTGTTATAGGTCTGTTCAAGTTTTCTACTTCACTCTGTGTAAGTTTAGGTAGGTAGTGCTTTTCTAAAAATGTATCCATCTCCTTTAGATTTTCAAATTTGTTGAAGTTATCATACATTTTATTGTAATATAGATAAATCCTGGTGTGAAGTCCTGGTGTGGTGCTGTGGGACAATGCACTAGACCTCAAGGTTGGTTTGAACTGAAAGGTCGGTGGTTCAAATTCACCAGCTGTTCCTCAGAAAGTCTATACAGGGTCCCCTTGGGTCAGAACCGACTTGATGGAGTATAACAACAACAACATGGCTAAATCTATCAATCTTTCCTTTTGGTTTTTGTGCTTTTTGCATCTTGTTTAAGAAATCTTTCCTCACCCTAAGGCTATAAAAACTTTCTATACCTTCTTCTAGAACGTGTAATGTTATGCTTTTACATTTCTGCTTGAAATCTACTGGGATAGTTTTTTGCTTATATTGTGAAAAGGGGTTTCAATATTTTTATTGATTTTTTGCACATAAATAACTATTGATGATATGATTAATTAAATAGCCCCTCTTACCATTAAGCAACAGAAAATAAGTTCCCGATAGATGTATGACCGTGTTTCCCATATATGTATGTCTCTGTTTCTGGGCTATACATTCCATTGGTCTATTTGGTCATCCCTCCAATAATGCATTGTCTCTATCACTATAACTTTTTAAGAAGCTTTATTGTCTCCTAAGATAAGTAACTACATTTATTCTTCCTCAATACTGCTTTATCTATTCTTGTCCCATCCTTAATCCATTGTCTGGGATATAAATTTAGAGATCAATTTGGGGGAGAATTGATATCTATTATTTTGAGTTTTTCTATCCATGAATGTGATATGTCACTGTACTTATTTAGGAACTGTTCAATGTCTTTCAATAAAATGTAATAATTTCTTCATAAAGGTCATGAACATTTGCTCTTAGATTTATTCTTTGATGTCTTACATTTTTGCTGTTACTACTATAAATGGTAGTTTTTAAATGGACTTTTCTGACAATACATCCTCTGCAAATAGGATGCATTTTATTTTTGTCTAGTGACCTTATATGCAACAACTATATATCATATTAATTCTAATGTGCTTTCTATGTAGATAATCATATTACTTTCAAATACCTCTTTCTTTCTTTACAGTTAATTATTTTGTCTCTCTTTTACTGGTCTTATTGTACTAGCCAAGACCTCTAGTAAAATGTTGCCTAAAAGTACTCATGGAAACATTTTCCAATTCCTGATTTTATATCCATTACTTCTAATGTTTCATCAATCTGTATGATGTTTTCCTGTGTATACTTTTGTTGTAGATTAATTTATAACCCTCTAAAAGATGTGATCAAGTCCTAAGTTCCAGTACCTATGAACTTGACTTTATTAGAAAATAGAGTCTTCGCAAATGTAATTAGTTAAAATGAGGGCATACAGGATCTTATTCTGTATCCAATCCAATATGACTCAGTGCTCTTCATCCAATATGACTACTGTCCTTACAAAAATAGGAAAAGAGCACATGGAGAAAAATATGAAAACAGAGACAGTGATTGGAATTATGCTATCAAAAACCAAGGAATGCCTGGGCTATCAGAAGCTAGAAGGATCCAGGAATGATCCTCTCAAAGCCTTCAGAGAGACCACAACCTTGATTTCAGACTTCTAACTTTTTCGTTTGCATGTGAATGTCGAACAATGAATAAGGAAGGCCAGAGAAGAATCTATGTGCTTGAATTACATTGTTGGTGAATATTTTAAAAAGCCATGAACTACCAGAAGAATAAACCAATCTGTGTTAGAAGTATAGTCAGAATGCTCCTTAGAAGCATGTCTTTTTGGAAGCATCCTTTGTACTTTAGACATGCTGTATCATCAGGAGGAACCAATGCCTGGAGAAGGACATCATACTTGATAAAGTGGAGGGTTGCTGCAAAAAAGGAAGACTACCAACAAGATGCATTGACACAATGACAGCAACAGTGGCTCAAGTGTAACAACAATTGTGAGGATGAGGATGGGACAGGATCAGGCATCATCATGTTTCCTCTCGTTTTGTGATCTGATATAAGGGGAGTTTCCTTGGAGTGTGGCCTGCCTTCCACATACATGTTTTGGCAAAGCTCTCTCTTCCTCTCCATCTTGCATCTGACTTGTCAAAGTCTGACCTCTGGTTCTTAGGACATGATCCAGTGGCATAATGCCTAACCTGCAGATTTTGGGATTCATCAGAGCCAGAAAGAAGCCTTCCATCTGATCTGCCGATTTTGAATTCATCAGCCCCTGCAACCATGTGAGTCAAGAGAAACCTCCATCATGGCACCTGATGTAAGGACTTGAACCCAGCAGCCTCCACAATTGCATGAGTTATTTCCTTGAAATAAATCTGTCTATCTCTGTATTTGGAACACAGTGTCTCTGTATGCTAAGCATTGGACTGTGAAGCACAAGGTCACTGGTTCAAGGCTGCCAGTCTCTCTGGGAGAAAGGTGAGATTTTCTGTTCCTGCAAAGATGTACAGCCTCCATAACCCCATACAAGGTGGCTGTGAGTTGGAGCCAACTCTATGGCATTCAACAATAACAAGAACTTCGTGATATCTAATATATCTATAGCTAATCTTTCTAATCTACCAGCCTCTTTGTGGGAGAAATATGAGGCTTTCTGCTCCCATAAAGATTTACAGCCTTAGAATCCCTATACAGTGTCACTATGAGTTAGAACCGACTCCACGACATACAGCCACCACCACCACCATCATATCTAATATCCATATTATATATATACATATATATACAAGGTGCTTCAAAACTTTCATGGAAAATGTAATTAAAAGGTTTTAAGGAGCTCTGGTAGCATAGTGGTTATGAATTGGGCTATGAACCTTAAGGTCAGGAGTTCAAAACTACCAGCTGTTCTGTGGGAGAAAGATGAGGCTTTCTGCTCCCGTAAAGATTTACAGCCTTGGAAACCCTGTACAGGGTCGCTATGAGTGGGGAAACGACTCCACGGCAGATAACATCAACAACAAGGAGATACATATGGTTTTGCTCCTCCAAAGAAACCAGCGTCAGAAAAAAGGTAACATGTAACAACAATCTCACAAAATGAGTTGGGGGTTATACTCTTATTTTTTTCCTATTCTTCTGAACTGTTGATATTACAGAACACTTTGGTAGACTTAACTTTGGTAGACTTTTCTATAATATCACTTGACCTCAGTTTTCATTTTTAGTTTTAGTTTTTAATTAGTTGACAGTTGATTTTTAAATAATTGTCTAATGACTACAATGATAATTGGAAAACTTTGATTTGCAGTTTCTTATTATTATTGTTTCTTAAGGAAGACATTTCCAATTTATCTTTGTTTGTGCCTCCATTTCAGTTTCTGGAGTGTTTTTAAATACACACACACACACTCACAAACTTTTCATTGTGATTTTGTTGAAAGTTACAGAGCAAATTGATTTTCTCTTCAACAATTCATACACATTTCAATTTGTAACATTAATTATAATCCCTACAATATGTCAGCATTCATCCCTCCTCCCTCTGTTCACTGGCTCCTCTCAACCTTCTTTCCTATGCCTTCCTGCCTTCTGAGCTTTATTCCTGGGCAAGTGATCTCATATAGGTGGTTGTTCTAGAGAGTTCATACTTCCCTTGAGTTTTGTACACCTTATTGGTGTTGTTGTTGTTGTT
>NW_006408546.1:10080533-10082584 GCF_000296735.1 Chrysochloris asiatica | reverse complement strand
GGTCTTCCACCACTTTACCAAGCAAAATGTCATTCTCCAGGGTCTGGTCCCTCCTGGTAATATGTCTGAAGTATGAGAGAGAAAAATGAAGTCTTTGACAATTTCAATCTTTTCTCCATTTATCTTGATATTATTTAATGGTCCAGTTGTGAGGATTTTTGTTATCTTTACATTGAGGTGCAACCCATACCAAAGGCTATAGTCTTTGATCTTCATCAGTATTTTAAGACTTCTTCATTTAATCCAGCAAGGTTGTATCATCTGAATATCACTGGTTGTTAAAGAATCTTCCTCCAATTCTGATGCCACATTTGTATTTGTATAATTCAGCTTCTCGGATTATTTGATCAGCATACAGGTTTAATAAGTATTGTAAAAGAATACAACACTGGTGCACTCCTTTCCTGATTTTAAACCCTTGTTGTGTTTGAAAACAATGTGCATGTTCCTCAAGAACACAATTAAGTGTTCTGGAATACTCATTCTTCCCAATGTTGTCCATAGCTTGTCATGATCCACACATCTGAAAGCCTTTGCATAGTCAATAAAGCACAGGTAAACATCTTACTGATATTCTCTGCTTTCAGTGAAGATCCATCTTACATCAGCAATGATATCCCTCATTCCAGGTCCTCATCTGAATCCTGCTTGAACCTCTGGAAGTTCTCTGTCAATGTATGCTTGCAGCTATTTCTGTATTACCTTTAGTAAAACTTTACTTGCATGGGATATCAAAGATATTGTCCAAAGATTTCCGCATTCCTTTGGGCCACCTCTCTTTGGAATGGGCACAAATATGGATCTCTTCCAATCAGTCGGCCAGATAGTTGTCTTCCAGATTTCTTGGCAGAGATGAGTGAGTATCTCCTGTACCGCCTCACTTTCTTGAAAGATTTCAATTTTTATTTCCATTGGGTCACCTCTCTTTAGACTGGGCACAAATATGGATCTCTTCCAATCAGTTGTCAAGGTAATTGCTTGGCATATATGAGTGAGCACCTCCAGTGCTGCATCAGTTTGTTGAAAGATTTCAATTTGTATTCCATCAATTCCTGGTGGTTTACTCTTTGCCAATGTCTTCAATGCACCTTAGACTTCTGTCTTCGGTACCTTTGGCTCTTGATCATATGCTATATCTTGGAAAGGTTGAACATCAAACATTTCTTCTTGGCACAGTGAGTCTGTGTATTCTGTCCATCTTCTTTGGATGCTTTCTGTGTCATTCAATATTTTGCCCATAGAATCCTCAATATTTCAAGTTGAGGTTTGACTTTTTTTCCCTCAATTCTTTTAGCTTGAGAAATGATGAATGTGTTCTTCCCTTCTGGTTTTTGGACTTCAGGTCTTTGCATAATTTTTTTCATTATAATATTTGACTTTATGTATACTTCTCGACCTGTCTAATATTTGACTGAAACTTAAGTCACAGAAGTGAGTTAAATTCCAGGTCTGAGAGGTAACTGAGGGTCATAGTCTCAAAAGTTCCACCAGTTTCTATCTGTTTGGTAAGCCTGATCTTCTTTATTATTTTGAATTTTGTTCCAATTGTTTTTCCACTCTATCAAGAACAGTTTTTTATACTGTATTTTTAAGAATGATAATATACAAAATTCAGTTGGATTCTTTTACACTAATAAAGAGAGTTCAGAAAAGCAGTACCATTTACAAAAGCTACCTAAAAGACGAAATACTTAGGAATAAATCTAACCAGAGAAATAAAAGACCTATACAAAGAAAACCACAAAACGCTACTACAAGAAACCCAAAGATACCTACCTAAATGGAATAATGTGACATGCTTCACATTGTGGACTTTCAATACTTCCCAGAGCAATCTACAGATATAATGCCATCCCAATCCAGATTCTAACGTCACTCTTTAAAGAGATGGAAAAACTAATCACTAACTTTATATGGAAAGGAAACAGACCCCAGAAAAACAAAACAGCACTAAAGAATCACAAAGTAGAAGGCATATTACTTCCTTATCTCAAAATCTAACACACAGCCACAGTAATCAAAACTGCATGGTACTAGTACAGCAAAAGACA
>NW_006408546.1:10074676-10080070 GCF_000296735.1 Chrysochloris asiatica | reverse complement strand
ACTTCACCACCTCAACAAGAAAAACATCCAATTTTAAAATGGGTACAGGACATGAAAAGACACCTCACCAAAGAAGAACTTCAAGTGGCCAATAAACATGAATAAATACATATCAGAGATGCATGTAGTTGGTCAGCAGTATGTTAAGACCTGGGGACTCTTGGGCCCTGGGTCAGTGACATAGCCACAGAGGACTAAAGTGGAGAATGAAGCAGCCAGTTGATAAGAAGAGAGGGCATATGCACAAGAACACTCACACTTACAGATAATAACCACTTGACCTGGCTTCAATGGCTGGATGATCAGAACTCAACTGGAAGAAGACAGAAGAGTAAAAAAAAGAGTAATCTGATACAATTTGATGAACTTGACCTACACCTATGGATGCAGTAGCTCAAAAGAGGGAATAAATCTTTACAACGAGAATCATTCCCACCCCCTTGGTACACAGGGTAGACAGGAATTGCAACTTGGATATTGGCTACCCAAAATGGGGGGTAGGGGCTACAAAGGCAAGAAGTGACTGGCTTACAAGCTTTCAAGTGGGAGCCTAGGTCCAGAGGGTTTGGAGGAAGTTTGAATCTCCACTGAGTAGCATCTAATCTGTCTGGGTGGGGCTGATGAAAGGAGATGGGGATAGGACTCATGTGGTACAGCAGTGAAAAATTGCTATCATGACTGATTGTGAGGGTTGGAAATGCAAAGGTAGACATTTTTTAGCAAAAGGAGGGGAGTGATTGACTTTGCAGTCCAGGAGTGGAGGTCCCTGGTACCATCAAGGGAGAAGAGTGGACTGCAAGACCCTACCCAGAGACAGTGATGCTGGAGATAGAGGCAGAGACAATGATGTGGAGAAATGGAGCAGCTGGGACTCTAGATCCAGAGAGGGAGAGGGGCTGTGTGCTAACGACCAGGGGGCAGGATTATATGGTATACCCTTTGATTGTTTGATAATGCATGGATAGGATTGTAACCATGGCAAGGAAATGATATATGATAGGATGAATGTAAAGCGAATGTTCTCCATGTAAACTATCACATAATTTACAATAAAACATTTTAAAAAACTAAAAAATTAAAAATATTTATACTGAAAGAAATATCTGTGGAGAGTTATCAGGAGTGAAAGGGAAGGAGGAGTTATTCACTGACTAGAGAGTTGTTGTTAAATGCCATCAAGTCAGTTCTGATGCACAGTGTCCCTCTGTAGGTTTCCAAAGCTGCAAATCTTTGTGGGAGCAAATATCCTTATCTTTTTCCTGCAGAGTAGCTGGTAAGCTCGAATCATCAACCTTGTGATACAAAGTTCAGTGCATAACTTGGAGCCACCCTGCTCCCAACATTAGACTAGAGGATAAACATGTGTTCATTTGGGTGATGGGAAAGACAATATACAAGATGGAACTAGGCAGAAGAGTAATGAAGGCAGAAGATGACACTAGAAGGAACATAAGATTTAAAGAGAACAGAAGGAAACACTGTTATCTGAACATCCTGCAAGAGCAGTGATCTAATGCACTGGATCACAAGGTCAGTTTGAGCTGCAAGTTCAACCCCACCAGCCACTCCATGGAAACCCTATATAGGGTTGCTATGAGTTGGAACCAACTCGAGAACATTTAACAACAACAACAATTGGTAAATAGAGCTCTGGAGTGGTGCTGTAGGATGAATGCTGGGCTGGTAATCACAAAGCTGGTAGTTCAAATCCACCAGTTGCTGTTGGAAATCCTACACAAGATTGCTATGAGTCGAAACCAATTTGATGGCACACAACAAGATACTCAGGCTGAACAGACGTGGCAGGAAGAGTGAGTGTATACCCACAAATCTATACAGGTTTGACAGAAGCTGTTTGTACATGAATATTTACCTTTGCTGCAAACATATGCGTGAATATGGTGGAACATTGTTCTTGTTGCTGTTAAGTGTCATTAAGTTGGTCGCGACTCATAGCAACTCTGTATAGGGATTCTGAGGAGCAGCTGGTGAGTTTAGAATGCTGATCCTGCAGTTCAAACTGACTTTGCGTTCCCGTGCCACACCAGGGGCTAAAATATGAAAACTTCTTAGACATTACCATACACCTTGAGGGAAAGAGTTGCTAGGTACTGGGGCTGATGACCATAGGTCAATTGGCATAGCATAGCCCACAAAGACAATATTCTCCATGCTACTTTTGTGAGTAGTAGCTACTGGGATCTTAAAAGTTCACGAGTGGCAACTATTGGTCTGTCCCTTTCCACAGAAAATAAGAGTGAAGAAAATGAAAGATAGATGACAATAATTAGTCCAATGGACTAATGGATTAGATAAACGTCAGTTTCCACAAACCTGAAGACCAAAAGAGCTAGATACTGCCCACCTACTGCTACCAACTGCTCTGAAAGGGACCACATTAGAAGGCCCTGGATAGACTGGGAGAAAATGTGGAACAAAACTCAAAATCATAAAAAATACCAGACTTTCTAGGCAAATAGGGACTGGTGGAACCTTGAGACTATGGTACTTGGTCATCCTTCAGAACTGGAACTGAATTCATCTTGTAGCTCCATTTTCAGCCAATCAATAGATAAGTACATAGAGGGAGCAACAGTACTAGTGAAGTACACACACCACAGAATGGGCAACCATTTGAGATCAAAGGGCAGTATTTACCAAAGGACAAAATTCAAAAGGACTGAGAAAGAAGAAGGAATGGAAGCAACAAACACAGGGAGGAAGTAGAATAAATGATGTCACACTGAGGGCATTGTAATCAATGAGATGAAATCAAGTGTAGGATTTGTTGAATGTAAAACTGGTGACTTACTCTGTAAACCTTCACTCAATTCACAATAAAAAGTGGGAAAGAAAAAAAAAAAAAGGGCGGATGTTGAATTTTGTAAAAACGATTTCAGCACCTAAGGAGATCATCATAAGATTTCTTTTTTTTCCCTTAGGGCTATTGGTGCAGTGGTTAAGCTATCGGCTATTAACTGAAAGGTCTGCAGTTCAAACCCACTAGCTGCTACATTGGAGAAAGAAGTAGCAGTCTGCTTCCATAAAGATTACAGCTTTGTAAACCCTATGGAGCAGTACTAGTCAGTGAGTCAGAATCAATTTAATGGCAATGAGTTTATTAATTAGTTGTTTGAATATTTAACCATTTACTGGAATAAGTTCAACTTGTCGTTGTTAGATGCCATTGAGTCTGTTCTCATAGTGACCCTGTATTGAGTTTCCAAGGAGCAGCTAGAGGGTTTGAACCATCGACCCTGTATTTCAAACCAACCTTGCAGTCCAGTGCTTTATCCTACATTGTCCCATCAAAACTCCAAGTTAACCTTTGTTGTTGTTGTTAAGTGCTGTCGAGTCGATTCTGACCCATAGCAACCCTGTATAGGATTTCCAAGGAGCAGCTGGTAAGTTTGAACTACCAACCTTGCAGTTCAAAAGACTTTGCAGTCTGACGCATTAGCCCACAGTGCCACACCAGGACTCCAAAGTTAACCTTAGTCATGGATTATTGATTTCTTCATGTTCACTGGCATCTGTTTACTAACATTTTATTTAGAATTTTTTGCACAATATCTTTATCAGGTTTAAGTATCAGTGTTGTACTTGCATTATAAATAAAATTTAGACATTTACCTTCATTTCCTATGCTCTGAAAAAACTTATATAAATTGAAACTATTTGGTCTCTAAGAGCTTAGTAGAGTTCCTCAGCTAAGCTATCTGGATCTGGTGTGTTGTATAAGGGGATTTCTTGATGACCTTATCTATTTGTTCTATGAAAATTGGAATTTTTGAACTTTATAATTCAATGTTTATATGGAAACATTGGTGATTATGATTTTTAAAAAAATTTTTGGTTCAGTAATCATTGACCCATTGTCATTTTTATGTTCTGTATTTGCGCTTTCTTCCTTTTTTTTTTAAATTATAATAAATAGTTGTTTATTTTGTTGCTTTTCTTTAAAAAACTAGTATTATCATTTATTAATTTGATCTGCCATTTTTCTGTTCTCTAATCCATTAATTTCTGGTTTTATATGTGTAATTCCCTTTTTTTGCTGTTCATTTCATTTCTTTTGTTCCTTTAAAAAAATGTTTTGTATTCTGGATGTAAATTTTACAAAATTTTTTAGTTTACCATTCACTACCGTTGAGCCTATTCTGACTCATAGTGACCCTGTGTAAGGTTTCCAAGGTTGTAAATTTTTATGGGCGCAAAAAGCTTCATCTTTTTCCCACAGAACAGCTGGTGGGCTTAAGCTGCCAACCTTGCCATTAGTGCTCATCCTACAGCACCACGAGGGCTTTGTTACTATACTTGTTTTTATTTTTTCATTTTGTTAGCACAGAAGAATATTGAACACATCATGGACTTTCAGAAGAACAAACAAATCCATCATGATGGAAAAATCGTCTGAATTCTCCTTAAAAATCTATGTCTTTTTTACTTTGGTCCACAGAAAGGACCAATCATTCATGAAGGACATCAGGTTCCGCAAAAGTGAGGAAACCCTCTATGAACAGGGATGGGCATGATGGTTGCAAAACAGGCTCAGACACCAAAGATTGTGAGAATAGTGCAAACGTGACTAGATTCCTTTTTCTGTTTTACACAAGGTCACCATTAGGCAGAACTGAAACAAAACAACTAGCAACAACACAGTTGTTCGGACTGCGGCTTTTCCACTGATCACTGCTTTAAATGGACTCCAGAGATACTTACATGACACTTGTCATTGTCACTAATTTTTAGAAATCCTTTCATTTTTATTTCCTTTTTCATTCTAGAGTTGTTTAAAATATTTATTGGTATTGTTTTAAAGTTACAAATGGAAGGTCTCTTTATTTTGTTTTATAATTTTTGGCTTCAGTGCATTTTAATTAGGAAGCATTGTTTGTAATATTTCTACTGCATGGAACTTACTTATGATTTGCTTATCTAATAGATGATCAGTTGTATAAGGGTTTCATGTTAGTTGAAAAAGATATGTTCTTTATTGGCAAATAGTATCAAATTTTTATATATATCCAGAAGATCTACTTTATTATTTGTTCAAACCTTCTATATGCATACTCATTTTTCCCCCATTGGATGTGCCTTATATTAACAATGTTCTGTTAACCGTTTCTATTAGTTTTGTATTTCATTTTATTTTTCCTCTCATGTTGAGTACTTTCTGCTTTATATAGGTGGTTGCTGTGTTAGTTCATAGACATTTATAATTGTTATAACTTTATTGTTTTTTGTGCTTTTTAAAATTTTACTTTTTACTGTTTCTCTAATGGTGTATCCCCTTTGCCATCTTACTTTATTTTCTTACAATATTTATGAAAAACCCTTAGTGATTATCTTTGTATTTTTACCCTTTATGGGGCTCCAAGTTCCTTTTTTTTT
>NW_006408546.1:10065290-10068836 GCF_000296735.1 Chrysochloris asiatica | reverse complement strand
TTACTAAGTGCCGTTGAGTCAGTTCTGACCCATAGTGACACTGTATAGGGTTTCCAAGGAGCAATTGGTGAGCTTTAACCACCGACCTTGTAGTTCAAACAGCTTTGCAGTCTGGATTAAATCACAGTGTCACACCAGGACTCTCAATCAATCTCTCTCTCTCTCTCTCTCTCTCTCTCTCTCTATCTATATATATATAGATAGAGAGAGAGAGAGAGAGAGAGAGAGAGAGAGAGAGAGAGAGATATGAAATTGTTGCTGTTAAGTGCCATTGAGTTGGTTCTGACTCAAAACAATGGGAACAGACATTCTCATCTTTCTTCCACAGAGTGGTTCATGGGTTAGAACTGCCAACCTTGTGGTTAGTAGTCCAATGTTTTTCCAATAGTCACCTCACTAAGGGGGAAGTAATTTTCAGCCTAAATGCCACTTTGACACTATGCAGGGTCACTATGAGTCAGAACCAACTCGATAGCACTTATAAACAATAATATCAACATATGTGTGTGTGTGTGTGTGTGTGTGTGCCATCAAGTCAGTTCTGGCTCATAGTGACCCTATATAGTGTTTCCAATGAGTGGCTGGTGGGTTTGAACACTAACCTTGTGGTCAACAGTCCTGTGCTTACCTTACAGTGCCACACCAAGTATACATATGGTTTTCTGCTCCTGTAAAGATGTTTTTTTAAAGCCTCAAACCCCCTATTCAGGGTAGCTATAGTGGTTATGAATCAGGCTGCTAATTTCATGGTCAGCAGTTGGAAACTACCAGCTGTTCCTCAGGAAAAAGATGAGGCTTTCTGGTCCCGTCAAGATTTGCAGCCTCAGAAACCCTGTACAGGGTCACTATGAGTCATAACTGACTCCACAGCACATAGCAACAACAACAACAACAATAAATATATATTAATTCATTGGCTCTTATATTGTTCAAGTATCCTTACATTTTTCTTGCCTGATTGATCTGTTAATTATTAAGAGAAGTAAAAACAATCCAAGTGTGATGTATTATTGTTCATTTATCTTGGTTGACCTGTCAGTTTCTGCTTTGTAAATTCTGAGACTGTGTTTTTAGTATATTCAAGTTTATAATGAATGCCATTCTCTGATTAATTGAATGTTTTATTTTACATAACAGATATATTTTTCCACCATTTTATGTTCAGCCTTTTCATGACCTTATGCTTTAGAGCATCGATTACAAAAAGAATATATCTGGAATTTAAAATTTAATCTAAGAGTTTGATCTTTTAACCACAGTGCTACATTTATATTATGATTATAGATAAATTTATATGTAATAATTTTCTAATGTTATCTTTTTATTTTAAACTTACCCTGATTTTACTAATTAATATTTAAGTTTTAAAGAAAAATGAAAGGAACTGTTTCCTCTTGGTTGTGAAAGAACATTAGCAATGTTTAGCAATTCTAGCAGTTACACTTCAATATTGTCTTCTATAAAATCAAAGTAAAAGTAAATATATCATTACATATTTGTGTGTGCATGCACAAAACATCTATTTATATCTATTTTTTCTTATGATGAACATACATTACTATTTTAATCTAAAAAATATTTAGAGAAGTTTTGTTATATGTTGTTGTTGAGATTCATTGAGTTGATTCCAACTTATTGCAACCTGTATAGGGTTTCTGAGAACTGGCTGGTGCCAGCCACTCCTTGAAAATCCTATACAGAGTCAGAACTGACTCAACAACACTTAATAACAGCAACAACAACATGATGAATAAATAGCTGCAGGAGGAAAAAAAAAACTGCGGTGCTGGCAGGAATATGAGCTGAGCCCTATGGTAGAGTTGCCAGATCTAGCATATAAAAAAACATTGCGCAGAGTATATTTATACTAAAAATTACACACTGATAATCTGCGATTCAAATATAATTGTTCTGCTGCATGCTGCCGAGTCAGTTCTGACTCAGAGAGACTTTGTATAAGGTTTCTGTGGCTGTCAATCTTCACAGGAGCAGGAAGCTTCATCTTTCTCCCTTAGAGTGGTTGGTAGATTTGAATCGCTGATCTTTTGATCAGCAGCCTAACAAGTAATCCATTGTGCTATCAGGGATCCTTTCAAATATGACTACGCATTCCATATTTTATCTGGCAACTGTATCGTGTTGGTGAACTTCATCATGCTGAATAGTTGTTGTTGTTTTTAAGTGCCATTGAGTCAGTTATGACCCATAGCGACCCTGTACATGGTTTCTGAGGAGTTTGAACTGCCAACCTTGAGGTTCAAACCCACTCTGCAGTTCAGCGCATTAACCCCAGCACCACACCAGGACTGTATGCTGGATAGTAGAGGGAAGTAAGTTGCTTTGTTTTAGGTTTTTTGTTTGTTTGTTTGTTTTGTAAGCTCCTGACCTCTTCCTACTGAATGGAATTCAGAGGAATTGGAAATGTTCCTATTTAGACACCCTCACTCCTTGCCTCTTACTTGCTAACACTCTCTCATAAGCCCTCCTAATACTTAATGTGGGAATGAGGGCACTATTGCCATGTGATTTTCAAACTAGTGGAGCCTGGATCACAAAACTCAAATTGGCCCCATTATCAACTCCCAAACAAGTCTTCACCCTCTCGGCCTAGTCTTTCTACCAAGATTCATGCCTCAGAAACTGGTAAAGACTAGAAAAACTGAAGAATCATGGATAGGCATTGCCTTTTTCCTGAATCTTGAATAAAAGCTGCTTACCAATTAGTTGTCCACTCAAAATATCATTTGCTATAAGTAAAGGCAGACATTTTGTAACAAAAGGAGGGGAGTGGCTGATCTTGCAGTCCAGGAGCAGATGGTCCCTGGGACCATCAAGGGAGAAGAACAGAGTGCGGGACCCTATCCAAAGAAGAAGTGACACCAGAGATGCAATTAGAGATGATGACGTGGAGAGATGGAGCGGCTGGGGACTCTGGACTCAAGGAGGGAGAAGGGCTGTGTGCTGTCAGCCTGGGGAGGGTGGGGGAGGAGCAGGCTTGCAGGGTGTACCCTTTGGTTGTTCGATGATGCATGGAGGGGAGTGTAGTCATTGCAGTGAAACGAAATACTATAGATTGAATGCAAAGCTGATGTTCTCCCATGTAAACTGTCACTCAATTCACAATAAAAACTTATATATATATATTTATAATTTGCTAACAAAGAAACAAATAACCAACCAAATTCCTAGATTCCAATGGGATCTCAAAATCATTTCAAAGTTCTCCTGGATCCTTTGATCACTTTCTCCTCATTCCTTACCTATGAATTTTCCTCTCATAATTATTTAGAGAGGTAGGCCACTTCTGAATAGTTGTTGTTGTTGTTAAGTGGCATCAAGTCGGTTCCGACCCATAGCGACCCTGTACGGGGTTTCCGAGGGTGTAAATCTTTACGGGAGTAGAAAGCCTCCTGGTAGCGTAGTGGTTACGAATCGGGCTGCGAACCTTAAGGTCAGCGGTCGGAAACTACCAGCCGCTCCGCGGGAGAAAGATAAGGCTTTCTGCTCCCGTAAAGATTTACACCCTCGGAAACCCTGTACAGGGTC
>NW_006408546.1:10062781-10065190 GCF_000296735.1 Chrysochloris asiatica | reverse complement strand
TATTCTGACTCATAGTGACCCTGTGTAAGGTTTCCAAGGTTGTAAATTTTTATGGGCGCAAAAAGCTTCATCTTTTTCCCACAGAACAGCTGGTGGGCTTAAGCTGCCAACCTTGCCATTAGTGCTCATCCTACAGCACCACGAGGGCTTTGTTACTATACTTGTTTTTATTTTTTCATTTTGTTAGCACAGAAGAATATTGAACACATCATGGACTTTCAGAAGAACAAACAAATCCATCATGATGGAAAAATCGTCTGAATTCTCCTTAAAAATCTATGTCTTTTTTACTTTGGTCCACAGAAAGGACCAATCATTCATGAAGGACATCAGGTTCCGCAAAAGTGAGGAAACCCTCTATGAACAGGGATGGGCATGATGGTTGCAAAACAGGCTCAGACACCAAAGATTGTGAGAATAGTGCAAACGTGACTAGATTCCTTTTTCTGTTTTACACAAGGTCACCATTAGGCAGAACTGAAACAAAACAACTAGCAACAACACAGTTGTTCGGACTGCGGCTTTTCCACTGATCACTGCTTTAAATGGACTCCAGAGATACTTACATGACACTTGTCATTGTCACTAATTTTTAGAAATCCTTTCATTTTTATTTCCTTTTTCATTCTAGAGTTGTTTAAAATATTTATTGGTATTGTTTTAAAGTTACAAATGGAAGGTCTCTTTATTTTGTTTTATAATTTTTGGCTTCAGTGCATTTTAATTAGGAAGCATTGTTTGTAATATTTCTACTGCATGGAACTTACTTATGATTTGCTTATCTAATAGATGATCAGTTGTATAAGGGTTTCATGTTAGTTGAAAAAGATATGTTCTTTATTGGCAAATAGTATCAAATTTTTATATATATCCAGAAGATCTACTTTATTATTTGTTCAAACCTTCTATATGCATACTCATTTTTCCCCCATTGGATGTGCCTTATATTAACAATGTTCTGTTAACCGTTTCTATTAGTTTTGTATTTCATTTTATTTTTCCTCTCATGTTGAGTACTTTCTGCTTTATATAGGTGGTTGCTGTGTTAGTTCATAGACATTTATAATTGTTATAACTTTATTGTTTTTTGTGCTTTTTAAAATTTTACTTTTTACTGTTTCTCTAATGGTGTATCCCCTTTGCCATCTTACTTTATTTTCTTACAATATTTATGAAAAACCCTTAGTGATTATCTTTGTATTTTTACCCTTTATGGGGCTCCAAGTTCCTTTTTTTTTCTTCTTAAACTTTTACTAATTGAACTGTCCATTTTAAGTAATATTCTACGACACCCATCTATTATCTATACCAGTGGTTGGCAAATCTGGTATTACTTATTCCTGAATATATGGTTTCTGACTGCTTTTGAACTACCAATATTAAGTAATTGCAACAGAGACTATTTGCCTACAAAGTCAGAAATATTTACTATCTGGCTATTATATAAAGTTTGCCAACTCCTGAACTACCCAATAGTAAAAAAGGGTTTTAATCTACTTTCCACTTTCTCTCTCTGCCTTCTCCCATTTTTAGCTACATTTGTTCTGTTATTAAAAATACAATATTTGTATCCTGTACTTCCATACATGTCATCACTTTGTTAGTTTCCTATTGCTGCTAAAACAAATTGCCACAAACTGGGTGGCTTAAAACACCAGAAACTTGTTCTCTAGTAGCTCTGAAGGCCATAAGTCCAAAATTAGTACTACTGGGTGAAATCAAGGTGTCAACAGGGCCAGGCTCCCTGGAGGGAGAATTTGTTCCTTGATTTTTCCAGGTTCACTTGGTTTCTGGCATTTCTTGGCTTGTGGCCACATTACTCATCTCTTCAACGCTACCATTTTCTACTTTCTCTCTGCTCCATCTTCACACTGGCTTTTCTGTGTCTGTTTCTGTATGTGAACTCTCTCTCTTCCTCTCTCTTATAAAGATATTACGATTGTATTTAGGCCCCACTGTATGATCCAATATAATCTCCCTATCTCCTCAACTTAATCTCCTCTGTAAAAACTCCTTTTCCACCTAAGGTAACATTTACAGTAGGTTTAGCGATTAAGACATCTACAAGTGTGCTTCAAAATGGTTGTGGAAACATTACTCTACTGGTGAGTAGAAGAGAGGGAAAAGCAGCAATGAAGATGTGGGCTGAGTTCAATAATATTACAAAGTCTCCCATCAGCCTGGAGATGGGAGAGAGGAAAGAAAGGGCTGATTGGTCCAAAGTATGGTGAGACCTGGGGACTCCTGGGCCTACGGACAAGGATATAGCCATGGATGGCTAGAGCTGAGAGTGAAGCATCCAGCTGATACAAAGTGAGGAGAAATGCACAAGAATGCCCAAACTTGCAGACAGTACCCATTTGACCTAACTTTGATAGCTAGATGATTAGAACTCAACTAGAGGAAGAT
>NW_006408546.1:10056827-10062681 GCF_000296735.1 Chrysochloris asiatica | reverse complement strand
CTCCCGTAAAGATTTACACCCTCGGAAACCCTGTACAGGGTCACTATGGGTCGGAACCGACTCGACGGCACTTAACAACAACAGCAACAATTATTTAGAGGTCTCTATTATTTCATGTTCTCCCCCAAACTAGCAAGGTCAGTAGTTCGGATCTACCAGTCACTCTGCAGGAGAAAGATAAGGTGTTCTACTCCTGTAAAGATTTTACAGGCTCAGAACTGACTTCACAGCACACAACTACCACCATGCCTAACTAATTAAATTTACTGTTTTGTACAAAATTCTAAATTCTTTATATATTCTTTCATTGTGTCTGTAATGGTTATCTCTCATCCTATTATGACTAGAAAAACCATGGCTCTGACCCTGGAAGACCTGGTTTTGAGACCCTGATCTGTCATTTATTAGCTGTGTGGCTAAGGCCAACTGACTGAAATTCTCTGAGATGTATAGATACTCATTTATCTATAAAATGGGACTAGTACATGTAAAGTCTTTGAATCAGATCTTATTCTCTTGGAAACCATTCAAAATAATAGGGGAAAAAATACAAGCTTTGAATCAGATCTTATCCCTTTAGAAGTCATAAAGATTAATAGGAAATTTTTGCAAACTCCATTTGCTGCAGAACTAGGAATTGACTTGCCAAATTACAACATATTCACACAGTGGAATACTATGAAGGCATTTTTAAACTGAAGAAGTTCTTTAATCCACACAATTCAAAGAGGTAGACTTTATTTAGTGAGAAAACCAAGATAAGCAATACTATGTTTAATATGTACTTTTTTGTAATAAAAGGAAAATTGGAACAATTTGGTCAAAATTGACCATACACATGCTTTATCTGAGCATGGGAAATGGTTTAGCCACATAGAGAAGAGACAGACGAGCTTCATTAGTGGGTACCAGTCTCCCGTGGCCAGCAGGCTCAGCCCATACAGTGTCCGTTCAGGTCATATGTTCCTGTTTTATTAAGATGGGTTTTTTTTTTGCATGTGTGTGTGTGGTCTCTATACTTTCTGATGTGAAGTCAGCTATGATTATTCCATATATATATGGGTTTTTTTTTTATCTCTACATGATTTAAATATTTTTTTCTTCAAGTTTTATGTTTGACTTTGAAATGCATGTTGCTGTTGTTAGGTGCTATCGAGTTGGTTCCAACTCATAACAACCTCAAGCACAACAGGATGAACCACAGTCCACTTCTACACCATCCCCACAATTGTAACCTTATTTGAACCCATTGTTGCAGCCACTGTGTCAATCCACAATATGAACTGGATTTTAACATAGTCTACTTATAGTTTACTGAATATACTTTTCTTGGGTTTACTGTTTTTCATTGAATTTGGAAATTTTTCATCCATAATATACTTGAATATTTTCTCCTACTCCATAGTTTTTCTTTTATCTTTCTTGAATTCCACTTAAATGTATGAAAATTATGTATTTGACTAGGGAAATTTTGCACGGTAAAGAAAATCACAAAGGAAAAAATCATCACTCATTATTCCAGCACCAAGAGGTAGAGCTGTCAACACTTAGCATATTGATTATTGTGTACAATAGGAGTATAATATGAGTATTTTACATATTGCTTATATTGTGTCTATATTTTTATATGGGACAATATAGACATTTATTTTTAACCTTACATTTACCTTTTAGCAAAGTCATCCCTTGTAAGTTTTGGTTTTGGTGTCTTTCATATATCCCATTCTATAAACAGCCTTTGTACCTGCTTACTTGTCCATGTCCTCATTGCCTGGTCAGCTCCTTGAAGACAGGCGCTGTGTCTTATTCATCTTTGTGTCCTCAGTCGTTGGCATGTAGAGAAATCCTGATAAATGTTTACAGAACAGATGCACAAATTAATTAGCCAAAAATCTCCTAAGTAGTTAATTATCATTGTACATCTGGGTGATTTTCAATTGTTTTAACTCTTCTAAATAATGCCACCACTGTCATCTGTACATATAAATCACAATCAGTGTAGCACGTCTTTACTTGTTTTCTTAGGCGAAATTCCTAGAAGTGGAATTACTGGCTCAATGGGTAGGAATAAAAGTAATAAGGTTGTTGAAATCACATTGTAATATGCCTTCCAAACTATTGTCCCAGTACATACTCCCAGCAGCCTGAGAGAGACTGGGTACCACCACTCACTCATTCCAATTAGGAGCTCCTTATATCTTTGCTCACTTCATAGGAGGAGAAAAGCCATCCATTTGCTTTCATTTAAATTTCTTTAATTGTTTTCATGAGATTGAACAGACTTCCAAATATTTACTAGTCATGATTTAATTGTTGCCTGTTCATTTACTTGAACTTTCATGTTTTTCTTCTATATCTGCATGCACATTCATTTTTTAAATTTTCAATCTCTCTACTTGTCCTTGGCTTCTGAATTTACCTAATTGGTTCCAGAGATTTTATTTCAGTTTTTAGATGTTTAGTGTAGACTTGGTATTGTGAAAAATTCCCCAAAGACACAAAAATAGAGAGAATAGCACAATGTATCCCATACTTCCAACACTCAACTTCAACAATCTCGTTTTATCTGTTTTCCCCCCGGCAAACATATTCAGGTACTTTTTGATTTTTGTTTAGTTTTGTTTAGGGATTGAAATATGTTAGGCAAATCTTAGACATTCTAACATTTTACTCAAAACTATCCAAAGAATTTTTAAACTGTCGTACAAGCATTTCTATTTAAGAAGTGCATGGGTTGACTCCACAAGAAGGAATTTATTTATAACATCTCAGAATCCTGCCATCAGTTCTGCCTCTACATTTAGTTGACCCTTGCTTTATATAAAATGTGGCCTTTGTCTGTCTTTCATCCTGCTTTAGCTCAGGGTGGGGTATTAGAGAAGTACTGTAGCTGAGCACTTAGAATAAATGAACACCCAAGGCCTTGTCAAAGTCACACAATCGTGGGAGAGGAGGGTCATAAATTTGCATTTGCTGAACACAAAAACAACTGGTCTCCAGGCCTGGGCTTTTGCTAATAGACCACCTACCATAATCAAACTCATAATGCAACAGCATTTACACTGTTAAATCTTAATTCATCTTCATTAGATAGTAGCCTGCATTGAGGGAGAGAAATGGGTTTATTTTCCTCACCTAGTGGCTTAACATGGGGACTCCTTGACATCCTGGAAGCAGTGAGCCCCACTAACCTCCCCTTGGCAGACTGGGCTTCAGGCTTTAAGCAAAATTTCAAGATGGTGGCAACATCTTTATTTGTGTTCTTTTGGAACCATTTGATCTAATTTCAAATCTCTGAAGAAATCAAAACCTGAGCAGGCCACCTCAAGTGTGGTAGGTGTGAATAGAGAAAGAGAATGACATAGGGAGAGAGAGAGAGAGATTATGAGGAAGACATGTCGGCAAGACAGCAAAGTCGTTTTTAAAAAATAAGTGCTTGCAAAGACATAACAGCAGCCAGCCTGGAAAAGGAGAAGGCCACGCTACCCCCACGCTTGGTGGCCGCTCCCTGTGCTAATCCTGGTGAGAGCAACAGGAGCCGCAGGAATCTGAGCCGCCCGCCTGACTTCAGCATCTGGCGCTGGAGATCAGGGGAAGTTATGTCGTGTGGGTGAAGAAATGCCAGCTTGTCAAGACCCATGACCAGCCACGGCCAGGATCCCAAGCCTCCCCAGAAAAGTCTAAATGCCCTTTATGCACTTGCATTCAGGTCAAGCTTTCTTCCTGGGCCAGCCCTTTAGCATCTCTCAGGCTGGTGTGCAGCAAAGAGAGGGCAACTCAACCTTCTGTATTACCACGGTATACTCTTGCCATGTGTGTGTGCGTGTGTGTGTGTGTGTGTGTGTGTGTCTTTGTATGTGTTGATTCAGCTTTGGGAGATGGAAGTTACAGAGCTCCTCATTCAAAATGAAGCCTGCTGTCAAGTGGTAAACAAGGAGGATTCTGGGGGATTAAAATGTCAAACATGGGCCTTTGCTAAGGTTCACAGTGGCCACTAGGCACCCGGAAAGATTTTGAAAGGCTTGAGGCCGGCACGAGGTGTGTGAAACCAGAGCTCTGCCTTTCCATGGAAAAAAACAAGGGAGAACAAGGGGGAGACAGTCTCTCTTTCCCTGAAACGTGTTCAAAGAAGACTCTTTTAAATTAAAATAGATGTACTCCTGAAATAATCTTGTTTTGGAACATCAGAAATTTTAGGAAGTGGAGAAGGCTATCAATACACTTACCCTTTGAATCTGTATGCCCCTTGCTATTTATAATGTATTTTTCTTTCATGTGGCTTAAAATGATCTACAGACATCATCATATTAACTCTTGAAATCCCCCATCCTTCCACATACTGTCCTTCAATCCCAGCACTAGTGGCTATGGCCTCTGCTGTCCTTGCTTCTTGAACCCCTAGTCTGCCCAGGCTATCAAGAGTGCCCTGGTCACTATAGTCTGGGGTCTTTCATCATTGACACCAATGCCAATTGCTGGGGGAGACACTAGAGTGTCCAAGCTGATAGGACCCTCGAGACGCCTCTACTGTAATCCGTACACCAGTCTCTGCTGATGTCACTGTGAGACCCATGGCAAGTAACTGTTACCAACAGTGGACTTCTGATTGGTCCCAATGGTTTACTTTTAAAAAAGTAAATATGAACACTGCAAACATTATCTCAGTGATGGCAGTGGTTGTGTCCAAGAGAGAATTCTCACCTTACATGCAGGAGACCTGGGCTTGATTTGCAGCAAATGCAGCTCCAATGAAAGCCACCATCCATCTGTCCACCACCCATCTGTCAGCAGAGGCTTGTGCACTGCTATGGTGCTAAACAGTTTCCAGTGCAGCTTCCAGATGAAGACAAGACTAGTAAGAAAGTCTTGCTGATCTACTTCCAAAAACTCAGCCAGTGAAAACCCTGTGGATGACAGCGGTCCTATCCCAAACTGATGCTAGGGGTGGCACAGGACTGGGCAGCATTTCCTTCTGTTGTCCATGGGGTTGCCAGGAGTCAAGGGCCGACTCAATGGCAGCTAGCAGTTACAACGAAGTTATCTTAATAGAGTGCCAAATGGGAGCCCACAAAATATGTATGTCTTAATTTCTTTTAAAGCTCAGGGGAATCCACATAAAAATTCACATTGTAGATTTAGACATGAATTCCTGGTGTAGCACTGTAGAATTTAAGCAACAGAAGGCTAACTGCAAGGTCAGTAGTTCAAATCCACCAGCAACTCCTGAGGAACCCTTTACAGGCTCATTATGAGTCCAAACTGATTGACATCGTTTAACAACAACATGTGAATTCCAAAGAAAGGTGACCCAACAGAATACAGAAATCATCAAACAACATCGTTAGTATCACATGAAAGTGAAACTTCAGTGAAGATAATTCAAAAACAGTTGTAGCAGTTTATCATTGCCAGAAATTCAAGATAGATTTAGAAGAAGCCATGAAACAAGGGGTATCATTGCTAATATCCAATGATTTTTGGCTGAAAGCAGAGACTACCAGAAAGTTGTTTTCTTGTACCTTATTAATTATGCAAAAGCTTTCAACTGTGTGGATCATAACAAGCTATGGATAATATTGAGAAGAATGGGAATTCCAGAGCACCTAACTGTGCTTACAAATAATGTTTACATAGACCAGGAGGCAGTTATTAGAACAGAACAAGGAATACTGAATAGTTTAAAATCAGGGAAGGTGTGTGTCAGGGTTGAATGTTTTTTTTATTCAATTTGTATGTTGAGCAAATAATCTGAAAAGTTGGTTTATGTGAAGAAGAACAAGACATCAGGATTGGAGGAAGCCTCATTAACAACCTGTGATATACAGATGATACAACCTTGCTTGCTGGAAACAAA
>NW_006408546.1:10055610-10056727 GCF_000296735.1 Chrysochloris asiatica | reverse complement strand
GAAAGAGAAAAGCTGTGTGCTGGCAGCCAGGGACAGGCTTTAGAATGTTCCCTTTGGTTGTTCAAATGATTATATATTTCTGAGTGTTTTGGTGTACAGCCAAAAAAACACAAAAAAGAAAAAACAACAACCAGAGGGAATAGAAGCAAATACTATTGAATAATGATGTGTGGAGGGGATTGTAATCATTGCAATGAGACAAATATGATAGGATGAGTGTAAAACTGATGTTCTCCTATGTAAACTATCACTCAATTCACAATAAAAACTTAAAAAAAAAATCAGGTGTGGAAAAATTCTATTATCTTTAGTTCGATTTTTTCCATGAACATTTTGAAGCCCCCTACTCCTACGAAATCGGTGTGGAGGTCTGGCTTCCCAAACGGCAAGGACAATCAAACTCAAAATCAGCCCAAGGCCAATACCTATGAAGTAGAGGTCAAACATTTGTCCACGTTTCATCCTTCTTCACCTTATTCTGACACCAACCATCCCTCACACAGTACTCTCTGCTTCACATCTGGGTTGAATAATCCATTGCAATGGTCACACAGAACTCATAAACAATACTCAACATCATGGGGTTCATTAAGGAAGTGAGCAGGGTACAATTCAGGATCAGAAACAAATCAGGATGCAGCAGTTCTTTAGTAAGGAACACCTTTTCTTCCTCTTGTCTTCAGCCTCTCAGCCTCTGCCTTGCTCAGGAAAGTATTACAAAACTCCTATAGCCAGTCTGTAAATATTCAAAGGGCACATTCTTCAAGACAGACTCCTGCCCATAGATGCTCAACGTTATTTGGTCCATGGGCTGAGAAGACCGAAGCTGCTCTGTCTCTCCATGTCACGTCTTTTGCTGCCAAGTAAGGATCTCACACTCTGCCCTTAGCTCTTCTTTCTTCATTTTCCTGGGATCATCTGTTCCTGCTTCTAAGATTGCATCTTTTAAACCTGGTGATACGGAAAAACTAACTAATCCTGGTGTTCAAGTCCTATTTGCATGGACTCACCCAATCATTTGGTAGGAATTAACAAGACTTTAGATAGAAAAGGCATATCAAGTAAGTTCAAGGTACTACACCTCCTAATGTATATTGTTGTCAGGTGCCATCAAGTC
>NW_006408546.1:10049233-10053625 GCF_000296735.1 Chrysochloris asiatica | reverse complement strand
ACAAGAGATAAAAAATAAAATAACATATTGCATTAAGGAAATCTGCTGCAAAAGACCTCTATAAAGTGTTAAAGTTGAAGTTGTCAAAGACTTTATTTTGCTTGGATCCACAATCAATGCTCATGGAAAACAAGAGATAAAAAATAAAATAACATATTGCATTAAGGAAATCTGCTGCAAAAGACCTCTATAAAGTGTTAAAGAGAAAAGATGTCACTTTGAGGACTAAGGTGTACCTGATGCAAACCATAGTATTTCTAATCACCTTACATACCTGTAAAAGTTGGACAATGAATAAGGAAGACTGTAGAAGAATTGATGCATTTGAATTATGGTGTTGGTAAAGAATATTGAAAGTAACATGGACTGCCAGAAGAAGAAACAAATCTGCCTTTACAGAAGTACAGCCAGAATGTTCCTTGGAAGCAAGAATGCCTTGTCTCTCCTACATTGAACATGTTGTAAGGAAGGACCAGTCCCTGGAGAATGAGATTATTCTTGGAAATGTCTGTTAGTTTGTCATACTGTGGTGGCTTAATGTTACTGTGATTCTGGAAACTATGCCATGATTATTTGTAATGCCAGCAGGGTCACACAAGGTCTACAGGATTCAGCTGAGCTTCCAGATGAAAACAGACTAGGAAGGAGAGATGGACTATTTCTGAATATTTAGTCACTGAGAACCTTATGAATAGCAATGGAACACTTTGAGATAGCACCAGAATATTGAATATTGTAACATGATGAAGAGCACCAGAATATTGTCAGATATAATGCCAGAAGATGAGCCACTCAAGGTGATGGAAGGCATTCAAAATACGACTGGGGAAGAGCTGCTTCCATAGAGTAGTTGATCATGATGACATGAATGGAGTAAAGACTCCAGGACCCTCATTTGCTGATGGGGCACACTCAAAATAAAGAGAAACAACTGTAAATATCCATTAATAATAAGAACATGGAATATATGAAGTATGAATCTAGGAAAAATGGAAATTGTCACAAATAAAATGAAACATCAATATCCTAGGCATTGGTGAGCTGAAATGGACTGGTAATGGCCATTTTTAATCTGATAATCACATTTTACTATGCTGGGAGTGAAAAATTGAATAGAGATGTCACCGCATTCATCATTAAAAAGAACATATCAAAATCTATCTTGAAATGCAATGCTGTCTGTGATTGGATAATATCTGCATGTGTATAATGAAGACCAGTTAATACAGCTATATTAATCAAATTTTACATAGCAACCACTAAGTTCGTGATGATAAAATTGAAGAATTCTACCAACTTCTTCAGTCTCAAATTGATCAAGCATGCAATCAAGATGTATTGATAATTACAAGTGATTGAAATGCAAAGGTTGGAAACAAAGAGGAAAGATCAGTAGTTGGAAAATAGGGCCTCTATAATAGAAATGCTGCTGGAGATCACTTGATAAAATTTTGTAAGACCGATGACTTTTTCTTTACAAATAGCTTGTTTTTTAATGTTTTATTGTGAATTATGTGATAGTTTAAATGGAAGAACATTTGTTTTACATTCATCCTATCCTATATTGTTTCATTGCCATGGTTACAATCTCCTCCATGCATCATCAACCAACCAAAGTATATACCCTGCAAGCCTGGCCCCCTGGTCATCAGCACACAGCCCCTCTATCTCTCTGGGTCTAAAGTTCCCAGCTGCTCCATCTCTTCATGTCATTGTCTCTACATCCATCTCTGGCGTCACTGCTTCTCTGGGTAGGGTCCCGCTCTCTGCTCTTCTCCCTTGATGGTCCCAGAGACCTCCGCTCCTAGACTGAAAAGTTAATCACTCCCCTCCTTGCTACAAAACATCTACCTTTACATTTCCAACCCTCACAATCAGTTCTGATAACAATTATTCACTATTGTATCACAAGAGACCTATCTGCATTTTCTTTCATCAGCCCCGCCTAGACAAATTGAATATTACTCACTCCAGCTTCGAACTTCCTCCACGCCCTCTGGATCTAGGTTCCCTCTTGAAAGCTTGTAAGCCAGTCACTTCTGCCTTTGTATTCCCCCCACTTTGGGTAGCCAATGTCCAAGTTGCCACTCCCTGGCTACTCTGTATATGGAGGGGGTAGGAATGATCCTTGCTGTAAAGACTTGTTCCCTCTTTTGAGCTACTGCATCCTTAGGTGTAGGCCAAGTTCATCAAATTGTATCAGATTACTCTTTTTTTCCCTCTTATTTCTTCTTCTAGTTGAGCTCTGATCATCCAGTCATTGAAGCCAGGTCAAGTGAATATTATCTGCAAGTGTGGGTGTTCTTGTGCATATGCCCTCTCTTCTAATCAGCTGGATGCTTCACTCTCCACTCTAGTCCTCTGTGGCTACATCACTGACTCTGGGCCAAAGAGTCCCCAGGTCTTGCCACACTACTGGCCAACCACGTCTCCACCCAGGTTCACAGGAGTCTACTGACTGTTGGAGGGCTTAGCTCACAGCTTCATTGTTTTTCCTTCACTTCCCCTTATCGGTGATGAATGTGGTCACCAATCAGAGCATGCATTCCTATTGAGTCTTAGTCTTGGAGGGGGGTTTGCGCTGAAGGTACCCGACCATTTGCCTTGATGTCTCCTGGGTGAGCAACTTACTTGTTCTTGTAGTAACAGTTGGTCTGCCTATATTTTTTTGTGTTTTTCCTGTAGGTCTTTCTTTCAAGAAGTATCTTCTGTTCTTCTAGCTGCTCCAGGCTGGTCTGCCCATCCTTTCAAGTGGAAATTTCCCACCTCTGAAGATTCTGGATGCTGTTCAGGGTTCTACCTATGGTCTTGTGTAATGCAGAGGCTCCACAGAAAGCCTCCTTCACTGGGCACATTGTAGCCCCATTTTAGGTATTGCAATCAGTTATAAGCAGAAGATGTATGGACTTACAAGCTTTATATGGTGATATTTCTGACTCTTTCTCTCCCCCTCCAGTATCTATTTTATAATGGTATGCAAGGGAAACCAAGATTCAAAAGACAGCCAAGCATCTTAACATTATTTCCAACCATGTCTCAATCCCTATATCTCAGAGCCCTATTGTTCCAAGGTTGTGCATACATCATTCTTTACCTCTGTCCCACTTAGCCCATGCAAACCTGCCTAATTGTTCTCCCATCCACTTTGTTCTTCCATTACCCTCCCCCTTCTTATATATTGCCCCCCTCCCTAGCACCCAAACTATCCTGTGTCTATTCCCTGCCCTATGCTCTACCTTCCCCATCGCCCCCCTCACCCCACTCCCCACAATCCAGGAACCAGCAAAGAATCCCATGCCCCTCCCCCCTTAGTATGGGTTCTTTTTCTTAGTCTTTTACAGTAATGGTCCTATGCAGTATTTCTCTTTTTGTGACTGACTAATTTCACTCAACATAATGTCCTCAAGGTTCACCCATATTATATGGTGACTTGCAGCCTCTTTGTTATTCTTCAAGGTAGCATAATACTCCATTGTGTGAATGTACCACAGTTTGTTTATCCATTCTTCAGTTGATGGACACTTTGGCTGTCTCCATCTTTTTGCTATTGTAAATAGTGCTGCTATAAACTACAAATACCTTTTTAAGCAACATAAAAGATGACTATACATATTTACCTCACCAGATGGCATACAAAAAAATCAAATTGTCTGTGGAAAGAGAGGGTGAAATAGCTCCATTTCATCAGCCAAAACAAGGTCAAAGGCTGACTGTTGAACAGACAATCAATTACTCGTATGCAAGTTTAGGCTGAAGTTGAAGAAAATTAAGACAAGTCCACAAGAGACAAAATGTGACCTTGAATATGTTGTTGTTGTTGTTGTTAAGTGGCGTCAAGTCGGTTTCGACCCATAGCGACCCTGTACAGGGTTTCCGAGGGTGTAAATCTTTATGGGAGTAGAAAGCCTCATCTTTCTCCCACGGAGCAGGTGATAGTTTCGAACCGCTGACCTTAAGGTTCGCAGCCCGATTCGGACCTTGAATATATCCCACCTGAATTTAGAGATCATCTCAAGAACAGATTTCATGCATTAGACATTAAAGACCAAAGACCAGAAAAGTTGTGGGATGACATCAAGAACATCTTACAGGAAGAAAGAAAATTGTCATTAACAAGATAAGAAAGAAGGAAATGATCAAAACAGATGTCAGAAGAGACTCTGAAAGTGGCACTCCAGTGTAGAGATACTAAAGCAAATGGAAGAAATGAGGAGGTAAAGGAACTGAAAAGAACATTTCAAAGGAGAGCTCAGGAAGACAAAGTCAAATAATATAATGAAATGTACAAAGTCCTAGAGTTAGAAAGCCAAAAGGGAAGAATACAGTAAATATTTATCAAACTGAGGGAACTGAAGAAAAGCCTCAACTTCAAATATTGAAAGATTCTATGGG
>NW_006408546.1:10042057-10048266 GCF_000296735.1 Chrysochloris asiatica | reverse complement strand
AACAATGACTACAAACATGGAGGGTCAGTGAGAAAGAGGAAGGCCCTCAATGAGTTGGGTTGTGAGGATGGCACAGGGATGGGCAATGTTTCATTCTGTTGGTGCATAGGGTGATTATGAGTTGGATCTGACTCCATGGTACTGCACCTAACAACAGCCTTTCTTGGAAAAGCAGAAGACTGGCAATATGGGATCTGCGTGTTGGCATCTTGGTTAAACTGGATGTCCCCACCCCTTCAGAGGGGCCCAGGGCTCTCTGAGTGACACAGGAGTTTCTGAGCAGGCACACCCCTTCCCTGGAGAAGATACCTGTAGCCATTTGGAGTGTAAGCTCTACCACAATAGGACAGCAGCAGGTTTTCTGGACTAAAGCCTATATGCAGTCCTGGTGTGGTTCTGTAGGATAAGCACTGGACTGCTAACATAAGGCTGGTGGTTCAAATCCCCAGTTACTCCTTGGAAACGCTATACAGGGTTACTAAGAATCAGAATCGACTCAATGGCACTTAACAACAACAACAGACTATAAAATTTAAGAAAATAACAAAATTATAGATAAAAAATTTTTTATGTAAAATGAATATTTATGAAGAGTGAGAAAAGAAATTGCAGCAAATTATAAATCTGATGACAATTATAAGTGATAAAATGATGAAAAATATTAGATATATCACAAAACCCAGCAATATAATATAATTTTCAAATATAATACTTTATTGCTTGAGAGGCCTCTATAAAGCTTTTTTTTTAATTCCCTACAGTTTTTAGCTGCATGCTCTTTGATTAAGTTCCTACATTACAATTATCTTACAATATTTTCTCTAGAAAAAATAGTTAGAAATCCACTCTTTCCTCTAGATAAGTTTATTGAAATTTGTTTTTAATTATTCATAGTTTAGAAAAGTTTATTTCAGCTTCACTACTCCTTATTGGTAAGATCATGTGAGGTTTGGGGATTATTGTCATGTTTAGGAAAACCTTTATCAAGTTTCTTTCATACAAGCACTGGAGTTATTGTAGCTGTACTTGCAGTTTGCCACACTGCTTCAAGGACTGTGCCTATAGCATAGGAATTGGAATCAATTCTATTTTACATGAAAATCATGTAAAAAGAAAAGAGCATTGAATGCAATTATGATAGTATGCGCTGCCTTACGGAGTATATTCTTGCATAGGTGGTAAGCTTCCATTTTGACTAGTCATTGATGGGAACTGCATCCATCACTTATAATTTTAGGGATGTAATAACTGGAAGATTATCTTACTACTGCAGGCGCTGCATATTCCAAGTCTTGTTTCTCCTGAATTATTTGCATATGTCTGGAGCTGGGTGCCCTGGACACATTCATTTCACAATGCCGAAAGAATTCCCAGAGTGGACAGAAGGAAGGCCCCTGTAACCATTCCTATACCAGCCTAGCCAGCTATGACATGGTTCTTCAGGGTGATGCACATCACAGAAATATAGTGCACAAAATCACAACAAAATGCCTTCTTAATTGAAATCCCCTTAGTAAACAGTTTCCCTGGGCACTCCGATACCATCTGATATGAAGAGAACTTTAACAGAGAATAGGGAATGGAAAGTGACAAAAGTCTTACATTTGTAGCTAAAATTTCTCACCTTTGCAAATTTTATGAAAACACATTGTTAATATCCCTCCTAGGAATTTGAAAGGGACCTGGCAGGTGAGGGGCCTGCAGTTGGATTTTCATTCACTTCCCAGTGATTTGGCATATGCTAGTGGTTAAGAGTCCTGGTGTGGCGCTGTAGGTTAATGCACCAAACTGAAAATCCATTTGAACTGCAAGGTCAGCAGTTCAAACTCACCAGCTGCTCCTCAGAAACCTATACACAGTAGAGTCTGAATCGACTTGATGGCAGTGAGTTTTAGCATTTATTGAGCACCTACTGTCTGACAAGGCACATATTTTATTTAATCCTTGAAATGTGCATTCTTGAATCAATCATTACAACCTACAGCTAAGAGGTGGGTCATTCTTGTCCAAACTACAAGGTGTGAGACTAGAAAAGTGATGCTTCTCTGAAGGAAAAAAATATAGTCTAGGTGCTATTTCCAGAAGAAGGCAAAGTTTGTTGAGGAAAACAACAAATTTCCACAATACTATCAGCAAGGTCAGCTATTCAAACTCTCCACCTGTTCCTTGGAAACCCTATTCATGGTTGCTATGAGTTGGAATGGACTCCATGCCACTTAGCAACAAGAAGAACATCTGCAAATTAAAGAGGCTCTCTTGGAAAGGTAGATGGGAGGGGGCTCCTATCTCTGGAGGCACCCAAGCAGAGGCAGAATGACTAATAGAGAACAGTGGATGGGAGTCAAATGTTAGAAGATCACTGCTCTTCTGAGAACAAATCTCTATTGTCTTCATTCTTGCTCTCAGTCACCTATTTCAAACCTTTCCCTCAGGTTCCTCTGGGATCCTTCTTTCCCTGCCAGTTCGACAACACATTCAAACCATCTCTCTGTGAGTTGAAGTTCATATCATTGAACCTAGAATCTTCAAATGTATGTTATCCTCAAACCCTAATCCTGTTGTTTTTTGTTGTCATTTGATTTTCCCCTCCACTCCACCCACATATCTACTTCTTTGTGTATCTAGAATTAAATTAAAGACTTGTCCTCTTGGTCCCATTAGACCATAGGTTGGAAGAGATCTTCTAATATACTTGGAACGTGTGTTTTCCTCTGGACTTTTGTTTTGGATATTGAAGCTTTCATTTCCGTTTGGATGGTACTGTTCTTCATTAAACAGCTTCCTGATTCATACAGCATTTTCAGGGTCTATTGGAAACATGGTTCTTTCTTTTTGTACTTCTCTTAAATCAGCCTTGAAACTTGGATGTACACTCGCTGTCTGTCATTGGCCTCATTCTTATGACTTTGCCTTTCATCTAAGACACTCTTTCCCAGGAGGTATTGGAATGAGGCTTTGGCATTCCAATCTCTTTAATAGTTAATGGTAAATCACCCTTATTCAAGGCAACATTTTCTTTTTTACAAGAAAATAAAGTCACTCAAGCTATTTACATGTATGTTTATGTATGTGTGTGTGTAGCAGAGGTGACATTGTAAGGATATAGTGATAACTGTGGTGCTTAGGGAGTCTGGGACTGAGTCACTACCAGCCAGTGAACCTCAAAGAAGCTGAAAGCAGACTGAGTGCTTCTGTAGTCAGGATGGCCACCAACAGCAGAGTCCATAGAGCCTCAGCCAAGGCTCTGCCAGTATCTACGTGGTTCATTCATCATGCATGCTGTTGAGTCTTCACTCTCAGCTACCAATCAAAAAGCCTTCCATATCTCATTTCTATATTCTATATTCTGGAAGGGAAATCTCACTGGGCCAGTTTTCTCCAGACCACAGGCCAGCCCTAGGTCAAATCTCCATCTCTTGTCCAAATAGTCCTGGTCAGGAAGGGAGAGGTGTCAGGTGTCATGTGGCACAGATTTGGCAGCCTGGCTGCCCTTCAGTAAGTCTGTGGGCAGGTTCAGCACCATTCATCTGTGTACACCCCTGACCGGTACCCCAAAATTGTCATGTACACCACTCCTCTTGCACTGGAATGTTGCAGACAAGATTTGGATGCCTCGTGTTCTTCTAGTACGTAATCAAGCAGATAGCTGGAATGGGTTTACAATGATCAAGCTACCAAAGCAATACGGAATAATGAAATACTTTTCAAATGGAAGCAGAGGCAGAGAAGGGAGGTGGGTGATGTTACACATGACTCTGAAGGCAGAGCGAGAAGAAAGGTTAAACTTAAGGAAAAGGAAGAAATCCACCAAAGTCCATGTTTACTCTGTGATTCTGGTCTATAAGTGGTGGAAGTTTGTGTCTATGTGTCCGTGCTCTACCCAGGGAGTGGGGACTGACTGACTGGACAGACCCTAGGAAATCCAAGCTATGCACAATGGGAATGGCACATGAGCATTCATCCACCTGCCCCATGCTCAGAAAATGATCTCCTACTCTACCCTTGCCTTCTCTTCCCTGCAGGACTTCAAAGGGGTTTGCAGGGAAGAGGCTATACCAAGAGTACAAAAGCATCAGGAAGAGCCAGGCTACAGAGCAATTCAGCCATCTGCTCCTTGTTGGGAATAATGCTGAAAATGCCCAACACAGTGAGCATCTGAAGATTCACCTGCCCTAACCTACAAACACTGCTTCCATGAAAATATATAGCCAGAGAGGCTGGAGTGAATTCTAAGGGATGTACTGTTTCCAGACACCACCAGAGAATTGGACATAGTAATTAATGGAATCTTATAAAACAAATTTAAATTGATTGGACAGTAAAAGATAGTATTGTCACCAAGACTGAAACCGATTTAAAGGAGCATAAATTGAGTCAATAATAAATATGAGAAGAGACAGGAGTAGTTGGGGGAAAGTATCTACTGTAGCATTATTGGAGTTGATGTTATTTATTATAGGGGATTAATAGTAATAAAAAAAAAAAAAAAGGGTTCCCATGACAAAGCCTTTGAAAGAACCTACAATGTAAAACTTAGATCTATAAGTAAGATCTGGTTTTAGGAACTTAATTGAAAATATTAAATAGGGGACAGCAATTTAATTAAATATACAGATGATGATAAATTGCTGGGGTTTTATCTAGTCATGGGAAGAAAGAACTTGAACAAAGAGCTCTGGTGTGGATCAGAGGGTTGGTTGGAAAGCCAGACGTTTTTGTAAAGGGAGGATTTGGAAAGCATCATTTGTGAGCTTTCTCCCATACCTCCACATAAGGTTCCCTGTAGGATATTGGTAACCAGACCTATTAAAGTGGCCAGGGCCCTAGAGGGTGCTGGGAAAACATAAAGGAACACACAGTGCAGGAGATTGTATTGATGACACACTGTGCCGTGCACCAGGGGACCTGAAGTCTGTATGTTTCCCATCAAGTTCCAAATAAAGAAAACCCCTTCCTAGCCTTTCTGGCATCAACCCCATCCTTACATACAGTCTATCTTTCACAGAGCAGGCAAGCCCAGAATTACCCAGATTCTACACATAAACACATCGTGTTGAAAGGAGTGCAATTCATCACCAATGACTCTGATTAATAAGTGAGGAAATTCAGGATAGAGAGCTGTGACAATGCTTAATCCCAGAGCAGCTGACCTCCAGCCCTTTGCTGCTTAACTGGAGGGTCCAGAATGCTCTCTCAACTCCAGATAATGCTACCCCAGCACCCCTCCTCCGCCTGCGCTCACATGAGGGAGGGTGCAGATGGCCTGAGCTCTGTATGGAAAAGAGATGAACAGCGGTGTACTAACTATTCCACACAGAGAGTACACACTGATTACAGGAAAGGGACTATGAGCCAAGAAGAATAGGAATGATATAAACCGAACTATGCATAAGGAGCTTCTCTTCCTCAGTCTTAAAGACTTGCTCCAGCATTAACAACCAGGGAAGATTTCCATGGGTGTCTTGCCTCTCCTACTGGACGCAGAGCATCCTTCTCTGTGCTTTCAAGACATTTTCTCTATGTTTTCTTTCCCTGGCACCTGGCCTATTGTCCTATGTTGTTGTTGTTGTGAAGTGCCATCGAGTCAGTTCTGACCCATAGCAACCCTGTGTAGGGTTTCCGAGGAGCAGCTGGTGAGCTTGAACTGCTGACCTTGCATTTCAAATGGCTTTGCAGTCTGGTGCATTAACCCACAGTGCCACACCAGGACTCCTATTGTCCTATAGTCACCAGTTTATAGGACTGGTTCCCCCACTCTAGAGTACCTTATTCACTGTAATTTCCCCAATATCCAGTACAACACTAGGGACACTGCAGTAGATGGATTTAATGACTAACCAGGGTATTAGTTTATATGGAGAAGAACAGCTTTCAAAGCCTGAGACGATGGTAATTATAAACACCTGAAACCTTCAGTGTCCAGCTGAGCAGTTGATCAGAGATAGCTGGTGTCATGATTGAATTGTGTCCCCAAAATATGTGTCAACTTGACTAGGCCATGATTCTCAGTGGTGTGGCAATTATGTAATGATGTAACATGGCAGTTATGTAATGATGTGATCACCCTCCACCCATGTTATGATCTGATGTGATCAGCCCTGGTCTCATGTCTTTAGTCAATGTCTTCTGAGATAGAAAAGAGTTTAAACAAGCAAGCAAAGCTCAGAGGGACCAACTACCACCAAGAAAGAAGAGCCAAGAGTGGAGTG
>NW_006408546.1:10033904-10040272 GCF_000296735.1 Chrysochloris asiatica | reverse complement strand
ATAGTCTCCAAGGAATGCTGGGCCTACAGTGGCTAAAAGAAAACAAGGCCCTTTCTCCAGAGTCAGTGCTCTGAATTCATACTTCTAACCTTCTGTACTGTGAGAGAATAAATTTCTGTTTGTTCAGGCCATCTACTTGTGATATTTCTGTTATAGCAGCACTAGAGACTAAGACTGAATTTGGCACCAGGAGAGTGCTGCTCTAACAGATACCTAAAATGGGGAAGCAGTTTAGAATCAGATAATAGAAATTAGAAGAGTTCTAAGCTGCCTGGAGTGCCTAGAAGAGACTGTTGATGGAATTATGGATGTAGAAGGCAATTCTGTCGGATCAACACAGGACTGTGAACTACAAGGATGGCAATTCAAACCCACAAGCTGCTCCCTGGAAATCCTATACAGTGTTACTATGTTGGAGCAGACTCAGAATTACTTAACAACAACCAAGGAATAAAGCTGAGGTGAGGCCAGGGCCTGCGATGTTGACTGTCAAGGGAGAAAGGGTTCATATGCAGAATGCATCAACTCTCAGGATGGGACCTGAGTCGGTCTATGTGAAAGTTGGATGAGTGTTAAATGAGATTTCATTGTACTCCCCTCTACTTTTATATATGTTTGAATATTTTCATATAAACAATACTTAATAAAAGAGATTTTAAATAAAAAAGATATTAATCTCGAGTGATCCTTTACCATACATAGTCTTGCTCTCTCTCATGTTCTCTAACACAGTGGTTCTCAGACTATGGGGCCCACATCAGCAGCATCAGCAGCTCCTGGAAGCTTGTCATAAATACAAAAATTCAGGTCCCACCTGATGGATCAAAATCTCTCAAGTAGGACTCAGAAAACTGTGCTTAACAAAGCCTCTAAGTGATTCTGGCATATGCTCAAGTTTGAGAACCACTGGTTTAAGGCATTTTCTTTATAATATTCAGAATCATAACTTCAACAGACAGGTGATATTTCCAATTGCTGAGAAGACTTTCTCTCCCCAACACTTTGTCTTAGGGAGATTGTGTTTTCTCTCAGTAGCATCTACTTCGCCCAGCCCTAGCCTGACCCTGGGACTCTGCATTCCTTACTCAGAGGAAATGATGATGCTCTGGTATGGCCTCTGGCTGCCATGAGTGTTCACTATATACAGAAAGATGGAAGACAACCAGGAAGGATGGAGGAATCCAGAGTGGATGTCTCCAAGAAAATGTGAAATGTCTTACCCACTGTGTTTGAGAAGGAGGGTTTGAAAATTGTAATAATAAAGACATGAAGTTAAAGCAAATGAAAAATGAGGCAATTATCCAGACTTTTCAAACCTCCAGGAAAACAGTAAGCTATTAAGAAAGGAAATGAGATAATAGAACAATAGACCACTTCATTGTCAACTATGAGGATGAGTCAAAAATGATCAGCACTCTGGTTATATTAAAACACCCGTCCATATCTCGACAGATGATAATACTGAGC
This sequence comes from Chrysochloris asiatica, assembly GCF_000296735.1. Taxonomy (NCBI): domain Eukaryota; kingdom Metazoa; phylum Chordata; class Mammalia; order Afrosoricida; family Chrysochloridae; genus Chrysochloris; species Chrysochloris asiatica. The sequence continues at coordinate 10,038,805 of NW_006408546.1, read as the reverse complement.
ATACCCATGAAATAATTCTGTAGAACAGACGAGTGACAGTGGATTATGTGGCAAATCATTTACAAATCAGCTGTGGCTCTGCCTATGAAATAATCCATGACAGACTGGGGTTGCAAAAAGTTTCTTCAAGATGGGTACCAAAACAAATCACAGAAGAATATAAACAAAAGTATTCGGATGTCTGCAAACAAAATTTAGACTGATACTTGAAGAAAAGTAAAAGTTTCTTTAAAAAAAAATTGTTACTAGTGATGAAACATGGATTCATCACTATGAGCCTGGGAGTAAATGGCAGAGTATGGAGTGGAAACATCCTCAATCAAATGAAGAAAACATTCAAAAGTCAACCATCAGCTAGAAAATTGACGCTTACAGTTTTCTGGAATTCTCGAGGGCCTGTTTTGGAACAGTATTAGGAAAAATGTTCAACAATCAATGGTTCTCATTATAGTGAGATGCTCACTGAAGAGCTGAAGCCTAAACTTTGGGTTAAATGCAGAGGACTGCTAGCCAAGGGCATTATGATCTTGTATGACAATGCACATCTGCACACCCCTGCCCACACACACTGTTGACACACTGCAAAGACTTCCTTTTGAGGTGTTAAAGCAGCCTCCCTATAGTCCTGATCTTGCTCCATCAGACTTTCACCTGTTTGGTCCCCTGAAACAGCCCTTCGAGAACAAAGACTCACCTCTGATGAAGAAGTAAAGACAGCGGTGCATTTGTGGCTCTCACGGATCAGCATGAAACATTGTTTAATAAGTGAATACAAAAGCTTGTTGACAAATGGACAAAATGTATTGAAAACCAAGGAGATTATGTTGAAAAATGATGTATTTGTCTTTTCTAAAAGTTGATTAAAATAAATTATACAGCCAGAGTGTATATAATTTTTGACTCACCCTTGTATTTATAGTAATACTATTGTAAACACTGAATATTTATTCAATCAAATCTTGTGATACAAGCAGATTAGGAGAAGGGGAGGCATAGACATGTTTGTGTGTGTGTACGTGCATTTGTGTGTGTGTACATGCATTTGTGTGTGTAAATGTCGCTGGATGTATTTGCATTCTAAAGAACCAAATCCTAATTTTGAAGTAAAAAGTCAGTAGCTAATATCGAGAACAGGAAAATCAGGAGAGCAACGTACAATTGTGTAATGTAAAGATGCCAAAATGCACAGAAGATTCAGATGATAGAACTTTTTAGATAGCAGTGCCATGAGGACAGGAAGGATTGAAGCAAAGAACTACTGGTTTTTGTCATAATCTAACTTGCATTGTTTAACTTATTTAACTGTGAACATTTATTTTTCTAAAAAAAAAATTGGGGGAGGTAGGAATGATTTTCACTTGTTCCAAGAAAGTGCCACCAACACCTGGACTTCTAACAGTGAACCTGTGGACTTCTGGGTCAAGAATGGATTTGTTCTCATTGGAAACAGTGTGTGGCTATGCTTTAGTTGCCAAAAAATTCTTGACTTGAACAAATGAGACAATTGAAACTTTTGAAAATTTCCATGGAGAGAGCAACCAGGCATTTCTTGGTGTCTGGAACCCCCAGCTTGACTTCCTTGGGTCATTGAGACCAATACACAACAGGGCCACTGCAGTACATCTCAAGGAATATGAGGCCAACCCTAAGACATAGAGACAGCCACAGGGTTATCTTTCTTGCAACATCCTAAACTGTAGTATATCTGTCCAGAAAAAGTCCAAAGCTCTCTGGGGAACTGGAACATGGGTTCCTACCTCTCCACCTATTTCCAGACAATCTAGACCCACTCACAATCATTGTTTTTACTTTGTCCCTGAAACACTTCTTGCCAACCATCTTTTTTATTCAGAATTGTAGTCAAGCTAATGTAATAGAGTAGAATTAAAACAGAATATGGGGTGATAAGAACGTGGTCAAATCCATGTCCAATCTCAACTAGTTATAAAATTACAGATTATCCATTTCTCTGCCATTGATTGACAATGAATTATATCATAATAGTGCCAGGTGCATTCTAAATATCCACGTTTTCTTAATCAGAAAAGTTAGTTAGATGGCCTAAGGTCATACAGGTAATAGCTGCTAACTCCACTCTATTTGTCTCACAGTCTCTTTAAGACTCTTTTTAATATCCCAGGCTATCTTTGTAAACTGAAAGGGATCCCTTTCTCATAAAAGGAACACAAATTTCAAAGGGATGATACTCATAATCCAGTACAGCACTACACAAATGGTCATTCATTCATTCAGGAATTCTTTTCACCAGGCCCTATACTAGATGAACCAACTGTTCTCAAAGAGGGCACAGACCAAGGTGGGAAGTGGACATCAGAAGAAACAGCTTTGTGATAAGAGTTATAACAGAGATGTGCACAAGGTGTTATGAGAATCTAGCAAGAGTCTATCTTTCAAAATATTAGCAGGTTTTTCTTTCTTTCCTGATATTTTTCATGCTTCTCCTTTCAAGAGGTTAGACCATAGAACAGGAAGGACTCAGACTTATGACATAGAAATACAATGGAGGTGAGAACAAGACTATCCCACTACCTGCCCTCAGACTACAGGTAAATTCCCTGAGCTGGAATGGTGGTGCCCAAGAGATGGGGACAGGACAAAGGATATGATGAGCATATTGATACTAGAGGGTCCCAGAGGCAAGAGTTTCCACTCCACTCCCCAGACAGAGTGCAGTGTAGGTGGCAAAACCTGCAGCAACAGTTATAAATTCTAACAATGGAGGGGATTTGTAGTTGTTTGGGGCTGCAGAAAATCTCCTAGAGGAGAAATGGTGGCATAGTGTGTCTAAGTATGTGTCTTAGTTAACTAGTCCTGGTGTGGTGCTGCGGGTTAATGAGCTGGATTGCAAGGTCTGTTTGAACCACAATATTGGCGGTTGAAGCTCACCAGCCCTCCTTGGAAACCCTACACAGGGTTGCTATGAGTCAGAACCGATTTGATGGTACTTTTAACAACTCTAACAAAAATACCATAAGTGGATGGTTTTTACAATCAGAAATTCATTTTATCACAGTTTAGGAGGCTACAAGACTGAGTTCAGAGTGCTGGCTCTAGGAGAAGCCTTTCTTCTCAGTTTCTGTTTCCTGGTTCCTTGAAGATCTCCATGGGTCTTAGCATCTATCATCTATCATACTCCACCTCTCCTCTGCTCACTTGTTTCTCACTATATATTTTTTTAAGGGTTTTATTGTAAATTGAGTAAAAATGTACAGGGCAGATCATCAGTTTTACATTCAAAAAATCATACACCTTGTTTCAGTACAATTATTATAATCCCCTCCATGTCCCATCCTACCACTCTCTGTCAGTTTGTCTTACTATGGTGGCTTGTGAGTTGCTGCCACAGCAACTGGAAGTTATGCCACAGGTATTTTAAATACCAGCAGGGTCACCCATGGTGGACAGGTTTCAAATGAGCTTCCAGACAAAGGCAGACAGGAAGAAGGAGTTACAAACTACTTCCAAATATTTAGTCACTGAAAACCTTATGATTAGTAGAGAAACACTGTTGGATATAGTGTCAGAAAATGAGCCCCTCAGGTTGGAAGGCACTCAAAATGCAACTGGGGAAGAGCTGCCTCCTCAAACTAGAGTTGACCATAATGATGCTAATAGAGTAAAGCCTGTGGAAATAGAGCCAACAGGACCTTCATTTGCTGATGGGGCACAACCCAAAATGAAGAGAAACAGTTGTAAACATCCATTGAAAATCGGAACATGGAATGTACGAAGTATGAATCTGGGAGAACTGGAAGTTGTAAAAAATGAAATGGAACATATAAACACCGATATCTTAGGCATTAGTGCGCTGAAATGGACTGGTATTGTCCATTTTGAATCTGGCAACCACATGGTTTACTATGCCAGGAATGACAAATTGAAGAGGAATGGTGTTGCATTCATTGCCAAAAAGAACATATTCAGATCAATCATGAGGTGCAATGCTGTCTGTGATAGGATAATATCCACGCACCTACAGGGAAGCCCAGTTAATACCACTGTTATTCAAATTTACGAACCAATCACTAAAGCCAGTGAGGATGAAATAGAAGAATTCTACCAACTTCATCAATCTGAAATTGATCAAAAATGCTATCAAGATGTATTGATCATTACTCGTGACTGGAATGCAAAGGTTGGGAGCAAAGAGGAAGAATCAGGAGGTGGAAAATAGGGCCTTGGTGATAGAAATGATGCTGGAGAACGCATGATAGAATTCTGCAAAATCAATGATTTGTTCATTTATTATATCTTCTTTAGACAGCATAAGAGATGATTATACACATAAACCTCGCCAGATGGAACACAAAGAAATCAAATTGACTACATCTACAGAAAGAGATGATGAAAAAGCTCCATATCATCAGTGAAAACAAGGCCAGGGGCAGACCGTGGAACAGACCATCAATTACTCATATGTAAATTCAAACTGAAGCTGAAGAAAGTGAAAACAAGTCCACGAGAGCCAAAATATGACCTTTTATATATCCCACCTGAATTTAGAGATCATTTGAAGAACAGATTTGATACATTAAGCACTAAAGACTGACGACCAGAAGTGTTGTGGGATGGCATCAAGAACATCATACATGAAGAAAGCAAAAAGTCATTAAGAAGACAAGAAAGAAGGAAAAGATCAAAATGGATGTCAGAAGAGACACTGAGACTTGCTTTCCAGAATAGAGATGCTAAATGAAATGGAATAAATGAGGAGGCACAGAGCTAAACAGAAAATTTCAAAGATCAGCTTGAGAAGATAAAACCAAATATTACAACAAAATGTGCAAAGATCAGGAATCAGAAAACCAAAAAGGAAGAACATGCTCAGCATTTCTCAAGCTGGGGGAACTGAAGAAAAAATTCAAGCCTTGACTTTCATT
>NW_006408546.1:10016320-10027459 GCF_000296735.1 Chrysochloris asiatica | reverse complement strand
TTTTTTCCCCCATTTTAGTATAGTTATCTTTTCTTACGCTTTAAAAATAATGATCTTATGCAATATTTGTCCTTTCATGACTGATTCATTTCACTCAGCATAATGTTCTCAAGTTTCATCCTGGGTATGTGGTGGCTCACAGGTTTCTTGTTATTCTTCAAGGTAACATAATATTCCATTGTGTGTATGTACCAAAGTTGGTTTATCCATTCTTCCATTGATCAGCACTTAGGCTGTCTCCATCTTTTTACTATTGTGAATAGTGTTGCTATGCACATTGGTATGCATATATCTACTCTCATTTTGGCTCATATTTCTTGTGGATATATACCAAGTAGAGGAATTGCTGGATCATATAGTATTTCTATTTCCAATTCTCTGAGGAAGTGCCATACTGTTTTCCAGAGTGGTTGGACCATTTTGTATTTCCACCAACAGCGTAGGAGGGTCCAGTCTCTCCACATCCTTGCCAGCATTTATTATCCTCTGCATTTTTGAACTTTGCTGTTATTGTTGCTGTTCGTTTCTCTCTTTTATATATCAAAAGACATTAACTCAAGATCCACTTTACACTAAACTCACCTCATTAACATAACAAAACAACCCAGTCCCAAACAGAATTATAACCACAGTCACAGAGGTAAGGATTTATAACACATATTTTTCAGGGATTTAATTGAATCCATAACATTATTGGTGATTGTGAGCCTCAGAGAGAGTCCCATCCTCAGTGTGGTGAAGGGCATTACTGTGGTTCATGAATGGCAGAGAAACCAGAAGAGTCAGCCCCAAGTCCATTCTGTTATTGAAGAGGAAAATGAAACTCAAAGAGCGAAGCTAACTTGTCCAAGATCATATGATGATGAGCAGTAATTCTCAATGTCTCAGATAATGTTTCACTATTACAATCTGTTAATTACCTATTTATACATTCCATCCATAAAAAGTTTACAGCAAACATCTTGGTCATTCATTAAAAGTAAATTAATAGACCTTTAAGACTGAGCACAATTATTTACTATTTTTTAATTTCTTAATTTTCTATTGCTACATTCATCAGATTTTGCAAAAGTTTCCAGAAAGGGAGGCTTTGTCCATCAGAAATGTTAAAGGTCTGCAGCTGTACACTAAAGAGCAGGGGACTATGTGGGCCATCTCCAGCAGGGTGGGGCCTAGCTGACAAGGCTTGCCACCATTAACTCACACTGGGCTTCCACCTGCATCTCCAGACTACTTGCTCATTCCCTCAATGAGCCATCAAGATAATGAAAATCCTCCCTGTGGGGACTCATTCCCCTGAGGCCCTGGCCTCTCCCAGGCAAAGCTTTATTCTTATTGGAAATCCCTGACTCATTCAACAAATTAATCTCTGATAAAGGATTAACGGATCAATGGCAAATGGATTTCATTTCTACTGCCAACTGGGATTGATTGGTAGGGACTACCTACAGTACTCATTTAAGAAGAACTGCGGCCAGAGCTTAGCTCAGCAGGCAAGAGTGCAGAAATCAATTCACAATGTCTGTCCTGAGCCCTCAAGGGCAATGGCATCATAGGTGCTGCTTATCTGCTGGCCTAGGATTTGTGGCTGCCCTGAGTTTACCTGTTACTATATTTGTATAGTGCTTGGGGTAAAGCAAGCCTTATCCCAGCCAGAGACAGACAATGATACCATGAGATGTGTGGAACAGGTGGGCCTTAGCAGTCTTTTCAGGGGCAACCCTTTCCCTTCCCTAGAGGACCTGGCTTCGACAGCAGCATCTCTGAGGACCTTCAGCTGCACTCAAGGCCAAGGTGGAAGGAGGACTGAGCAGCCATCAATCCCCGTTAATCTCAATGAGCATCATTAACTAGCTTGTCCCAAGGAAGGAAAAGAATGAAAGTACACTCATATGTCTTCTTTACCAGGAGAGTATTTATCCTGCTACTGATGGGAAACCCTGCTCTGCTCAGCATCACTCACGGAGCAGCCTGAAGTACATTCTGTGCAGAACAGCTGCTGCAAACTACTCTCTCACTGTTTGGGAGCATGAAGGTGGAGGGACCTCGAAGGGGAAGCAGTAGCAGAACTAGGAGCTGATTCAGATAAAGTATCAGTAAACGGGAAGACACACTTAAGCCAAGAGACAGGCATCTATTTTCTCCTCATCCAACTACTTGTGCTGCCCACTCAGTTAGGCATGTCCATCCCTCTGGCCACAGCTTCTTGGACTCCTAACTTTTCCTATTCAGTTTTGAATAAAGCCTTCCTTGCTTGTCTGACCTAAACTGGTTGTGCTGCTTCTGAACTCCTGTAAAAGCCTCTGCATCTTATGACCATTTTACTTAGCAAGTAGTATATTAATTATCTATCCCTGTTTCTGCTCCACCCCATGGAGCAGGGACAAAGTAAGGTTTATTGATGTAGGGCTGAGCCTAGTGCAGGCCCTGGCACAATGTAGTAAGTATGCAGTGCATTTGAGTGAATAATAGGATTTGAGACTTAGAGATGAATTTTCAGAATGTCAGCAATTCAGCAGAAACCTGATGAGGGCCAGGACTCAAGGGAGGCAGAGTGAGTAAGGGTCATCTCTTTGGTGGTGGTGGTGGTAGTGTGCTGTGGAGTCCATTCCAACTCATAGCGACCCTTTATAGGGTTCTCAAGGCTGTAAATCTTTATAGGAGCAGAAAGCCTCATCTTTCTCCCATGGAACAGCCCTCATTCTCAAGTCCTGAAAGTACCGCCTCACCCTCACCTCAGCGCTGGAGATAATCTTCCCCTGTCTAGACTTTCCTTCTTCTCTTAGATTCTCATAGCTAGAAAGGCTTTAGAGTACAAACACAACTCTTTTTTAGGAGATGTAACTGAGGTCTGACTAGGTAAAACGACTTGGCCTAAGTAACAAAACCATTGATGGAAGATCCGGGACTACAGTCTGATTATAGGCTACAGAGCTAAAAAGATCAATTCACCTCATTCCCTCAGTTTCCAAGAAATAACTCAATAGTTTGCCTAAGGGTTCCCACTATGATACCAAAGTTTTGAGGAAGTGGTAGAAAGAGCTGTGCTAGAAAAATTAAGGAATTTCTAATCAACATGTAAGAATTTCTTCCTCTCTCCAGCCCTGAAGTCCTACACCCATTTACCCTGTGATGCTGTGTTAGTGTGCCCCATCCATCCTCTGCAAGCCTCCCTTGAGTTTCTCCATTTACAAAATGGAGGGCTAGTGTTAGTGGCCTCTGGTTTTCGCAGCTCTAATACTGTGTCCACGGAGTCCTGGTGTGGCACTGTAGGATAAGCACTGAACTGAAAAACTACAAGATTGGCTGTTCAAAACCACCAGCTTGGAAACCCTATACAGGATCACTATGAATTGGAACCAACTCAGTGGCACAGAACAACAACAACAATATCCTATCCTAGGTTTAGCACCAGTTCTTGGATATTTTAGCACAAGTTGTATGAGCCTTCTGATTCTAGAATATTAGAATCAGAAATCCTCTAGTTTCATTGGGAAGAATGAAAATCACCATTTGCACTTAGCTGGTTTCTATGAGGAGTCCTGGTGCAGTGCTTTGGGATAAAGTACTGGACCGCAAGCTCAGTTTGAACCACAAGGTCAGCAGTTCAAACTCACCAGCCGCTCCTTGGAAACCCTATACAGGGTCACTATGAGTCGGAACCAATTCAACAGTACTTAACAGTAACAGCTACATTAGGTGGAAGTTAGACATTATCTCCACTATTCAACTTTTTCATCATTTCTGACACCACTTGTTCCCCTACACACATATACACACACACACACACACAAACACACTATGTTCTACTTCTCTGCAGGGGTTAGTAATTCATTGCAGTGGCCACATAGGATTCACAGATCATACTCATCATTATTAACAGACAAGAACTCAGAATCAGGATCCACTTGAAAATAACAGGATACAACTCTGGAGACAGAATTACCTACATCAATCATGGTAGCTTCCAACCAGGTCATTTTTCAACTGATCTTAGTTGTGCTAGGTCCTTCTTGGCCCTGCCCAGAGGTCAGGGCCCTTTTGGACCTCTGCTGCTGGAAGCCCAGTGCAACCACCTTGAGCCAGACTCCCAGTTCCCTCGGCTGTACTTCTGTACCACTTCTCTGTCTCTGGGAGCTGCTATGATTGCCACTATTTTTGCCATTCTGCACTGTCTTTAATATTATAATTCTCTCTAATGGGCCTAGGATGTTGTCAGTTAAAGGGACCCCATATCCAAAGAATGTGCTCCATTCTAGTTTCTTCTTGATATTAGTGAGGTCTCCCCCAACCTCTCTGAGATTGGCCCGTATATACAATTTCAAGACCATCCCACCAAGACCATTAACCAACCAATTCCCTTGGTAAATCAGAGTCACTAAATTTGCATAATATTCAACCAATTTCTGCAAGGTCATTTAATCTTATTAAGTGGTTTTACACACCCTATTTGTATAGTAGACTAAACAATCCCTTCACAAGATTGTAACCTAGCAAATCATCTTGGCAGAACAAAAAACCTAGGTCCAGAAGGCTACATATAAGAGAAACCCTACTGCACTCTAACCCTGAATAAGAAAACTTCAACTCAATCAAAATTATAATAAAAGGAAAGAAGAAACACATATCTTTTTCCATAGATCTTGAGCCTATCCTACCAAAGGAATCCTGGTGTGGTATGATGCTGTAAGATTATCACTGGATCACAAAGTCAGTTTGAACTGCAATGGTCAGCAGTTCAAATCTACAAGTCACTTCTTGGAAACCCTTTATGGAGTCACTATAAAATGGAGCCAGTTTGATGGAACAAAACAACAACAACATCCTACCAAAGCAGTGAGCCCTACCCACCCTTTCAGAGTCAGTGGCAGCCACCCAAGTGTGGCTAATGTGAGCTGCCTATTGACAGTCAGACCCAGATACAGGTGAGCAGCTACCACCTGCTCTGGGGACCTGGCTTCCAGGAAGAAGGTCTGGAGTCTAGCCAGGCATTCACTAAGGCGAGGAGAAAGAGAGGCAATCTCATAAATAACCCCTATACTGAGACCCTGCACATTTAGATCTCACATCCCTAGTGAACCCAAAAGAGATGCAAGAGCCCCAGCCTCTGGCAGGTAATTTTTTGTCTGATTTTGTTTAATTTTCCATAAATGCAGGTGTGTTTTCTGGAGCATTAGATATAAAGGACTTTAAAAACTAAAGGGAGATCCTGGGGATGGTGCATGAGGCACATGATTCTAAGAAACTGTGTATGAGACAGGGTGTTAATGGAAAACCAAGTTGATTTTGCTCTTCACATGTGAGGCTGATGGACCCTAGACTGTCTCTCCAAACAGCTTATAAACTCCTGCCAGAACCCACTTCTCCAATAAGTCATGGGATTCACAGACTATTTGCAGAAGTCCCTAGCCCATAAACAAGTCTCAGCTTGTCTGGCTGGTCCAAATAAAGCACTAAGGGGCCATGATGGCAGATTGGCTCACAGGAAAGGTGCACTGTGGTGTCTGGAAGCAGATTCCTTCTGTAAATAGCAGGTGTGAGCTGTCCCTAGCTCCAGAGGAGAGAGATCTCTGGTAAAACTGTCCCCCATGGGCAGGGTTATGTTTGGAACAATTCCTTATCCCCACAATCACTGGAGTGAACCAGCATACAATTCTAAGATGGGTATCCATCATTGTCTTCCTTTCTCACTTTCTTCTGTTTTTCATTTTTGTTGTTGTTTAATTCTTTCTGTCTGTCTTTGTTTATTCCTTCCTGCTTTCATTCTCTTTCTACAAGTGTAGATGTCTACCAACTGTCAGCAACACAGAGATAAATGAAGTCCAATTACTCCTCAGGGAACTTACAAACTAGAAAGAAAGGTTGTGAATTTATATTTCTGGAAGTGCACAGGAGTATAGAAGGGGCACCCAAGCCTACTGAAGAGAATATAGTATTTGTGTTAGAATTTGGGCGATGAAGAGATGTTTATTAGGTGGGAAGTTGGAGAAGGGCATTTCAGTCAAAAGCATTCTAAGAAAAAAAGGCACTCAGACCTGAAAGAAAATGCAGAGCCTTGTGAATTGAATTGTGTCCCAAAAAATATATGTTGGAAGAATCAGACTTCCAGCAAGATGTGAACTAAGCAGATCCTATACAACAAAGACATGAGAGACCAAATTAAACAGATACAAAAGATAATCCTGGAACCCTGCGCTTCAGAGGAAAGGATAGGGAAGTGAATTGAATGCCAACTAGGAGAAGAAGCTGAACAAAAATGCTGAGAGAGCAGCCATGTGGAAACTTGCAAGCTTTCTATTTTGTCTTCTCTCATTTGTTTTTCCCTTCCCTTCTTTCTTTTTGCTGTTTTCTAAGTTTCTTTTTCCTCACTCTTCTCTTTCTCTTTTCTTTTCCCTTCCCTACCCTACTTCTTCTTGTTGTATTTCTTTTCTTTTTATCTTTCTTTTCTTTTTACTTATTAAATTCTTTATTCTTGCTGTTGTATGACTGCTTTCCCCAGCAGGTTTTTTTTTGTGTTTTTTTCCTTTATTATTTTCTTTTTTGCTTTTGTTTGTTTGTTTGTTTTCTTATTTTATTACTTCACTCAAGGGGAGACAGCAACCATGCCCACATTGCCTAGTCACACTCATACATCCTGCTCTCTCACCCACTGGACAAGGGCCATAACCCACTCCTGTACGATCTAACCATCAATCAACAGCAGCCAACACCAGCCAAATCCACCCTCAACTATGCTACATGGAGAGTGAACAGAAAACTGTGTATACACTCACATTCTTTATCACACCTATAAGGAGACAACACCTAAGGACACACCAACACAGTCATCAATGAAATATAAATACAACAGCAACACAATGTCTCAGAAGTAAACATTTCAGTTCACATGAAGAAACAAGATAGAGTGGCTCAAACAAGTGGCCAAAATACAGAGCCAGAATACCTTTCTGAAGAATAAAGGGTATTGGAACTGCCTGATAAGGAATTCAAAAGAATGACATTTAAGATTCACAGAATGCTCGAGAAACATAAAATCAAGGAAAACAGGAAAAATGTAGGCTAATCCAGAAAAAAAGCTACAAGAACAAGCTAAAAAAGTAAATGAAAACTTAGAAACCATATAAAAACAGCAAATAAAAATCCAGAAGACTAATACTAATATTTCAAAAATAGATAATACATTAGAAAGCAAATGATTAAAAATGAATCAACAGAAGGCCAAATTGGTGAGCTTGAAGACAAATCTCCCAATACTAATCTGTATCTGTTAGAGGAACAATTAGAAAAAAGAACAGAATTTGTTGAAGAACATGAAAGATTTATGTGGGACCCCATTAAGAAGAATAACCTACTAGTGATCAGAATTCCAGAACAGGAAGAGACAAAAAAAAAAAAAAGAGTTGTCAGAAGATAACTCTACTAACATCATGAAAGATGAAAAGATATGTATTCAAGAAACCCAACAAACTCTAAACTGGATGGATTCCCAAAGAAAACCAAGACGTATCATAATCAGGATTTCCAAAACCAAAAACAAGGAAAGAATCCTGAAAGTAGCTTGGGAAAAAATAAAAATTAACCTACAAAGGCAAATGAGTAAGACTAAGCTCTGATTTCTCAGCATAAACCAACCATGCAAGCAAGAAAGCAAGAGGGATGGACTTCTGGCACAAGAGACCAAATGAAACAGATAGATAAGCATCCTGGAATCCTGAGTTTCAGAGGAAAGGATAGAGATGTGGATTGAGTGCTAACTAGAAGAAGTTGAACAGGGGTGATGAGAAAGGAGACAAGCTGGTGGACTGTTCCCTGGCATGACTCAGCATGGCTATCTTGAGCTTTTGTGAGCATCATTGGATCCAGATTGTGGCATGATGGTACAGACAAACACCAGCAGGTGGCGATGAGAAAGGTGTGATTCTCTCTTGTTCCTCACACTTTCCTGGTGATGAGACCTGTGGCCTGCCCCAACCTTATGGATTCCCTACACAGCCCTTCTCTGCCAGAGGTTGCAGCCACACTGTGTGAGTCAGGCACTAGATGCCCCACCCCTAAATCTGGAGGTATGTGGACTCTGTCTCTTCAGATTAGCAGACAGTGCAATGCCAGTCCTGGATAGCTCTGAATGAGTAGGAACTCTCATAACTAACCACCCTACTCACAGCTACTCTCTGGGTCTGAAAGCGTTCACTTTAGGAATAAAGGTCCTGACCTAAGCCATTGTTAGGTCTGGCATGAACCACTAATGGCTTACATGCCCTAACTACAGACAGCATTTAGGCCTATAGGCACTCCATCTAGGGCTAGGCACGATGTCCTCTCTCCCTTCACCACAACTTTGTGAGCTCGCCCCCACATTTTTCTTCTCTCTCTCTCTCTCTCTCTCTCTCTCTCTCTCTCTCTCTCTCCCTTCTCTTGTTTTTGTCTTTCCTTTCTCCACTTCTCTTTTTTCTTCTTTTCATTTATTTCCCCTCCACTCTTTTTTTTTTTACCTTGATTTTCCTTTACTATTTTCATATTGCTTCCTCTTTTCTTCTCTCACTCTGGCTTTATTTATTGTGTTTTTCTTTCCCCTCTCTCTTATTTTTATCTTCCCTTGTTTTTTATTTTCCTTTCCATTCTTTCTCTTTTTAGTTATTATATTCTTTTTTCTTCCTTAAGCCTGTTAAGTATTTTTATCACCTTTATTATTTTTTCTCTCTCTCTCTCTCTTTTTTTTTTTTTTTTTCTTTTATTTGGTTTTCATGTGTGTGTATGTGTTTTTCTTTTGTCCCACTCAAAGGGAGACAGCAACTGTGTCCACACAACCATACCCCCTGCAGCACCACCCACTTGGCAAGAACCACTACTGGCTCCTGTACCACCTGTTCAATGATAGCAGCCTACTCCAGTCAAACCCACCCTGAAATGGGGCTAGAGAAGGTGAGAGAAGTAGTCTTCCCCTAACACCACAGTCCTCAATTCAGATTTCTAGCCTTCTGAATTATGAAAAAAATAATTTCTGTTCTTTAACCCTTTTGTGACCCACCTACATTTTATATATCTGGGGGCTTAGTGGGAAGCTCCTATCCCACTGTTAGTACATGTTGCCATCTGATGGGAGTCATAACTTTGAACCTAAACAAATAGGTCTCATTCCAACCCCACCACCATTCACGACATATATATCCCACTAATTGTAACAATTACAATGACAGGAATCCTAGTATGGCACTGTAGGGTAAGCACTGGACTGCTAACTGCAAGGCTGGTGGATCAAACCCACCAGTCACTCCTTGGAGACCCTATACTGGGTTGTTATGAATCAGAACCAACTTAATGGCGCTTAATAACAACAATATTATCAAAATGTATATTGTCTTTTAAAAAATTGTTTTCATTTCATTCCAAATGCCTCCCATTATTAAAAACACATAGTCTCAACAAAAAATTCAAAGCAAAAAATAATTCAGTCTGGAAAGAGTTGAAACCAGCTGCTTGTGGTATCTCTGTTAGAGCAGCACTAAGAATATAAGACACAGTGTTGGGAAAATGTGAATAACAAAGTGTTGTCAGAGTTGGAATGGTAAGTACAGGTGATAAAGACAAGCAAGTATGTAGAGATCATAAAGATTATGAATACTAAGATAGGATTCCATCCAGAGGCCAATGGGAAATTGCCTTTTCAGCAGGACAGTGGCCTAATCAATATTAACTGAGAGATTTCTGCATCTAGGTGGGATGTGAAAGATCAAGGCAGATCAGTTTCTGCTCCGAAGATTGAATGAAAAATGAAATATTCTTGGGGGTAATCCTATTTTTTGAAGCCATAAGAGAGCTGTGGAAGCAATGGTGTCTAGCTGAACTAATATTTCAGAAGAAGAAGAGTCTTTACTTTGTGAGAAGATGATTGTTGGCTTTTTTTTTTTTTTCATTGGAAAGACTTGCCAGTTCAGGACATAGGCTAATGATTGGGGTTGGCACAGACAAAGGGACATTAGTAGGAAAAGTGAAACAAGTAAAACTCTTCAGCATCACTCAGGGCTGGAGCAAAGAATTACAATCCAACAAAGCTCTGAAGACAAAGCTGATTTTCCTCTGAGGCAGCATAGGAGGTGGGGAAAATGGGCAGAAAAGCATAATGAAATCTGCTTTCTAATGTAGTGGACAGTCTCACCAGAGTCCAGGGGCTTGCAATAAACACACATTTGTCTCTCCTTTAGGTTATTTGCCTGAGTTTTGAACCAATGCTAAATGGAAGATGAAGATCTAAGTTCAAAATAATCAAGGGTGGCTTTACAATGTGTTAACTTAGGTAAATTGGAAGTATCTCTCCCAGAATTTCCTTCCCCATTTGGTACCACATTGGTGGTGATCACAAGATAGATCTGAGTGAGATTTGAAAGATGGATTCAGGCACCAAGTACTCAGCTGATCTATAATAATATCATTGCTATAACTAGATACAGATACGATAATAGCCTTTCATGGACTTTGCTAGCTCCCACAACTGCCCATAATAAATTTCATATCATTCATTGTAGGACTGCCGCTCTGATCAAATCCTAACTAATACAACAGAAGTCAGCAAAGTTTTTTCTATAATGTGTCACATAATGAATATTTTAGAACTTGCAGGCCAAAAGGCCGAATGAAGAACAATGTACATATTTATATTTTTTAAAATAAAGCAATAAAAAATTTAAAAACAATTATAAATAATAATTTTCATTAAAATATATTTATTGATAAAACAACTCAAAATATAATAATTAACTATAATTTTAAAGCAGGTCCTGGTGTGGCACTGTAGGATAATTCACTGAACTACAAAGTCGGTTTGCACTACAAGGTCAGCAGTTCAAATTCATCAGCCACTCCTTGGAAACCCTATACAGGGTCACTATGAGTCAGAGTTCACTGAACAATACTTAACAACAACTAATAAGAAGACTGTAATTTCTTCAGAAGAATAAAATTAACTTTGCATATTAGGGTTCAAAGTTAGTATTTCCTTTAATCAAACTATAAATGATGTATGTTGATCAGTACAAACCATATTTTTGCTTGTATTGTTAATGTTATTAAGTGCTGTTGAGTCAGTTTTGACTCATAGTGATCTTGTATAGTGTTTCTAAGGAGTGGCTGGTGGCTTTGAAC
>NW_006408546.1:9996268-10009620 GCF_000296735.1 Chrysochloris asiatica | reverse complement strand
ACAAGAGGGAGGTTGGCAGAAGAATGATGGAGACAGGTGAAGACACAGGGAGGTATGCAAGAGATTAAGATAAACAGTGCCATGCACATAACCTTAGAACAACAGTCCTGTGGGTAGATACATGGACAGATACTAGATTTTATGGGTATGGGAGGAAGAGTGGAAGTACACCCACAAATGTGTAAGGGTTTGAAAGAGGATATTTGTACCTTTTCTGCAAACACAACTATGAATATGGTAAATCATACAGCAGACAAAATGATGAAAACTTCTTAGATATTATCAAGCTTCTTAAAGCACTGAGTTTCTGAGACCATAGTCTCAGGGAACACCATTGATCAATTTCATAACAGTCCACAAAGACAAAGTTCTATATCCTATTTTGGTGAGTAGCATCTAGGATCTTAAAAGCTCATGAGAAGCCATCTCAGGTACAACTATTTGTCTCTCCATGTGCGGAATAAAGAAGTGACAGAACTGGAGGTACTTGGAAGTAATTAGTCCAATGGACTAATGGAACATGTGAACATCAGTTTCTACAACTCTGACACCAGAAGAACTAGATGGTGCCTAGCTACTACCAACTGCTCTGAAAGGGATTGATCATATTAGAAGATCCCAGATAAAGTGGAAGAAAATGTGGGGCAAAAATCAAAATTATTTTAAAAATAAAAAATTTTAAAACTGGCCTTATGAGTCAGAAAGAGACTGGAGGAAGCTGAGACTATGGCACTTAACCACCCTTCAGGTCTGTAAAGGAACTCACCCTTGTGGTCCAATTTTCAACCAAGCAGTAGATAGGTATATAAGGGAGACAACACTATTAAAATATGTTCACCACGGAATAGTTAACCATTCAAAATCAAAAGGGCAACATTTGCCTCAGGACAAGCTTGAGAAGGGCTGGGAATGTGAATAGAATGGAAGCAGGAACCAGAGGAGGAAGTGAGATAACTGGTGTGGCACGAAGGGGATTGCAATTATTGAGATTAAATAAAGTGTGTGATTTGCTGGATGTAAAATTAATGATCTTGTCTGTAAGTCTTCACCTAACTCACAATAAAAAGTAAAGACAAACAAAAGTCTGTTTCTGCCCTAACCTTCACTATCTACCCACTACCAGAGCCACACTAGCATCCAGAATGAGCCTTAAATCAGATCAGATAGCTTCGCTCCTCGGTTCAGAACTCCTATGACTCCCACCTCATTGAAAGAAAATCCAAATTGCTTACAAGGTTTAACAACATCTGCCCTTCCTAATTTCTCAAATCTCACCTCATAGCATTCCTTCTCAATGTCTTTATTCCTTGGACACCAGCTTCCTTACTTTATCCATAGTGTATTTCCCTTGCTGGGGCCTTTGTATTATCAGTTCCTCTGTCTGGAACACTCTCCCTCCAGATAGTTTATGGCTTGCTACCTCTTCTCCTGCAGATCTTTGCTCAAATGCTATCTCTCAGTGAAACCCTCCCTATTCACCCTATTGCAGATTACAAACTAGATCCTCCTTACCATGCTTCAGTTGTTCCCCATAGGTCTCCATCACCTTCTAACATAATCTACAACTTTCCTGTTTATTGCAGTAACTGTTTACTCTCTCCCATCCCCTATCACCAAGGACTCATCTCCATGAGGGCAAGCATCTTGTCTTTTTTGTTCCATTTTAAGCCAATCACCTAATACAATGCACATAGTCCACACTCAATATTTTGGGGTGAACATTGATAAATGTCTCAATAATTTTTTCCAAGTTTTATACTATGTCTTAGAATCAGTATAGATCATTTCAATCTTAAATGATTTTTTTTGTATCCATAATACTTTACTCAATAATTCAAGAAAGAAGGAAAATATTGCCATTGTAAGCACTATGTGCTGAACACAAATGTACTACCTTGGCTTCCATCTGAATATGATGTATTTAGCACAAGTTTTTCCCAAATCTCAACAATATGGCAGAGAGCAAGAGAGGGATAAAGGCATGATTAAACCAAAATGATGAAAAGAAGGAAAAAGGAGATTAAGCAGATAGGAAATGTTGTTGCTGTTGTTGTTGTTGTTGTTGTTGTTGTTGTTGTTAGGTGCTGTCAAATCTGTTCCACTCATATGCACAACACAATGAAACACTGCCTGATCCTGCACCATCCTTCACAATTGTTACTTTTGAGCCCATTACTGCTGTCACTGTGCCAATCCATATCATTGGGGATCTTCCTCTTTTTTGTTAACCCTCCACTTTGCCAAGTATGGTGTCCTTCTCCAGGGACTGGTCCCTTCTGATCACATGTTCGAAGTATGAGAGGTGAAGTCTCTCCATCCTGACTTTTAAGAACATTCTAGCTGTACTTCATCCAACACAGATTTGTTTGATCTTCTGGCAGTCCATGGTATTTTTAATATTCTTCTATAACACCATAACTCAAATGCATCAATATTTCTATGGCCTTCTTTATTTATTATCCAACTTTCACATGCATATGAGGCTTGGGTAAGGCACACCTTAGACCTCAAACTGTTATCTTTGTTCTTGAACACTTTAAAGGGGTCACATGCAACAGATTTTCCCATATCACTATGTCTGCTGATCTCTTGTTTGTTGCTTACATGAGTATTGATGGTGGATCCAAGCAAAATGAAGTCTTTAACAACTTCATTCTTTTCTCCATTTATCACATTATTTATTAATCGAATGGTGAAGATTTTTGTTTTCTTTACATTGAGGTGCAACTGAAGGCTGTAGTATTTGATCTTTATCAGTAAGCATTTTAAGTACTCTTCAGTTTCAGCAAGTAAAGTTGTATCATTTGCATATCACAGGTTGGTAATGAGTCTTCCTCCAGTCTTGATGCCACAGTTGATTTCTATAATCTAACTTCTTCAATTATTTTCTAAGCATACAGATTGAATAAGTATTGTGAAAGAATACAACCCCACTGCACACATTTTCTGATTTTAAATTATTCAGTGTTTCCTTGTTCTGCTCAAATGACAGCCTCTTGGTACAAATTTCTCATGAGCACAATTACATGTTCCTGAATACCCATTCTCCACAATGTTGTCCGTAGCTTGTCATAATCCACACAGCCGAAAGCCTTTGCATAGTCAATAAAGCATAGATAAACATCTTTCTGGTATTCTCTGTTTTCAACCAAGATCTATCTGACTTCAGAAAGATTTAGCGAAAATTTTGTGGAACAAAGATACCACAACACCACACACACACACACACACACACAAAATAGCAAAATGACAGCAATTAATTCATGTCTATCAATAATTATAGTAAATGCAAATGGATTAAATGCAGCAGTCAAGAGACTGAGAGTAGCAGAATGGATAAAAAACAGGATCCTTCAATATGCTGTCTATAAGAGACACATCAAAAAGATTAAAATAGCCTAAATGCCTATCAACATAAGAATAATTAAACAAACTTTGGTACATACACACAATGGAATACTATGCAATGTTGAAGAATAATCATGAATCTGCACAACACCTCATAACATGAATGAACCTGAAGGACATTACTCTGAGTGAAATCAGTCAATTACAAAAGAACAGTGTTGTAAAAAGTTAAGAAAAGGTTTGATTGATAAAAGAAACATTCTGTGATAGTTATAGGTGGGGGTAAGGAAATTATTCATGGCTAAAGGGTAGACACATGTTAACATGGGTGACCAGACAGGTAATATACAAGAGGGAATTTGGCAGAGGAAAGATGAAGGTAGCAGGAAACAGGGAGGAACGCAATAGTTAAAGTGAAAAGAGGTAAATGCTGTTCACTGATGATAAACTGAGAGATTTGTATTCAGTGTAATGAGGAAAAAATTAGAGGAATTAAATATCTTTTCTAGGCATTTGTTTGAGCAACTTGGTACAGTACAGAAGGAGGGTTAGAGTAAGTAAAATTTAAGGAGACACTTACTTTTATGGCTATGTAGGTTCAAGGTTAGCACCTGAAAGTTAGTGCCTCCTTAAATTTTGTATCCATGACTCTGGCTTGTCTCACCTTGACTTGGAAGGTTCTGATGCCATTAACTGAGATTGGGAAAATTAGGGGCAAAAGTACAGAGAATTCTAATAGAGGACAGAGAGGGGCAAACAAGTTTCATTTGGAATATGTTATGATTGAGTCATCAAGCAGTGCAAGCCTACAGTTCAGCAGGCCAGTCAAGGTTGGGGGTAGACATTTGGATGTCTTAAGCACAGATGTGATGTTTAACATCATGGTTGGGATTGGG
Source organism: Chrysochloris asiatica (assembly GCF_000296735.1). Lineage (NCBI taxonomy): Eukaryota > Metazoa > Chordata > Mammalia > Afrosoricida > Chrysochloridae > Chrysochloris > Chrysochloris asiatica. The sequence goes on along the minus strand of NW_006408546.1, from coordinate 10,005,376 downwards.
TAACTCAGAAAAGTAGTTATGCAGGGGAGGAGATGCTGAGTCAAGGACCAAACCACAATTCTCAGAAATAGCTAGGCCCTGTAGGTACAGTGGTGATTAGTATACATGTTATTGCCCAGAGGGATTCACACTCTTCTGAAACACTTCCTACTCTGGGCCCCACCTACCAAGTCTGAATCTTGGCCCCAGCCCACTGGCCAAGGCTGCAGGCAAATTCACTGACCCTCCTTGGGGTGGCAAGGTGATTATACATTTGGCTCCCACAAGCTACAGTCACATTTAAGTACAGAATCATCAGTGTTGAGGAAAGACATGCACAGAATGGGCCAAAGAAAGGTTAGCTGGTGATGTGTCCATTCAACCCAGAGCCTTGAAGAGTGCCTGGCATGGAGTAGGTGTATGAGCAGATGGATAGGTAGATAAACAAAGTGTTTATCTCTGTGTTAGCAAAAACAAAACCACAGCCTTTCCTTGGAGGACGCTGGTGAAGTTTGCAATGGGGCAGGATAGTAGTGTCAGCAGTCCAGAAAACCTTTCCCCCATGGGCTTGCTCAGTCCAGATTGAGGCCATGTACCTGCTCCCTACTCCATGTGAAGCCTGACACTCAGACTCCAATTGGGAGTTAACCAAGCATCCCATTCTCCAGAGTGTGTGACTTTAGTGGCAGAGTGGAGCCATGTCTCAAAAATCTCAACCTGGCAGGCAACAGCTGCAAACTCCCAGCAAGCAAATACATTTTTGGCAATCTATTCCTGACCTTCCAATCTTCTCTATGGAAATGAGCACTGGAGGCAGAAGATGGGAGGACTGTTCCTTCCTGCTCCCTATAGTCTCAGCTTTTGGGCCCCTTTCAGTTCCTTTCACTGGGGAGCTGAGGGGAAAGCCAAGGGGTACCTATTTACTGGAATGACTCAGGACATACAATGAGTGATATCATTGCTGATACCAGATAGATCTTGGCTAAAAGCTGAGAATATCAAAAAGATGTTTACCTGTGCTTTATTGAGTACACAAAGACTTTTTATTGTGTGGATCATGACAAGTATGGACAACATTGCAAACAATGTGTATTCTGGAACACTTAATTGTACTTATGAGGAACCTGTGACCAAGAGGCAGTTGTTTCAACAGAACAAGGGAACACCGAATAGTTTAAAATCAAGAAAGGTGTGCGCCAGGTTTGCATTCTACCACCATAGTTATTCAATCTTTATGCTGAGCACATAATCCTAGAAGCTGGATTATACATGGCATCAAGATTGGATGAAGACTCATTAACAACCTGTGATATGCAGATGATACAACCTTGCTTGCTGAAAGTGAAGAGGACTTAAAATACTTACTGATAAAGATTAAAGACCACAGCCTTCGGTATGGGTTGCATCTCAATGTAATAAAAACAAATATCCTCACCATTGGACCAATTAACAACATCCATGTAAATGGAGAAAATGTTGAATTTGTCAAAGACTTCATTTTGCTCGGATCAACTATCAACACTCACGGAAGCAGCAGTCAAGAAATCAAACAACGTGTCACATTGAGCAAATCTACTGCACAAGATGTCTTTAAAATATGGAAGAGTAAAGATGTCAGTTTGAGGACTAAAGTGCACATGATCCAAGCCATGATATTTTCCACAGCCTCATATGCATGTGAAAGTTGGGCCATGAATACAGAGGACTGAAGAAGAAATGGATGCACTTGAGATATGCATTTTGGAGGAAAATATCCAAAGTACCATGGATTGCCAAAAGAACAAACAGATCTGTGTTGGAATAAGTACAGCCAGAGTGCTCCTTGGAAATCAAGATGGCCAGACTTCATGTCTCATACGTTGGACATGTTGTCAGGACCAGTCCTTGGAGAAGGATATCATGGTTGGTAAAGTGGAGGGTCAGAAAAAAAAAGAAGAAACCCAACAAGATGGATTAGCACAATGGCAGCAGCAATGACCTCAGGCATAGCTACAATCGTGAGGTCGGTCCAGGACCAGGCTGTGTTTCAATGGCACCTAGCAACAACAACAACTCAGCTCTGGCCCAGTACAACTTTCCAGAATCAGTTATTCAAGCACTTATATCCACTGAGGCCCAGAGCCTGATCTCCACTCCAGCCTAGAACTGCTCTGGGAATATCTCAGCATTCTCACACAGGAACATAATTTGCTAGTTTAAAAACACATCCTGCTCAGAGCAGCAAGGGTGAGGCAAGAAAGACTGCCATCTAGGCAGCCACTCTGTGCAAGACATATACTCAGCATGCTCAAGAAAGCAACCCTCCTGCCAGGCAGTTTTCAAAGCCAGCCAGCCTTCCACACTGATATCCCTGTCTGGAAGTGGTGATAAGTGTGCATCAGAGGACAACACACATTCTTCACTGTGACCCTGACTGCCAGTCCCATCCGCTGAGTCAGTGTTGATTTCCCTGACTATTTGAAGAGTGTGTTGTAGGTTTTTGTTGTTGTTGCTATTAATTAACGTGGAGTCGGTTCCGACTCATAGTGACCCTGCACAGGGTTTATGAGGCTGTAAACCTTTACAGGAGCAGAATGCCTCATCTTTCTCCAGTGGAACCGCTGGTAGTTCCGAACTGCTGAACATGATGTTAGCAGCCCATTTTATTAAAATACCTAGAAAATGAAAATAAAATCAAAACTTCAAGATTAATAAGTTGCTAGTTGTAGTCAAGTTGCCTCTGGTTCAGGGAGACCCCATGTACAAAAGAATGAAATGTTGGCTTGTCCTGCACTATCTCCATGATAGTTGTTGTTAAGTGCCATCAAGTTGGATCCACTCATAACGATCCTGTATAAGGTTTCCAAGAAGCAGCTGGTGAATTGGAACCACTGACCTTGTGTTACAAACCAACCTTGCAGTCCAGTGCTTATCTTTCAGCATCACAACCAGGACTAGGAAGTAACAACTGGATTTGCCACTGAGTCTTGACTGGAGACTTGTTAGATGTAGGCCCCATTATCCATGCTTGTGTGTCTGCATGTGTGTGTTTAATTGTTGCCATTGTTTTTATTACGTGCCATCTAGTCAGTATCGACTCATAACAACCTTCTATACAACAGAACAAAACACTGCCCAGTCCTTCGCCAAGGTCTCACAATCATTGCTACATTTAAGCCAACTGCTGCTGCCACCATGCTAATCCATCTCATTAGGGGTCTTCCTCTTTTTCTCTGATACCCCACTTTACCAAACATGATATCCTTCTCCAGTGACTGGCCCCTCCTGACAATATGTGTGAAGTATGAAAGACAAGGAGACCTGGTGTGGTGCTGCGGGTTAATGCACTGTACTGCAAGGTCAGTTTGAACTGCAAGGTTGGCAGTTCAAGCTCACCAGCTGTTCCTCAGAAACCCTATATAGAGTCGCTGTGAGTTGGAACCTACTCAACAGAATTTAACAACAACAATGAGAGATAAGTTTGGCTATTTTGGCTTCCAAGGAGCATTCTGGCTGTACTTGTTCCAACAGAGATTGGTTTGTTCTTTTGGCAGTCAATCGTGTTTTTAATAGTCTCCTCCAGCACCATACTTCAAATGCATTAATTTTTCTATGATCTTCCTTATTCACTGTCCAGCTTTCACATGTATATGAGGTTATTGAAATTACCATGGCTTGGGTCAGGTGCACCTTAGTCCTCAAACTGACATCTTTGTTCTTTAACACTTTAAAGAGGTCTTGTGCAGCAGAGTTGCCAAATGAATATATGTTGTTTGATTTCTTGGCTACTTCTTCCAGGATCTGAGCAAAATGAAGTCTTTGACAACTTTAATCTTTTCTCCATTTATATGGATATTGTTTATTGGTCTAATCATGGGGATATTTGTTTTCTTTACACTAAGGTGCAACTCATACCAAAGACTGGGGTTTTTGATCATCATCAGTATTTTAAGTCCTCTTCATTTTCAGCAAACAAGGTTGTATCATCTGCATATTGTAGGTTGTTAATGATGTCTTCCTCCAATCCTGATGCCACATTTTTCTTCATATAATCCTGCTTCTCAGATTATGAGTTTAGCATACAGATTGAATAAATATGGTGATAGACTACAACACTTAATTTTAAAACATTCGGTGTTCCTTTGCTCTGTTCAAACAACTACCTCTTGGTCTATGTACAGGTTCCTCATGAGTACAATTAAGTGTTCCAGAATACTCATTCTCCTCAATTTTGCCCATTGTTTGTTAGTGCCATAGAGTCCTTTGCAACTCACAGTGACCCTGTATAGGGTTTCTACAAAGCGGCTGGTAAGCTTGAACTGACAACCTCGCAGTTCAAACAGACCTTGCAATCCAGCGAATTAACCCACACCACCACACCAGGACTCCTATATTGTTGTTGTTGTTTACTCAAGTTCTTCATTCTGTTTAGCCAAGATCCTACTTCCTCTTCACATGTATCCATGGTGCTAATTCTACCAAATGGTGTAATCCATAATAAATCCATTCCCTTTCTCACAAGATATCCTTTCAAACATTTGAAGACAGCTGCTGTATTCACACAACCTCCCTTTTCAAAGCTAAAGAGTTCTTGCTCTCTCAACAACTCCTCAAGGAAGTTGATGACCGAAATAGACTAATCACTCACCCCTGGACATGGTTTCCTGTGCCAAAATCCCTTAAAATTGGGCTGTTGCTTTAGCAATGTGTATCAAGGTGCTTAACAATGTTCTTAGCTTTTACTTCTGTAATCTGGCTTCCACAAATCCATCCTAAGGACATGACCACACTTTTGCTCTTTAGACTTTTCCCTAAAGTATTCATCTTTAATATGGAAGAATAGGGAGTCCTGGTGTAGCACTGTAGGATAAGCACTGGACTGCTCACCAAGATTGGTGGTTCAAATCCACCAGCCACTCTTCTGAAATCCTACACAGGTCACTATGAGCTGGGACCAACTTGAAGGTACTAAACAACAACAACATGAAAGAATATGCAATGATATGCATACAAATGGGTACAAGCTCAGATGCTAACCAAAATATTGGAGGTCTGAGTCACCTTGGAAAAAAGATCTAGTAAACTGCTTTTGAAAAATTGGTCATCGAATACCTTATGGAGCACAGTTCTACTCTGACACACCCTGTTGGAGTAAACAGCATGTTTTTTGTTTTTTATGCAACAAAGAGAAGGAGAGCAAACAAATTATGTCATACCTAATTATTGCTTGCCGAAAGTGAAGAAGACTTAAAATACTTACTGATGAAGATCAAAGACCATAGTCTTCTATATGGATTGCATCTCAATGTAAAGAAAACAAAAATCCTCACCACTGGACCAATAAACAACATTCTTATCGATGGAGAAAAGATTGAAGTTGTCAAGGACTTCATTTTTCTTGGCTCAACCATCAACACTCATGGAAGCAGCAGCCAAGAAATCAAACGATGTGTTTATTGCATTAGGAAAGTCTGCTACACAAGACTTTTTTAAAGTGTTGAAGAGCAAAGATGTCAACTTGAGATCTAAGGTGCTCCTGACCCAAGCCATGATAATTTCAATAACTTCAGATACATGCTGAAGTTGGTCAGTGAATAAGGAAGATCATAGAATTGATGCTTTTGAGTTATGCTTTTGGAGGAGAATATTGAAAGTGTGATATGTTGCCAAAAGAACCAACAGATCTGTGTTGGAAGAAGTGCAGCCAAAATGCTCCTTGGAGGCCAGGACGTGCCAAACTTCGTGTCTCATACTTCGGACATATTGTCAGGAGGGACCAATCACTGGAGAAGTATCTCATGTTTAGTAAGGTTGAGGGTCAGAGAAAAAGAGGAAGACCCTCAGCAAGATGGATTGGCAAGGTGGCAGCATCAGTGGGTTCAAGCGTGGCAACAATTGTGAGGTTGGCCCAGGTTCAGGCAGTGTTTCATTCTGTTGTGCATGAGGTCGCTATGAGTCGGTATTGACTTGATGGCACCTAACAACAACAATTATTGGTGGGGGGAGAGTGGAGACTTCCTATGATAAGCACAGGACTGCAAACTACAAGGTCCATGGTTCAGTCTGCTGGCCACTCCATGGGAGAAAGATGAGACTTTCTGCTGCCTCAAAGATATAAAACCTCAAAAACCCTATGAGTTGGAACTGATTCAGTGGCACTTACCAACAATTATTAATGGAGTATTATACAACTAAAAACATTGTTTATGAGAAATAGGAGGAAAATTGATATACAAAAGTATATAATCAGTATTACAAGGCTGAGTACAAGTACATGCCTACACTCACACATGTAAACATACACACACAAGCAGAGCACACACATAACAAACAGGAAGCTAACACTCTCAGATGTGAATGATGGGAATAATTATTTCGTAGCAGGATAAGTGGTCATTCTGTTGTGTTCTGTCTGCATGTCTTGACTACTCTACTGAGCAATATTATCTCAAGTTTACAAAAGTTTAGTTTTTAAATGCGTGGTGTCAAGAACGAGATATAGAGTGGCTCCTCATATAGTCTGAGCTGCCAGAGTGTACCTGTGCTCTCACCTCCCTTGTCCTAAAGCATAACAAGCAATGCCAACTTCTACTAGGCTGTCAGCCAACAACCTGAAGAGTTTCTGTAGGAACTGCTATTAGCCAAGTATTCCCTGCTGGTGCACTCTGTAGGTAATGCTTCAACCCCACTGCAGGGCTTGTCCTACACAGACAATGCACTGGCCATAGAAGCAGGAGGTGGCCATGAATTCAAAGGCAGGTTATGCTTAAAACGGTTTGTCATTGAATTGACTGTAACCCATTGTGGCCCCATGTGTATCAGAGAACAACTGTGCTCCACATGGGATTTTCAATGGCTGATTTCATAGAAGTAGATTGCCAGCCCTTTCTTCTGTGTTGAGTTTGCAGCCATTTGCATCACCCAAGGACTCCAAGTCATGTCTCTGGTAGCATAGTGGCTTATGAGCTGAGCTGCTAACCTCAAGGTCAGCAGTTTGAATCTACCAGCTGCTCCATGGGAGAAAGATGAAGCTCTCTGCTCCCGTAAGGGATGGGGTGGGGGTAACCCATGAGGACATTGTAGGAGGTGGGCGTATAACTGCAGGGAGCCAATCATCTGCTGCGAGGTGTTGGCCCCAGAGAGGGAACATGCTGCTGTCCATAGGAAAATGCTATACAGGGTTGCTATGAATCAGAACCAACTCCACATCACACAACCACCACCACCACAGAGACAGGCCTGTCTTTCATGTATTCCTCTTGGAACCACATTGTGCCAGGGCATTTTTGTACATTAGGGGTGGCCGGGTGAACAAATCTCACCGACATGATAGATTCCCCTGAATCTCTACAAGAATCCACCCAGGTAGTCATCTACCATACAGAGTAAGCAATGCCTGGAGACCAAGGGAGGAGCACAATGGGGAGATGAAAAATGAAGAGGCGCTTACTAACGATGTGACCTTGGGTAAGTTACTTAACCTCTCTGAGCCTCAGCTTTCACTGGTGTAAAATGGAGATGCTAATGCTAGAACAACGTCTCCGGGTTGTTGTGAGAAGTTACTGAGTTAGGCCAAGCAAATTAACAATGATTAGCAATCATGGGTTATATGTAGCAGACCAGGGAGGAGACCTCAGCTGCCTGACCCTGGATCAGGCCCCCGTGCCTGCTGTCTTCTTTCCCTCACTGTCCTCTAGGAAATATTCCATATGCAGATTAGCTGAAGCACGAGGATGTCTGTATTGGCCTTGACACTTTTCTCTGAGCAGGGTTTGAAAGCCCTTCTTTTGCTCAGGGACACTCTGGGGCCCCCTACCATACCTGTACCCAACCCCACCACCACAGTCAGTACATATGGGTGTGACCCTCATCTACCAGGGTCCACATCTGTCTGCTCATAAAAGCCAGATGAGGCACAGTGTCCTCCCATGACTGAGTGTCTGATCCCAGGAAGCAAGGAAGATCACTGCCGGGTGTGGGCAGGTTTCCTCTCTGTGTAAACTCGTATCTCAATAAATGATGAATGCTTCCATCTTTCACTCAAGCAGCCAGCTCGATGTATGCTGCATTCTTTCCAGGGTGGTTGTTTCTACAACTCTTTGGTTTCTGGGAGGAACATTTGGTTTAAGAAGGAAATGGAATTTCCTCTTCAATATTCTTCTTGGATGACAGGTCTGTGATTGGAATCAGGGCATGAAAAATCATGCCCTGGTGGTTATTTCCATTAGTGGGTTTTGACTTTGCAGGGACACCTGGCACACAGAGGGCCCTAGCCTCTCCCGCCTCCCACCCCCTACAGCTCTAACAGGTCCTGGCTGGCTGACCTGGAGTTTGTGGTATTTCAGAGCCCTTTGCTGTCTGGTCAGGCACTGGGCTAATTTATCTTTGCGAGATGCTACCAAATGGTCCCTCCTCACATCATTGTCCCACATGCCCGTTGTCTAGTCCAGACATCTTTCACTCCATAATGTGATGGAGCCCCTAACACATACACACACACGTACACACACACAGTGAGCATAAAGCCTTGATTCCCTGTTAGACCCTGTGAACAGCTAATTCGTCAAATACTATGACTATTATGGTTTGAATTGTGTCTTCCCAAAATATGTGTTGGAATCTTAACTCCTACACCTGCGGGTATAATCTTGTTTGGAAATAGGGTTCTCAATTTCATGTTAATGGGGCCATTCTGACTCATGGCAACCTCACTGCTGAGAACCAATGGCTTACCCAGGCATTATCAGCACCCAGAGACTCCTATACCAGTGTGTCCTAAGTTATATAAAAGCACATTAGACACAGACATGCACACAGACATAGAGGGAAGACAGGTACCACCTGAGGATTGTCAGCCAGCCAAGGAACAAGGAACACCCAGGGCTACGTAAAGGAACAATTCAACACAGCTGAGACTGATTTTTTGCATTTAGTCTCCAAAAATCAATTTATGTTCTCTCAAGCCACCCAATTCTGGTATTTCTATTATAACAGCCCTAGAAACTTCTGGCGAGGTGCTGTAGGATCAGCACTGGACTGTGAACCACAAAGTTGGAAGTTCAAATGCACCAGCTGCTCCTTGGAAACCCTACAGAGGGTCACTATGAGTCAGAACCAACTCAATAATGCTTAACAATAACAATACTACTA
>NW_006408546.1:9994986-9996158 GCF_000296735.1 Chrysochloris asiatica | reverse complement strand
AGCTGCAGTAAAAGAAATGGAGATAGGTCTTGGATGCTCAAAAGAGTGAAATGAGGCCAAACTCAAGAATTCATCCTGTAAGAAAATTCAGTGAGAAGTAGTGCTTGAGAAACAGCAGGCCAGGCCAGGCCACTGCTAGCTGTGTGTCTATCTCTTGTCCTAGTCTGGAGCCTTGGAGGATAGGCACACATTTGCATACTCCTCCATCCAGCACAGATCCAGGCACAGACAAATGCTCAGGAAGTTTTTGCTGATGATGGAATGAAGGAGGGCGTAAGAGGAACCACTTCATCTCAGAGGCTCTGGGGAGCTGTTACTGATAGAGTCCAACAGTGAGTTTGCTGAGCTGATGGAGACTTAAAAGAGAAGGCCTCCCCTGCTGCAGATGAGGAGCCTGGACTGAGAGCTGGGAAGGCAGGGAGCACTGACCATACAATGTTCACAAGGCCTGCTCCCACCCCTAGCATGGTGAATGGGTGACTGAATCTGCTTCTTACCAAGCTGTGGTCCTCAAGTAGTCCTCAGCCTCAGCAACATGGGAAGGGCAGACAGCCTGAGTCCCTGCTCTTCAAAGCACGAAGACCACACACAGGGCCGATGACGGACTGGATGCTCATGAGCCTGGATGCTGGAGGATGTGCTTCCTGGAGGAGGGATCAGAGGATGGTGCATTGATGAAGAAGGACTTGGCGATGAGTGCTGACAAATGACTCATGGTATGGCCGCCAACATTCCTGCAGGGTGCTGAGTTCAGGGCACCCGTCTCCAGGCTGCGTGCCGCTCATGGCCTTCAGAGGGGGCTACTTCTGGCCCACTGCCAGCAGAGTGTGGACTCTGAACTCACCCCAGGCCTCCTGGAAATCACACTGGGCGTCCAGTGCAAGTCAGACAAAAACACGTGTGAAGGGCAGCCTGAGGATAACCCCCCAGCATTATTCCCTTGAGCTCAATTGCTCTTTTCTCTAAGTGCTTTAATGGGAGGCTTCTAAGACTCCAGCGAGCCTGAGCAGAGACTTGTGGCCACTGAATGCAGTCCAGAGAAGAAGAGTGTTCCTATAGAGGCTCCTACCTCCTGGGAATGTTTGAACACAAAGTGCAGCTAGCACCAGCCACAGATGAGCAATGTGTTGTATGTATGACTCTTAAACATTTTTTATAAATAATATTTCTAT
>NW_006408546.1:9991673-9994886 GCF_000296735.1 Chrysochloris asiatica | reverse complement strand
AATATGTCTATTTTGTGTACTCATTGGCTTTTTAATCTCTTAAAAATCAGATCTTAATTGTATACAAATTTATGTTAAATTTTTATTAATAATATGTCTATTTTGTGTACTCATTGGCTTTTTAATCTCTTAAAAATCAGATCTTAATTGTATACAAATTTTTGTTAAATTTTTATTAATAATATATTGGTTAAGAATTGTATTTAGCTATGTATAGTAGGAATCTGAAAAACAGTGATAAAATTAGATTCTTCTCTTTTTTATTTAACTTGCTTTAGAAAACTGGAAATAATCAACCCAAGACCTTTTCAGCAGTTCCACAAAGCCACTGGGGACCCAGACTCCTTCAGTCTCTTAACCTTGCTGTTCTCCAGAGCTGACCCTTATTTTCCAGGCTTTAAGCTAGGTCTGGAGCTCCAGGCATCCCAGCTGAATTCTCCACAGACAGAAAGGAAAAGCACAGAGCAAAATGTGTGTTATGAATCACTCTGTTCTAAATAGAACTTTTCTAGAAGCACCACACTACAATTTTTCTAAACATTTCAGTGATCAGAAATGTGTCATCTGAGCATCCCATCTGCAAGAGAGGCTAAGAAATATATAAGGGGGCTTCAAAATCATGGGAAAATTCCATTATCTTTTAATTCCATTTTCCCACAAACTTTTTTAAAACCCTTGGTGTGGCACTGAAACTCAAGGTCGGCAGTTCAAGCTCACCACCTGCTCTTTGGAAACCCTATATGGGGGGCTTTGAGGCAGTACCAGCTCAACAGCATTTAACAACAACAACAACACACACATATATGTTGTTGCTAAGTGCTGTTGAGTCCATTCCAATACATAGCATCCCTATATAGGGGAACACTTTTTGTGCCAAAATTTACAAAATCATTCACAACCATGCAAAATTATCAACTTAAAAATTAGCCTGTTATATTTGGACAAACATTTCATTAACTCCTCGTGTAGCGCCGCAGGATAATGTGCTAGACCAAAAGATCAGTCTGAACCACAAGGTCAGTGAATCAGACCCAACAACTGCTCCTTGGAAACCCTAAACAGGATTGCTATGGGTCAGGACCGACTTGACGGCACTTAGCAACAACAATGTGATAGCAAAGTTGGTTTGAACTCAAGGTCAGTGGTTCAAACTCTCCAGCTGCTCCTTGGAAACACAATACAGGGTCACTACGGGTTGGCGCTTAATATTAACAACAACAATGTGATGATTGTTGTGTTGGCAGTACCATACCAAATGATTTGGCAGGCCTTGTAGTGCTGCAGGATAATGCACTGGACCACAAGGTCGATTTGAACAGCAACGTCAGCAGTTCAAACCCACCAGCCACCCCTTGGAATAAAGGGTCACTATGAGTCGAAACCAACTTGATAGTACTTAACAACAGCAGCACCAATGCCAAGATAAATATAGAAATCAAGAGAAGCTTCTAAAATTTTCATAGACATTTAACAGACTGGCTTTATATCTGTTGAACTAAAAGCAACCCGAGTGGCACAGTGGTTAAGTGCTTGGCTGTGAACTGAAAGACCTGTGGTTTGAATTTATCAGCTGCTTCATGTGAAGGAAAGATGAGGCATTCTGCCTGTGAACAGATTTACAGCCTTGGAAATCCTACAGGGCAGTCCTACTCTGTCCTATAGGGTCACCTAATAAATAAAACGTTGAACTTGTATTCTGTATATCTTCTACCTTTCATTTATTTATTGTTTTCTTGTTATCCATTTTACTGTATTTTTTTTTTTTTAAGTATTCCATGGTGCATTCAAAAATTTAAAAATATGGTCTTTTCCATACCTACAGTGAATCCTAAAGCATATATACTAGATCGAAGCAAAGAAGAAGAGACATTATTGGGGGTGGGGGTGGAGGAAGGAAGAAGTGTGCTTCAGGGAAAAACATTACCTAATGTGTACTGTTCCAGAGTCTCTGATTCTAGTCCTGAACTATTTTACAATTGAGCAAATTTACAATTCTGCAAATTATAGAGAACTGATACCAATGACAAGTAATCTCTGCTTATAAACATGCAAAAATTCTATCATACAGCTGGTCTCTCTTCCCTCACTTCCCTTGACCCATTTACATATTCATTTAAATATTCCTGATTTAAATTTATATCTGTTGTTTGCATTCTCCTTTGAACTAGCTGTAATATCTTATTTCCTCACTAAAGAGTTAAGTAAAATCTTTAAAACATGTTCATTTAAAAGTACATATATAGAGAACAAACAATATGGCGGAGAGGATAGCAATGCAGTGAGGAGCTCCATCAGAAACAACACAGAATACTGGACCAAGCAGGCTCAGGGGATGGTGCCAGCACTCTGAACCACATATAAAGAAACATTTAGAAGGTTGGAAGGCTTACAGCTAGGGGAATTTGTAGCAGAAGCAAGAAATCCATTGCTTTCTAATTCAAGATGCTCAACTGCTCCTGGAACTGCCATCTTGGGTGAGACCAAGCAGGGTAAGGATCAAAGCAGCCACAGATGGCTGACAGAACTGCAGAGATAAAAGTGAGGGCATTGTTTGTTTGTTTGTTTGTTTTATCTGTTCATTGGTCTCTTACTGTTTGAGCACCTCCATTCTGGTGACTAGAGAGGGTGCCTGAGTGAGTGGACACCCTACCCCCACCCTGAAGGGTTCTACTATGCATGTACACAGATCTCCTTAAACTTTAAAGGAACAGTTTCCACTTAAAACCAAACGGCAGTGCAACATGGCCGCAACTGGCCGCAACTGGCCCTGAACTGTTTACCACTAGGAAAAAGGCCTGAATGGAGATTGTGGAAGGGACAGGCAGACTAAAAAGGAAATTGGCTGAAAATTAAATTCTGAGTTACGTCACAATGACTAACAGTGGCATCTTGAAATTTCTCAAGTAAAAGAGTGAAAAGGGAAGCCCATCTCCTGATCACATCAACCTAGAGGCATTCATGAAGCACAAAAAATACCAAAATACACAACTATCTAAGTATTAAGGCCATAGATAACTCCTGATTATGCCAAAAAAAACACAGAAACAGATGACCATATCAGCACATGTCCAGAAATGAGATATAAAGTGACTGAGGCAAATGAGCTGGAAGTAGACCTACACTCCATACTGGAAGATAGGCAGGCTTTGGAAATGCCTGAGAAGAAATTCAGAAAAATGATTATAAAATGTATCAAAACACTATACAATGGAG
>NW_006408546.1:9987938-9989318 GCF_000296735.1 Chrysochloris asiatica | reverse complement strand
CTGCCTCACTTTCTTGAAAGATTTCCATTTTTATTTCATTAATTTCTTGTGTTTTGTTCTTTGCCAATTCCTTCAATGCACCTTGGATATCCTCCTTCAGTGTCATTGGCTACAGGATAAAATAGACTGTCTTAAATGCAGGGAAGAGTTAATGGAATATAAGGTAACCACAACAGTGGGGTTGGGGTGGGAGGTCTAGTTTGGGTATTGGGGAGGGCAATACAAAAAAAGGGAGGAGGCGGAAGAACAAGATAGATAGGGGAACACGAAGACAGGGGTAAATAGTGATGCGTGGTCAACCTTGGAACAACAGGGCTCTGTGATACAAGGATCTAGGCATAGTTTGAAGAGGGGAAATAATACTAAAATGCTTGACTGTCTTATAAATATTGGTTTCCCTTGCCTACTATTGTAAAATAAACACGAGTAGCATTTGAAAAAGGAATGTTGCAAAAAATAATTACAGAAAGCTTGTAAACCGTCTTCAGCCTATAACTGATTGAGATACCTAAAAGGGATTCTAGAACTTGCCCAGTGAAATAGGCCTCTTGCAGAGCCTTTGCAGTGTATAGAACCTTAGGTGGAATCCTAAGCCTCATCCAGAATCTTCTGAGGTGAGACATTCCCACTAGAAAGGACAAGCAGACCAGCCTGGAACAGCTAGAGTGAAAGAAGATATATTTACAAAGAAAGATTATCAGGAAAAAGGCCAAAACAAAAATGGCAGTATGATTGGCTACTACAAGAATAAGCAAGTTATTTGCCAGGAAATCATCAAGGCAAGCATTCAAGTCCCTTCAGGACAAACCCACCTCTAAGACTGAAACTCAAAGGGAACACATGAGCAGGCATGTAAGCTTGCTGACGACCACACTGGTCTACTGGTGAGTGGAAGAGGGGGAAAGGCAGTAATGAAGAAATGCACTCAGTTCAACCATGGTCCACAGACTCCCATTAACCAGGAGATGAGAGAGAAAAGAGGAATCGCTGGTTGTTCCAAAGTGTGGTGAGACCTGGGGACACCTGAGCCCATGGACAAGGACATAGCCACAGATAGGTACCGCTAAAAGTGAAGCATCCAGCTGGTAGGAAGTGACAGGAGATGCACAAGAACAACTACACTTAAAGATAGTACCTATTTGACCTAGCCTCAATGGTTTGATAATCAGAACTCAACTAGAGGAAGATTTTTTTTTTTTAAGTTTTTGTTTGTTTGTTTTTATAAAGTAAACAAGTGTAAATTGCTACAATTTGATGAACATGACCTCTATTCAAGGAGGTTTGTTGTTGTTGTTAGGTGCCATCGAATCAGTACCGACTCATAGTGATCCTCTGTACAACAGAACAAAATACTGCCCGGTCCTGGGCCAACCACACAAT
>NW_006408546.1:9966068-9987233 GCF_000296735.1 Chrysochloris asiatica | reverse complement strand
TCCCCACACACTCTTAAACTAAATTCTTATCTAGATGGGTCTGGTAAAAAGACTCGGGGATAAGATTCTTATGATTCAATAGTAAGTAATTGTTATCATGACTAATTGCGACTGTCACAATTACAAAGGTAGAAGCTTTGTAACAAAAACAGGGGAGTAGTTAATCTTATAGTCCAGAAACAGAGGACCCTAGGACCATCAAAGCACAAGCGGAATGTGAGACCTTACCCAGAGAAGCAGTGATGCCAGAGATGGAGGCAAAGATGGGGACATGGAGAGAAGGAGCGGCTGAGGACTCTAGATTCATGAGAAGAGAGGGACTAGGAGCTGGTGGCTGGGAGGCAGACTTGAAGAATGTGCCCTTTGGAGATGTAAATTATTATATATGCCTGAGTGTTTTTTTAAAAAAAAAGAGCTAAAATGTATATAGAGAAAAATATTAACTGATGTTACATGGAGGGGATTATGACCATTGTAATGAAACATTATATGATTTGTTGAATGTAGAACTGATGATCTGCCCTGTAAACTTCCTCTCAACTCACAATAAAAACTTTTTTTAAAAGTGCATATATAGTCCTGGTATGGTACTGTAGAATAAGCAAGAACAGTGGTTCAAACTCACCATCCACTCCTTAGGAAGCCTGTACAGCGTTGTTATGAGTCAGAACAGACTGCACAGCACTAACACCAACACGTGGTCCCTCACCACAGACCTTGAGAAGCCCTACTCTAGGCCTCCTCCATTGATGTGAGCCAATTGCTCTCTAGAAGTCTCTTCCATTCTTAACCAGTGACCTGCTGACTTTCACGTCCTCTCCTCTGTATATATTATTTTCTATCTTGTCACTTCTGTTTCTTCCTACTTTAGCCTTTCTCATTATTTTGGCTGTAGTGGTGGTAGTAGTAGAGAAAGAGGCTGCAAGAAGTCATAATAAATCAGGATAAAGGAAAAGTGCCATGCTAGATGCTCTGTAAGTGAAGAAGAGAAAGAGTGAAAGAGACAGAAGGAAGGGATGAAAGCAATGGAGATTGAATCGATGGGGGCAGGAGAATCATTCCATGGGTTCATCCGGATAGATGCTGAAGATGACTGTGTCGTGCTCATCCATTACTAAACAGCTGCTTCCTGAGAGCAAAACCACAACTCTGTGAGCTCAATGGCTTAGTGTTTGTCCTTGAAATCCATTCCTAAGGTCTCTAGGCCAAAAACCAATCAGCCTTAGTAGCTAAAGTTCTGCAGGAAGAAGGCCTTTGTCAAGAGGATCTGGACACTGGGGAGAGTGCTGTGACATTGAAAACTCAGCTGCAGAAGATCAATTCACTGGCCAGGGGCCCTGACCTTTGAAGAAGCCAGAAGGATGGCTCTCAGCCTCCTGTCTTCTGGAGGAGATGTCCCTGTCTGCTAAACTCTTCTTCCCTGTTTTGCTGGTGAGAAAGCAGTGTCCCAATTGCCCCTACTTCCTTGTCATCTTTTCAGTGGGCCTGTAAAGTAAGACATTGCACTAAGAAGCAGAACATAAATTGATTCAGATTCTTTGTAGAAAATCCAAATATTTTTAGTAGTTTTACTGAGGCATAATGTATCTTACATTCATTCATTTTAAATACAGGTAGTCCCAAATTTATAATGAAGTTCCACTCCAACAACTCTATCATACGTTAATTTTGACATAGTTGAATACCAATTCCTTTTCTAGTTTAGTTTTTATTATTATTGCCTTTTAATTTGATCTTTATTTGTCTTTGAGGGATGGAAACATTACATATAAACAGCAGCAAATTATGCACTACAACATTGTATGTAGTATATATTACTAATGATAAGCTATAAAAGGAAACAGGTCAAAGTGGGGTTCATTGTAACTCCAATACACTGTAAATCAAGGATTATCTATGTACAATTCAATGCTTTTTAGTAAATTTACAAGTTTTGCAAACATTGCCACAATCTAATTTTAAAACATTTCTATCACCCCCAAAATACCCATCATATCCATTTGCTTGTTGTTGTTAAGTGCCATCGAGTCAGTTCCAAGAGACCATGTTAAGGGTTTCTAAGAAGCATCTGGTGAGTTTAAACCACCAACATTGAAGTTCAAACCAACCTTGCAGTCAAGTCCTTATCCTACAGTGCCACACCAGGACTCCATTTGCAGACTCCTTTTATTCTCATCCCAGCCCTTTGTTGCTGTTCTTCAGTGTGAGAGTTGGTTCCAACTCATAGTGGCCCTTTATAGAGGAGTAACTGGTGGGTTTGAACTGTAGACCTTGCAGTTAGCAGTCCAGTACTTATTCTACAGTGCTACACCAGGACTCAAGGAGCTCTGGTAGCGTAGTGGTTACGAATCGGGCTGCTAACCTCAAGGTCAGCAGTTCGAAACTACCAGCGGTTCCGCGGGAGAAAGATGAGGCGTTCTGCTTCTGTAAAGATTTACAGCCTCGGAAACCCTGTGCAGGGTCACTATGAGTCGGAACCAGCTCCATGGTACTTAACAACAACAACAACACCAGGACTCACTTCCAGGCCTTGGCAACCACTAACCTACTCTGTCTCTACAGATTGCTTTTTCTGAATGTGTCACATAAATGAAATCATAGTATTTGTTCTTTTATATTTGTCATCTTATACTGTGCATTATAATTTTAAGGTTTATCTATATTGTAGCAAGTACTGGTACTTGATTCCTTTTCACTGTTGAATAATATTCCATTTTATTAATAAACATTTTGTTGATCCATTCATCAGTTGATACGCATTTGGGTTGTTACTATTTTATATCTGTTATGAAGAATGCTGCTGTGAACATCCATGCAGAAATCTTTCAGCACACAGATGTTTTCCTTACTCTTGGGTAGATGCAGAGGAGTAGAATTGCTGGAACATATGACAAATAGACGTTCAGCTTTTTGAGAACCTGCCAAATTGTTTTTCATAGTTGTTGTGTGTTGTCAAGTTGGGTCTGACCCTTATAACAGGGTTTCCAAGGAGGTTGGTGCATTTGAACTGCTGACCTTGTGGTTACCAGTCCAGTGCTTATCCTACAGTGCCACATTCCCACCAGCACACAGGGTTGTTATGGAACTGACTCCACCTGACAGCACTCAACAACAACCAGCGATGTGTGAAGTGTCCAGTTACTTCACATCCTTGTCAACTCTTATTGTTCTCTTTTTTTATTATTATTATTTTTTTAATAGCCTTGTTTGTGGGTTGGGTATTTGAATCTTGAACCAGTAAGGTTAGGACAGGTCACAGCTGTGGTTGTCCCATCCCGAAAGGCTGTGTGCTGAGGAGACTGCTCCTCTTTCAGCCATCAAGTCTTAGTCTACCTGAATTGCTGCCTTTTTTTTTTTTCTTTTTCCATCAACCCAAACAGGAACTCAGGAAGCATGGTAGCTCTGTAAGATAAGTAATGGACTGCAGACCACAAGGTCAGTGGGTTCGAGCCCACCAACCACTCAGTGGGAGAAAGATGACGCTTTCTGTTTCCACAAAGATCTGCCACCTCAGAAACCCTATCCAGAGAGCACACATCAACAGAAACTCAATATCCAATAAGCAGTAATTCCCACTTTCTCAATCCCCAAGCCTTCCACCTTTCTTGAAGTGTGACTTTTCTATTCTCTTTGGAGTCTGTAAGTGACACCATGTCCTTCCAAAATTTTTTTAAAAATATTTTAGTTAGGTAGAGTGGGATTCTGTCATCTACAACAGTATCCATGTGACTTTCACAACTTTCCTAAGCCTTCATATTTGAGCCCAGTTGGAGGGACATACCCAAGGCCTAAGCCCTGCCTGCATGTTGAGGGTGAGCCTAGAAGACATTAGGGGGTGAAGATTTGTTCTTAATGGAGCTGAGCACTGGGCAAAACACCTCCAGCCACAAGGAGGGTGAAGCCACCCTGCTCCTCTTTAGACACATGTGGTAGCCAGCTGTGCATTCATCAGCTTGCTGCTCATCTTTCTGGACCATATTAGCATTCCCCCTACATTTTCCATATAATCACAAAAGGTGTCAAGAAGGGCCAATAGCCTTTGAGAATCTGATGATGGAGGCACATATGTGGTATCAGAAAATGTGTGTCCTGATGTGTTTTGTGTTTAGAAAACTTCACTGTGGTACATTTTTCCTGGGCAACCAAAGTTAGCGCACTGGAAGACCAGAGAGCTATGTGACCCAGGATGGGTCACTTGATCTCTCTGAGCTTCAGTTTGCAGAACTGTTGTGAGGCATGGTGATGAAAAGAATACCAGCGTGGGGTTTGACACATGGTTGACACATTTCCCAGTACTGTTGTGCTAAAGTTTATTGAAGGGGTGTAAAATTATGTGGCTCTTTCCCCATTCTTTTTCTTTGGGGGAGGCACATGAGCTTCCATTTCAGATGCACCTGATACAAGTCACACTGTGATGTTTACTTGCTGTGTGTTGTCAGGCAAGTTATCTCATCTTGTTTAGCCTCCTTTTCCTCACCCCTAAACTGGTATTATGATAGTGCTTCCCTCCATAGGTATGTTAGGAGGCTCAAATAAGGCAATAAACAAACAGTGCTGTGCAGGTTTGGTATGGAAGTAGTACCCATCAGCAGTAGCTGTTTTTGTAGCCGCTGCTATTGCATTTTTCTGGTTTGGGAAGTTGTCTTCATTGCTGCTG
Source organism: Chrysochloris asiatica (assembly GCF_000296735.1). Classification (NCBI taxonomy): domain Eukaryota; kingdom Metazoa; phylum Chordata; class Mammalia; order Afrosoricida; family Chrysochloridae; genus Chrysochloris; species Chrysochloris asiatica. The sequence goes on along the minus strand of NW_006408546.1, from coordinate 9,982,576 downwards.
GTGTGGAACAGCAGCCAGGAAGAGTGTGTGCTTTGCCTGGTATGGATGGTGGGGGCCAGGGGTGATGAAGGAAGGTTGGCAGGCCAGAGCAGCCCCCATGTTCCCTCCAGCTGCTGACTAGGAAGCCAGTCCCACCCCCGCTAGAACACTCTTGGCCTACCACCACCTCATCCTGCCAAGGACACTGCTGACCCCGCCCCAGGTCAGAAGTGTACTTGGTCGCCTGAGCTCTCCAGCCCCTCCCAGCCCAGGACAACAGGTGGATGTGTTCAGTAACCCGAGCCTACCTTCTAAGGGCCTACGAGATTGAGAGAGGACAGACAACTCTTTCTTTGGACAGCCACAAGGCCAATAAACAAGTTTTCAGGGAGACCATGGCCAGCTCAAGATTGTGCAGGACCAGCTGTCAGCTTGGAGACTGTCCAGGGCCTTTGCTTTTCATAAGAGCACAACAACAACACAGCAAATATCACCATTTGTGGAACACCCAGTGGGTGCCGGGTACTACACCCAGTTTTTTTCAAGTCCTTTCCCATTTCTTGCTCTGTACAGCCCTTGGAGGGGAGTGCTGATTAAGAGGGAAAATGCTGGCATCAACCAAGCCAAGGTTGGAGCCCCAGCTCTGCCACACTCTCAGTGTTTGACCTTGAGCAAATCAGTTAACCTCTGGAGCCTCAGTTTTCTCCTCTGTCAAACACAAATGGTAATAGCTACTTCACAGAAGTAGGTTTTTAAAAATTATTTATTTATTAACAGCTTTATTGAGATAAGATTCCCATACCATACAATCCACCCATCAAAAGTGTACAATTCAATGGTTTTTAGTACATTCACAGATGAGTACAACCATCACCAGTCAATTTTAGAACACTTACTTCCCTTCCAAGAACCTTTATAAAATATTTTAGCTACCATCACCCTATTCTCCAACCCACCCACCCCTATTCCTAAGCAATTAATCTGTTTTCTGGCTCTGTTGATTTCCCTATTCTGGACATTTTATATGTACGGAATCATACAGTATGCGGTCATCTGTGACTTATTCTGTGGCTTATTTCACTTAGTATGTTGTTTTCTATGTTCATTCATGATACAGCATGTATTAGTCAGTGTTTTGTTCCTTTTCTGGAGAAATAATATTCTACTGAAGACCTTGCTTTGTTTATTTACTTGTCAGTTGATGTCCATTTGTACTGTTTCAACCTTTTGGCTATTATGAATAATGGTGCTATAAATATTCATGGAGAAGTTTTTGTGTGGACATACTTTCATTTCTCTTGGGTATACTGTCATAGATGCAGTAATATAGATAACATTCTATGCTAGAACTAGCACAGAATAAGCCCTCAACATGTGAAATGAACTATCAGAATAATGTCCCTTCTTTACGTAAGAAAACACTGAAGTTCATTCACCCAAAGACCTGTCTGATGAGTTCATACTCTCATCCAATAAATTCACTCCAACACCTCCTGGTCATTTATCCAGGCCCAGTATCTGTGCTGCAGAAAGACCTAAGAGAGATGAACTACTGAGTTCAAGACTCCAACCAGAGGAGATGGAAGGCACCAGCCAAGGTAGGGTTTGACATCATGTCTGACTTAATGCTCAAGCTCTCAGCCCCCAGCACTAGGAACAGTCTTCAAAAAGAGCTAAATATGGACACTCTAAGATGAAACTTCAATATAGACTGTAATTGATCCACAGAGAGCCATAGACTATGTGTCTATACCCAGACTCTGGGATAAAGAGCAAAAGATAAAAGTAGGCAAGAATCCTCATACAAGGAGAGTGATAAACATTCCCAAAAAGAACTCCTCAGGAAACAAAGTGTGTGCTTTGTTGGATGCAAAACTGGTGATCTACTCTATAAGCCTTTACTCAATCCACAATCAAAATTGCCAAAAAGAACACCTCAGCATGTCTATGTCTGTATGCTGCTCAAAGACTTGTAAAGTGTCAGAGTGACCACAATTTCCCAAACATGTAAATTCTTAATCTTTCTGATCAGTGCTTCGTCTCGACATTGTTGAACTTGGTATACATGCATTTATAAGTAAGATGTTTGGAATGAGATGATGAATTTTTTCCAAACAATTTTAAACATGATGTTTAGATTATAAGTATAATCCATAAAGGTCTATTTAAGCCATAACATGTCGGAAACACTATGTATTTTAATGAAAAAAATTACATTAGACTACATTAAGCATGCTCATATAGCCAACTTAATACAACTAGGCAATCTACCCTTTTTTCCCCCTCCCTAGTATCATCTAATTTTATTGACCTTCATAGTGCTTCTCCACTGAAGTCACGGCACTCTGAGAAACTTGTACCAGCTGATCTCCAGTGAGGGTACTGATTTCCAGAGCCATCGAGATAAGCATGTCCCTCTTCCCAGTGCCCAGTCCATTTAGCATCTGGCAACTCATTGGTCCAAGAAAGGGCGTGAGACCTGAGGTGGTCCTATTGGACTGAAGGAATATTCTTTAATCTTGTGGCTAGAAGAGGTCTCCCTGCTCTGTTTCTGAACATGAACACAGTGTCATGTTGTCCCATTTGTTGTAGGTAGTTATCTTGCAAGTCTGAGGGAGCCTGCCTAAGGACACCGCTGCAACCAAGGAGGGGCAAGTCAATAGGATCATAGAGAAACGAAACCTGGGCTTCACTGTGCCAAACCCAAGTCAGCTGTGCATCTAAATTTCTCTTTTGCAAGATGGTAAATTCTTTTGTTAATTTAGTGAACATTTTCTATTATTGAAAGAGTTATTGGCTGCTAACAGAAGGTCTATGGTTCAAACTCACAAGCCACTCCATGGAAGAAAGATGTCGTAGTTGACTTCTATAAATATTACAGCCTTGGAAATCATGTAGGGCAATTCTACTCTGTTCTATAGTAGAATCAATTCGACACTATGGCAATGTTTTGTTTGTTTGTTTGTTTGTTTGTTTGTTCGGTTATTTGCAGCAGAAAAGCAACTTTGTGTTAGCAGGAGGCATGTCTAGAGATGAGTGAGGGACTCTCATGACAACTAGGCAAGAGTTTAAAGGGACAGAAGAACGTAAGTGATTAAACAGGGAACCTATGCTTAAACAATAAAGAAATTTCCCCACATGGAATTAACTGAAAAGAGAATTGGAAATTGAATAGAGAAATTGAATAGGAAATTGAATAGAGAGGATTTGACTTGAGCCCCATGGCCTTAAATGTGAAGAAGAAAGGTTGAAGTGGCATTTCCTGCAGTGGGATTCATAAAGTCAGCTGAGAATAAATAGTCTGGTCCCAGATTACAATTACATAGGGAAGAGGAAGGTTAAGACAGGGCAGAACCAGTGAGCCTGTGGGGGAGAGTGCAATGAGTGGCATGTAACTGTTTCCTTATGTGTACCCCATGGTCAGATACCCTGTGAGCTCAAGGGTTCCCAGGATGTGTGTGTACTTCTAGGGTTGCTGGATTACTTTGAACCTAAAGAGCTTATAGCATCTGCCAGCTACATACTTCCAGTCCCTGACATAAGTGAAAAAGAACTTTATGCTTTCACCTCGATGCAAAAAAAATGTTACCTTCAATTCTTAGCGGCTTCAGACAACATTATCTCCTTCCATAGCAGAATTGTTATTATTAAGTATGTCAAGTGGGTTCAACTCATAGTGATCCTGTTATAAGGTTTCCAAGGAGCTGCTAGTGGGTTTGAACCACTGACCTTTCAATTAGTAGGTGCTTATCCTACAGCGCCACACCAGTACTCCCTTAAAGCAACTGCTTCCCTGGAAGCCTTGTAATGCACACCTATTGTATTGTCTACCCTGCAGTCATTTCTTCTGAATTTGATAACAGCAACTTCTTTGAGACAATGTGGTTTAGGTGGGTTTGAGCCCTGGTATATTGTAACGGTCTTGGTGTGGTCCTATAGGATAAGCACTCGATCATAAGGTCTGTTGGAACCTCAAGGTTAGCAGTTCAAACTCCTCAGAAACCCTATGCAGGGTCGCTATGAGTTGAAACTGACTCAGTGGCACTTAACAACAATGACAACAACACAGTGTAATGATTAAGTACTCAGCTGCTGACTGAAAGGTTGCTGGTTCAAAACAAACCAGCAATTTTCCAAAGAGGAAAGGTCTTGGCCATCTACTGTCATAAAGACTACACTTAGAAAACCCTATGGGGCAACTCTACTGATTCACATCTGGACACCATGAGTTGGAATTGACCCAACAGCACCTAATAATAATCCCACCCAAGAAACAAGGGTAAGCATATACCTCATGTCTACTCAGTCAGGACACTGCATCTCTCTGCTAATTGGTTCAAGTGTGGGCAGGTGACACAAATGAAGTCATTCAAACCAATGAGATGAAACTGGTGGTGGTAGACAGGGAAGGTGAGAGGGAAGTCCTTTACCAATGAAGCTTATTAAGATGTGAGCCACCTTGAAGCTTCAGGAGCATGTTAGTAGCTTGTGAGCAGAACCTGGCTAAAATGAAACAAACACAAAAAGACGAAAGCAGAGTGAAAGATGGAGATTGAGTCCTGATTATATCCTTGGAGCCTCATGTCTGAAGCCCAGTGTTCTGAGACTTTTCAGCTAGATGAACAAATGATATAGTCTCTATTTTTGCCTAATCACTTGAGTTGGTTTTTCTACCACTTGTATTTGATGGCATTTGGGTGAATAACAAATCTCAACCTTAGAGATGAATGACTTTTCCTTCTCTCATATTATTTCATTCTTTGTCCTAAATATAATATCTAAATTATTCCTAATGTACATCACATCCTTTAGTGTGACCTTGAACAAGTCCATGTGTCTTTAATAGCTCTGAATTGGGGCTGTTGGACCATATCTCCCAGTTTGCTCCCAGAAATTGTATACTTCTGTGAATAGTCTCTTAGCAACTTTCACACTCACAGAATTAGATACTAAACTTTTTTTTCAAGAGCATGGAGTCAACACATTAAAATATAGCCTTTAAAAGCTTTACTGTAATGTCAGGGGATAGAAACCACACTTGACAGTGGATGTTAGCAAAGCACAAAATCACAGTCATGGTACATATGTGACATCACTAATTCCTGGGTCTGACTACCATTCCCCTACCCTCCTGGTGTGGCGCTACAAGATAAAGCACTGGACTGCAAGGTTGGTTTGAACTGCCAGGTCAGTGGTTCAAACTCACCAGCCACTCCTTGGAAACCCTATGCAGGTTCACGATGAGTCAGAAGTGACTCAAGGGCACTTAGCCCCTATTTTAAGGTGTGCTGGCAATGTAGTGGATTATAAACTGGGCTGCTAACCACAAGTTCAGTAGTTTCAATGTAGTAGTTGTTCCTCGGGAGAAATTGAGGCTTTCTGCTCCTGTAAAGGTTTACAGCCTCAGAACCCTATATAGCAGGTTTGCTATGAGTTGCAACTGACTTGGTGGCACACAGCCACCACCAACGCTCTCTTTTAGTTTGGGTTCCCATTGAAGCTGCTATAAATTGGAACCGATTCAAAGGCATTTAACAACAATCCATTGTAGCTACAGATAGACTATATCATCCAGCCTCTGAATACACAAAGGTAAGGAAGGCAGAAAAGCTCAATCTTCAGAGACATTTAAAAACAGAACTGTGGTTGCTTTGGTTCATAGAATTGCTATTCTGCCCCAAATCCTTTAACAACCTCTATCATTGCAGAGAAATTAAAAAGTTTGTTTTATTATTTTATTTTATTTTATTTATTTGTTCTTCTTAGTGTCATGTGAACTTCTCCCAATGCAACTGCAGACTCATTGCTCAATTATTTCTGTTTTAGCTAAAAGATACTCATAGTGACTGGCTGACGCAGAACTCAATTCCCCAGGATTTGGGAACCAATTCTCCTGACTCACTCTTAAATGAAACCAACTGATGACCCAGAAAGACCATTTATCAATTGTAATAGATAGATTAGCGTGCAGTCTCGTCTGTGTCATCGTTCAGAGAACTCCCTCCCAGAGCCAGGGCCACCCAGAAAGCTCACCTTCTAAGCATTTAAAATGCTGTTTCCTGGCAGCAGACTAAAGAGGGCTGGGTGATCTGGAAGCCTTAGCCCTCCAACTGCCTTAAAGACTATAATGAGAGCAAGTAGAGAGGTCCAGTAGGCCTGGAGTGCAAGTCTTTTAGAAAATGTCCTCCTTCATGGAGTCTACCCACTCCCCTGCCATAAAATCCACTTGTAATGATCCTATGGTAGTGGTGGTGTGCTGTGGAGTCAATTCTGACTCATAGCAACCCTGCATAGGGTTTCCAAGGCTGTAAATCTTTATGGGAGCAGAAAGTCTCATCTTTCTCCTGCAGAACTGCTGGTAGTTTCGAACTGCTGACCATGAGGTTAGCAGCCCAACTCATAACCACTACGCTCCCAGAACTCCTTTAATGATCCTATAGGACAGAATAGAACTGCTTCTTAGAGTTTCTGAGACTGTATGTCTTTGTGGGAGCAGACAGCTTTATCTTTCTCCTGTAGAGGGGCTGGTAGGTTTAAAAATTAACCTTGCGGTTAACAGCCAATGCTTAACCCATTGACCCACCAGGGCTCCTTTATCAGAGTCCGAGTTTCCTCAAATGTACAATGGGGCCATGGCGCCTACCTCAAAAAATGAATCAGATAATATATGTAAAATGAATGATAGCAGCTGTGTTCTTTTGAACTTCCTTTTTCCTCTTGGTTAAGTATTTCTGTGCAAGGAGCTAGCACTAGCCCCTAGATCCACTCACTCTCTTCCCCACAGTTTTCACACTAAACCTCACTTTCCAAACTCCTATTTCCTGCCATATAACCTAGTAGTAGTCTTCCCACTGACAAGATCTTGAACAGACTGTGGTTTAAATATACCATATTTCACCCCAAATTAGGGCTTCTTAACCTTCTAGGTCAGCTCTGGTAGAGTACTGGTTACGATCGGGCTGCAAACTGCAAGGTCAGCAGTTTGAAACTACTAGCTGTTCCATGGGAGAAAGATGAGGCGTTCTGCTCTCGTAAAGATTTACAGCCTCAGAAACCCTCTTCAGGGTCGCTATAAGTCAGAACCAACTCCAGGGCACGCAACCATACCATACCAACCTTCTAGGTCAGACCTCTTTAATTAAAGTGTTCAAAGCAAAGATAGTGGTTTGAGGGCTAAGGTGCACCTGACCTAAGCCATGGTGTTTTCAATAACCTCATATGTATGCATGAGCTGGACACTGAATAAAGTAGACCATCGAAGAATTGATGCATTTGAATTATGGTGTTAGAGGAGAATACTGAAAGTACCATTGACTGCCAAAAGAACAAACAGATCTATGTTGGAAAAGTATAGCCAGAGTGTTCCTTAGAAGCCAGGAAGGCCAGACTTTGTCTCTCATACTTCAGACATATTATCAAGAGGGACCAGTCCCTGGAGAAGTACGTCATGCTTGGTAAAGTGTAGGGTCAGAGAAAAAGAAGAAGACCCCCAACGAAATGGATTGGCACAGTGGCAGCAGCTATAGGCTTAAACGTACTGATTGTGAGGTTAACACAGGACTGGGCAGTGTTTTGTTCTGTTGTGCATAGGTTCACTCTAAGAGATATCATAGTTGGGATTCTGGGCCAGCCACACGGATGGCACCTAACAACAACAACCTTGTAAGGTCAAGTCTCTGAGTGGTGCAAATGGTTTGTACTCAACTATTACTACAGGTTGGCAGTTCAAACACCCCCAGTAGTGCCATGGAAAAAAAAAAACAAACACCTGGTGCTCTGCTTCTATAAAGATTACAGCTAAGAACTGGTTGTCCAGAATCAGAATTGATTAGACAGCAGCAGGTTTGGTGCTTTGTTTGTTTGTTGAACCTCTAACAGTCAGATCCACCTGAGAATCTGATGAAAGTTATGGCCGCTAGCCTAGTAAAATGATCACACATTACGTATGATTTTGAGAGTCTGGTAGACTTGGTGAAGCCTTTTTCTAGGCCTTCTTGGGCCACATATACCCCAAACTAAGGTCCCCTGCCTTAATTGACCTTCAGCACAGTCCAGCCTTTCTGGCCAGGGCTCCCCAGTTGGCCACATACTCACAGGTCATCTCTGAAGGTGCATGGTAACTGTCCCTCACTTCACAGTTTACAAAGTACCTCAGAGCAAAGTGGTATGTTCTCACTTGCAAGGCCACAGAAGGCTCATTCCACCCCTCTCGCTCCCTTTTTCTGGGATCAGCCTCAACAGAAGTACTTTCTAAGATCTCGCCTCAAAATCAGAAAGCCCTTTTCAAGAACTTCCTGCTTCCAGGAGCCTACAAGGAGTCCAGCCTCCATTCTGTCCCTTACTTGCTCCCCAGCCCTTGAACCTGGTGCCACTCTGAGGCCATGTGTTCTGAAGCTGCTGTCTCATGTGGCACCTGTCCTGTGGCTTCACTAACAAACACCACTATCCTGCAAATCTCCTCCGGGCTCAGCCGCCAGGGCAGGAGAAAAGAATTAAGAAACCAGAGTTGAAAGGTATTGGGCTTCACAGGCAAGCTCTAAACAGACTTAAATAGCCGAACGTTTCAAAGGCACTCGTTGAAGTCCTTGTAAAACTCCTGACACCTTCTCCATGAGCTGGCAGTTGTAGGCTTTTTAAGATCTCTTTGAACTCTTACCTTGTCTAGCCACCTGTAGAACCAAAGGGTCTTTAAAAAAAAAAAAAAAAAAAAAAAGTATTTCAATAGAGATAGATTGAAGTGGGGGGGTGGTACTTTGGACCCTCACAAAACCAGAATCTTTAGCCCTCTCTCCCATCAAAGAAGACATTTTTTGAGCTGAAAGGGACCTTAATGCCTCATGATTCACCATGTTCCCTTTGCAGATAAGCAAACTAAGGCTCAGTGAAGGCTCCTCATTTTCCTAAGACCTATAGAAATGAGTGGCCAAGCTGGACATTTGCATGATCATCCAGAATTCTTACCTAGTCAGTAGCTTTATGGGGGTATACCTCCCCAAAGGATAACTTAAATCAAGAATTATGAATTATTTTCTTCCATGACCATTGGTTTGGTTAAGTTGACAGTGTTGATAACTCTAGGACTATTGAAAAACTGAACAATGGCCACAGGGTAAAACAGAGCTTTTAAATATATGCAATTATTATTCTGATATTAATGTTCTATACAGTTACTGTAAACATGGAATTAACAAACATTGAATAATTCTGTAAACCTCTGGTCACAACACTTTCATCAACCAATCAATGCATAGCCTTGTTTTGTGTGTGTTTCTATTAAAGACACTTCATTTAATGCATGTTATTGACTCATTAGTGATGTCACTGTGACTCTGTAGGATCAGCACCTGGACTGTTAACTGCAAGGTTGGTAGTTTGAGCCCATCTGCCATTCTACGGAAGACAGATGAGGCTTTCTGCTCCCATAAAGATTTATCATGTTGGAAACCCTACACATAATTGCTATGAGTCAGAACCAACTTGACAGCACTTAACAACAACATTGATTCATTAACATTAAACAGAATATAACTCAGTCCTGAATGAAATATATCCAACACACATATTTTCTCCATAAAGCACAGTACATCCTTCTTGCACTTAGAACACAAGACAGTACTTCAGCACCATGCTTAAGGGGCTCTTTTAAACAGTAAAATACCAACATAAAGCATAAAAAAATACAACAACAACAACAAAAAAGTGTGTCACTAAATAGACCACAAAAAGGATACTTGTTTACAACATAAGCGAGGAAACAAGAAAGCAGAGCTTGACCTCATTCAAACTCAGCAGGGAATGTGCGCACCAGGTGTCTCAAATTTTTTTGCCACTCTGTGCATATCCACGAATGATCATAACCACCATGAGTATCAATTTGGGAGTTACAAATAAATTTTAGCAAGTGGGAAATAACACAAATACAGAATCTGCAAATAATGAGGGGTGTATTTATGTTGTTAAGAGAGAAACATCTAATGACTGTATTTTCCCAAGTAAATAAGAAGCACATGCCAAGCATGCATAGGAAATTAATGTGCCAGGGGTTGCACAATTTGTAAAACATTTCTAACATGCACATTATTTGTATAAAAATACTAGGAGAAATAGAAGCACAGTGGAGCGTCTTATAAGAAAGGGGTCGGTGCTGTGCTGTTCAGCAGCAATGTGGGGACAGAATCCTGGATAGAGATCTGAGACACCTGGGTACGAGGGCTGCTTCCACCACTGGTAGCTGAATAACATTTATGCATCTGCTCTACGAGACAGTGTTTGATGCTTACATGAAGCAAGGAATGAGTGTAACTTTAGAATCAGAAAAGCCTGGGTCCTAATGAGCTGTGGGGACTTGGCAAGTTACTTAGCATCATTGACACTCAGTTTTCTCTTCAATGAAAAAGGGCTAACCTGTCCTGAACACATCACAGGAGAGCTGAGATAAGATACAGCAAATCGCTGTCAGCATTATGTGAATTGTTATACCAAACTTGTTACATTCTTTTTCCTTTTTGAGTAAGCTATCATATCCCCCACAAAATGGTATCATTTCCAAAGACATGGCTAACAGTGCTGGTGTTTGCTAACAATTCATGTCAAATGGGTTCATAGGCTACCAGCTATCTTTGTGAGGCTGCAGGACAATTTGTGCTGAGACGTGAATGAGCTGTTTGTTTCCATGAATGTCATACATAAAGGCTTCATCTGCTACCAGTCCAGGGAGCTCTGAACACAACTTGTGTAGAAGTGGAGCCTGAGTCAGGTGGATCAACTGGTAGCATTCCAGATGGAGGGATGTGCCTGACAATGATGGATGTGGCTGAGCTATAGAAACAACGCAGGATGGTGCCTATAAGTCAGTTTCCCCCGATCCTGGGCTTACATCCAGCCCTGGAACCTTGGTCAAGTTATGTGGCCTCAATGTGCTTCAGTAGCCTCATTTGTAAAACGGGGACAATTGTGTTGTGAGGTTTAAATGAATGACTATGGTAAGATCTTAAAGTGGCTCCTGGTGTGCTGTTCACTCATTAAACACTGATTGTCTAGTATGCGCTGGAACACACAGCCTTGCCCTCAAAAGGCACACAGACAAGAGTAAACCATATAGACTACTATAAAGTTCTCTTAGAGACAAGCCCAATGGGTGTGGAAACCTGAGGAAGAGTGCATGAACCAGCCTGGTGGGGGTGAGGAGAAGGTGGCCATGGAGCATGGTGTCCAGGATTGCAGAGGGGATACAGGAGTAGATTGGCACTATTTTCTAGAGAGAGCAGGCCAGTGTGGTGTGGGACAACCACAGCACTTCTGCATTGGAGAAGTGTAATTATGGGGGGGGGGGGGGAGCAGGGGTGAAAAGTGTATTGACACAGCCTGGTGAACCAGGAGACTTTTCTAGAACTTGGTCCTGAAGGTGACAGGGAGACATTGTGGGTTTGTGCTTTAAACCCAAGTCCAGCAGGAGGTGGAACTGGAGGGGAGAACAGTTGAAGCAAAGTGAGCAGTGAAGACACTGGCACTAGGTAAGGTCCCCGTGATGGTGATGAAGAGAGAGAAATGGACACCAGGAACACTTCAGAGGGGACACTGGTGACCCAGACTCATGATTTGGTGGCTAGATGACAATGTGAAGAGAGGAAGGAAACAAGATATCCAGTGTGAGTGTTTGGGTAATTGAGGTGCTTCTGAAAATGTAGGAACAGGATCTTGTGGAGAGAAGAAATTGAGTTTGTTGTGAAACTCAGTATTTGTGTCTCCCTCAGGACAAGTCTGAAGTTAAGGCAAATGCTATAGTCATGAACAATGGAGTGGCAAGACTATGAGAGGGAGTAGAGTAGAGGCATAGCCAAAGCCAGAGGAGATGTAAATGTCCAAGGATGGGCAAATAAGGCAGGGACCACCAAGGAAACCCTGCAGCAGGGACCAGCTGGCACTCCAAGCTTTCCCAGATGGAGAGTGGGCTCAACCTTATGGAATGGAACAGGGAGGATCAGAAAGGGGTAGCCACAACTCACCCTGGTTTGGCCACAAGAGGGCAGACGAGCCACCAATGGAGTTACCTGGTAACGGGGTGAGGTGGTAAGGGGAGGAAGCCAAAACAGAAACAGCAAGTATGGCCTACTTTTGGGGCAGAAGAAGGTAGTAAGTAGAATTAGGCAGAGAAGAATTAGGTAGAAGTGAAATGGGCAGAGAAGAAGATAGTAAGTGGAATTAGGAGTCCTGGTATGGCGCTGTGGGCTAATGCGTCAGACTGCAAAGTTGTTTGAACTACAATGTCAGTGGTTCAAGTTCACTAGCTGCTCTTTGGAAACCCTATACAGGGTTGCTATGGGTTGGAATCAACTCGACAGCACTTAACAACAACAACAACAACTTTTTAAATAGGACCTCAAATAGATTCATTATGGTTGTACCCTGTGCTGAGAGTTGGCATCTCTACCCAAATATATTGAATCAGAATCTACACTTCAAGAAAGATCCTAAAAAAAAAAAGAAAAAGAAAGATCCTCAGATTATTCATATAGACCTCCAGGTGATTCTTATGCACACATCTTATTAAATTATAAATTCTGATTCTGCATTTCTAAGGTATAAATGCAAATTCTTAGCAGGGGGTCTAACCAGTTCATTCTGGAAGCCCTGTTTTAGATGGGCATAGCAGGAACAAAGAGCCCCTATAGGCAATGGGGAGATGTAGGAGGATACAGCACTGCCTGAGGGGCCTGACACCTAAGGGGTCAAAGGGCATATCTACTAGCCTGGGATCCTCAGGGGCAAGTGACAGAAAACCTGATCCACTTTTAACTAGTAAGCAGAGAACTTGTAAGCTCACATAACTAAAATATTCCAAGGTAGTCTGACTTCTGGTACAACCAGATTTAGGTGTTCAAGTGTTGTCAGGGGATCCTGTTTCTCTCTCTCCCTCTCCTATACCTCATCCCTCACTGTAGACCCCATTCTCAGACAGAATAACCTTTTAAAAAAATGGGGGGGGGGGAGATAATTCACATACAATAAAATTCACCCTTTTGGGTAGCAGGGCTTAATGGCAGATTAGGGAGACATGCAGTGCAGACATCAATCAGCAGTAACACTGAATACCAGACAAATTATCCCAGAATAAAGGGATATTTAGAAAGTTCGAAGGCTTACAGCAAGTGGAATTTGTGGCAGAAGCAAGAAATATGTTGTTTTCTGATCTGCAGTAGCCAGCTGGCTCCCAGAGCAGCCATCTTGGGTGTGACAGAGTGGGTGAAGAGGAGCACTCCCACCGCAGAGGTCTGATGATCTTTGGAGATAAAGATGTAGACATTCTTTCTGTTTTTAGGTCTCTCTCTCTGTCTGTGCACCTCCACTCTGATGACTAGGAGGGATGCCTGAGCGAGTGGACACCCCTCAGCCCCCAGTGGGTTCTACTACACATGCACACAGATCTGCTCAAAAAGATTTCTGGGCCTAGAATTGTGGAAGTGGGAAGAGTCAAAAGAAATTGCATCAAACAGAACAATCTCCCAGGATGGCCCAAGCTGGATGAGAAAGGGGCGTTAAAGTCATACTCATATTTTGCTACAGATTTTTTTTTTTTCTGTGTTCATTGGTCTCATGCTATCTTCGCATCTCCACTCTAGTGACTAGAGGGGGTGCCTGAACGAGTGGACAAACCCCACCCCCACCCCAAGCCCCACCCTCAGAGGATTCTACTACGCATGCACACAGATCTGCTCAGCAAAAGCCACTAAAAGGATCACTGCTTAAAACACCTACAGTTGGCCCAGATCTATTTATCACTAGGAAAATGTCCTGCATGGGGTTTGTAGAGTGGGAGATAGACAGACTAAAAAGGAAGCAGGCCAAAAATTAAATCCTGACTTACATCATAAGGACCAATAGTGACATCTTGAAATTTCTCAGGTGGACTTGAAGGCAAGAGGCAGAGAAGGACATTAAAATCATACTCATATTTTGCTACAGAATTTTTTTCTTTTCTCTTTTCTTCAATTATAGACTATAGTATCCAATCTGGGGTTTTTTGTTTTTTGGTTTTTGTCTGTTGCTGTTTTGGGTTTTGGCCCCCTTTTTACCTTTAAGGGGCTCTTTCCCTAAATTACCCAAGAAAAGACAGCAATTGTGGTCATCTAGTCAAGCTACAATCACACTCTATAAAATTCCACCATCCAGTCAAGCGCCAGTATCAGCTTCTATACACCAGATAAGCAGCCAACACCTGCTACAGTTACTCTGAGTTGAATAATAAGAGTGAAAAGGGACACACATTTCCTGATCACATCTACCTGAAGGCAATCAGAAAGTATAATTAAACATTAACACTAATTTATCTAATTATTGAGTTCACAGCTAACTATTGCAGATGCCCAAGAAACAGCTGACCATATCAGCACATGTCCAGAAACAAGACAGAGTGACTGGTACAAATGAGCAAGAGGTAGATATAGACATCACATTGGAAGGAGGACAGGCTTTGGAAATGCCTGAGAATGAATTCAGGAGAATGATATTGAGAGGTATTCAAACACTTCACAGAAGATTTGAGAAAAATAAGGATGAAGTCAGGAAAGCACTACAAGAACAATCAAATAAGATATATACAGCATCGGAAACAACTCAAAACCTGCAAAAATAGGTTCAAACAATTAATAATAATATATCAGAAATGGACAATACACTGAAAGGGCAAAGGAGTAGAATTGAAGAAATGGAAGCCAGAGCTGGAAGACAAATCTCTCAATACTGTTAAGATAGAAGAGAAAGCAGAAAAAGGATACAATTCTGAAGAAAGTCTAAGATTCATGCTGGACAACATGAAGAGGAATAGCTTAAGAATTATTGGCATTCTGGAAAAGGTAGAATCACACAAGTCCACAGAGGAGATTGTTGAAAAGCTTATGGAAGAAAATTTCCCCAACATTCTGAAAAACAAAAGGATAAGCATTCAAGAACGTCAACGAATCCCAGGAAGGATATACCCCAAAAGAAAATCTCCAAAATATATAATAATCAAGCTCTCCAAAATAAAAGACAAGGAAAAAATTCTGAAAGTAGCTAGGGAAGAGTGAAGTGTTACATACAAAGGCAAGCAAATCAGATTAAGCTCTAACGTCTCAGTAGAAACCATGCAGGCAAGAAGGCAATGGGATATATATATATATATATCCCTGAAAGCAAAAAGCTGCCCACCAAGAATTGTCTATCCAGCAAAGCTGTCAATTAAATATGATGATGTAATAAAAACATTCCAAGATAAACAGAAGCTAAAAGATTTTGCTAAAGCCAACCCCATGCTTCAAAACATCCTAAAGGGAGTTCTTTGGACTGAGAAACAACAAGAACAGACAACAACCAGAGATCGACATATGTGGCAGCACCACCTGGAACCCAATGAACAAATGGAAGAATCCAGAACAGAACAAACCTATACGGACAAATTCAGAGGATCTGGAAGGTCAGTCTATGATCAAAACAATTACAGTGTGAAAGAAGGTTAAAACATAGGAACAAAGATCCAGGTGGTGAGGACGTCAGGTAGATTACAGGATCAAATAGATTGTCTTAAATGGAGGGAAAAGTTAAGAGAATATAAAATAACCTCAAAGGAAGTTAATACTTCACAACATACCAAGAAAATGAAAGTCCAAGAACATGGAAACATTAAAACTATGAAGAAATTGAGAAGAACACAAAAAAACATTAACTCAGCATAGGAAGACAAAGAAAACAGCAGCACCACACAAAAACATAATGACAGCAATTAACTCGTACCTATTGATAATTACTCTGAATGTCAACAGAATAAATGCACCAGTTAAGAGACAACAGAGGGTGGCAGAATGGATAAGAAAACAAGATCCTTCAATATGCTGCCTGTGAGAGACACACCTAACACACAAAAACAAAAACAAACTAAAAGTTAAAGGATGGACAAAACTATACCAAGCTAATTGCAATAAAAAATGAGTATGAGTGGTAATACTAATCTCTGATAAACTTTACAGCAAAAACCAACATAATAGATAAAGATGGACATTATGTCATGATTAAAGGGTCAGTTGAACAAGATGACATAACCATAATAAATCCCTATGCTCCCAACGAAAGAGCTCCAAAATATATAAAGCAAACGCTAATAGATTTAAAGAAAGAAATAGACAAATCTACAATAATAGTAGGAGATTTTAATAAACCACTTTCAAAAAGGATAGAACCAGAAAGAACTCGACAAGGACACAGAGGAACTAAACAACACAATCAGCCAACTTGACCTTATAGATGTGTACAGAGCATTGAACCCAACAATAGCACAATACACATATTTTTTCCCGTGCACATGGAACATTTCCCAGAATAAACCATGTATTAGGCCACAAAACTAGGCTCCATAAATTTACAAACATCAAAATACTACAAAGCATCTTCTCAGACCACATGCTATAAAATCAGAAATCAACAATAGGAAGACAAAGGAAATAAGGTCAAATACATAGCAACTGAATAACACCCTGCTGAAAAGTGACTGGGTAGTA
>NW_006408546.1:9942972-9955983 GCF_000296735.1 Chrysochloris asiatica | reverse complement strand
ATATAATTTATATATCCATGCCCTCCCATGAATTTCTCCCATTTTAAACTTTTACAAACTCTGCTATTAAAAAAAAAAAAATCAACCTTGTGCATGATCTGAGCTGAGTCATGGGATATGCATATTTCAACTTTGTTAGATGTTGCCGAGTTGGTCTGGCAATTTGTTATCATAGTTGATGTTCCCACCAGTCAGATAGCAACAGTCCATTTATCGACACCAATGCGCAATGCTGTCACTGTTCTGCTAATGGGACAGGTGGGGATTCACTCAACAGCAGGTTCTCTCTAGCACTGGTTCTTGCTCCATGCTGACTCTCTAAGGAGTGTCCTTACAATGCGGGGAGGCTGCCTCACTGCTCCCCATTGGCCCTCACTCTGCTCTCCTCACACTGCAGGCTCAGCTTGTGGCTATTTAAGGCCCCCAGAACATTTCCGTGAGTGCTGCCATACAATCAGATATCCCATAGTTGTTGTTAGCTGTGGTGGAGTCGGCACTGACTCATGATGAACCCCATGGACAACAGAAGGAATCACTGGTGGTCCTGCACCATCTCCATGATTGGCTGCAGCCTGGATCATGTTCTATTGGGATCCATAGGGTTTCCATTGACTGATTTTCAAAAGCAGATTGTCAGCCCTCTCTTCGATTGTATAAGAAGGCAAGTCTAAAAGTAGCGCTACTAGGGTGCCAGTTCATACATGTTGTTATTGTTAAGTGTCATTGAGTTGATTCAACTCACAGTGACTCTGTATAAGGTTTCCAAGGAGCTAATTTTGTGGTTAGCAGTCTACAGCTTATTTTACAGCACCACACCAGAACTACTACAAGTGTTTATTCCAAACAAAACATGTTTAAACATGTCTCTGCAACCACAGGGTGGTTGCAGATAGGTTCTCTCAGTAAAACACATGTCTTTTAATAGGGTGACTTCAGGGGGGAAAAAAAGTGTCCAATCAAAACAGTGGTTTAGGAAGGGATCTTCTGGGCCAGTTAAATTGAAGGGACAAAGGTCAACTCAGAATGTATGGCCACTGTTTTCTGGGATTCCCCGGAAATGGAGTGATATGGGTAGATATTTTCAAAAGACACAGGACAATTATGGGGGTTATTGGGACTAAATTTTAAGACAATGGAAAACTGCACTGATGAGAAAAAGGCCAGGAAAGTTGCCCTGAGAAATTTTTTTCTATCACAACAGTGTACTTGGACTGCAAAGTCAGTTTGAACTCCAAGGTTGGTGGTTCAAGCTCACCAGCTACTCCTTGGAAACCTATGTAGGGTCGCTATAGGTCAGAACCAATTCAACAGCACTTAACAAGAACAACAAATGGTTGTTCTGTGAGAATTTCATTGGTAAACATTACCTCATTCATTCACCCTAAAGCCCTGATCTTGTCCCTTCAGACTCCTTTTTGTTCCCCAAACTCAAAGATCATTGAAAAGAACATGATTCAAATCTCTCAAGGATGCCAAAACCTCTTTGACGTGGTGTAAATCAAAGACTGCAGACTTCTTCAGGGAAGGATTAGAGAGATGTAAACTGCCTCCAGACATGTATAAGACTAGATAGAGAACATGCTGAGAAATAATAGCTTCATATCTTGATATTTTTGTCTAATAAGGGTTTCTATGACTTTGTAGCAAATCTTTTTGACTTATCCTCATATTTAGCATCTGGCTTTTCACCCAAATATAAGTTGTATATGCAGGGAGCTATGCATGATTATTAGGGCAGTGCATTCATTTGGGGGGTAAAGAACTTGCAAAACTGTCTGTGAAGACAGCTCAGAGAACTTCCAAAGCATAGTTGATTTGGATTCTCTAATTGGTGATAGTTAAAAACATTTTCTTATACTCAGAAATTATTTGCCAGTCCCAATATTCAGTCTTTTCAGCATGCACTTGCTTTGTTTTTACTTCAGATCTCTGTTCCAAGTAACCAGATATTGTGGTGCTCCAGAAACAATGGGGTAATGACCAAAGAGATTTATCAACACTTACATCACCAACAGCCTCATCAATAAATAACATGAACTGAATCACAGTTAGACTGGATAGCATTGTTGTTGTTAAGTGCCATTGAGTCGGTTCCGACTCATAGTGACCTTGTATAAGGTTTCCAAGGAATAGCTGGTGAGCTTGATCTGCTGACCTTGCAGTTCAAACAGCTTTCAGTCTGGCACATTAACCCACAGCACCACACCAGGACTCCATTAGTGGCATGCAAAATATTTCATCTTCAGTTCAGCACAAGAGCTGATCAACCAGGACAGATAACAGCCATCAACAACCTGACGCAAGCATAAGACACAAACCAGTGTAAGACTAACCGGGATTCAAGACCCACCTGGTCATTACTGCCCAGCCAGACCCCCTGGCTTATATGGGCCTTAAATGTCAGGGCTGGAGGAGCAGGTAGAGGGAGAAACCAGGGCATCTTGCCAACAATGTCTAACCAGAACCCCAAGAGCAGATTCACAAAGAGGAAGGAAAGAACGCTGCTCTGAATCTATGATCTGTGCCCATTTGGCTGCACAAGTCTGTCCTTCTTGCATTACTTGCTACTTTGAGGACTGAGGGTCTCTGAAAGGTAGAGCAGATTGCCTTAGTGATAATGGTGATAGCAGTAATAGTAGTAAAGGTGATAGTGGAGGTGACAGTAGTGGAGGAAGTAAAAGATGGCTGTGGTGGCAGAGGGAATAGAGATGGAAGTGACAGTGGGAAAGAGGCATTTGTGTATGCGTATGGGTCAAAGAAGAGCAACAAGGACTGTCATTGGGCACTTGTAGTATGCCATGCACTTTGCTAAAGAATTTACCTGCATCATCTTGTTGAATTATCTCATAATGCCATGAGATCAGGATCATTTTTATTCCTACTCTAATGACAAGAAAACTGAGTGTCTTAGACTGGGTTCTCTAGAGAAGCAAACCAATGAAGCTTATATATGAATATATAAAGAGAGGTTAATATCAAGGAAATAGATCACACAGTTGTAGATGTGGGAAAGTTCCAAGTCAATGGGTCAGATGTCAAGCTGGAAGCTTCTGACTCACATAACTTCAGATAAGCAGAGCAGATAGCAGACATGCACATCATACATGTAAGATGGCAGGCTGCTTACAACACCCAGGATAGACACGCAATAGAGCAGGTCACCTGCTCAAATCCAAAGAACTGGAGGTCAGATGACAAGCCAGATACAGGATCCAGACCCAGCAGAAGGCAACACACTTTGTCTGAATATCCAATATATTGGAAGCAGACCACTCTCCCATGGAAATTTCTTTTAGCTGACTGACTGCTCATAGCAGATCTCATCATAGGAGTGATGGGGGGATGACTACATCTTAACTGCCAACCACTGAGAATCCTGGCCCACCAAATTGACACAAAATTTAACTACCCGACTGAACCTGGAGATACTACATAATTTGTCCAAACTATACACCTGAAGAGAGTTAAAGATGGAGCTTATACTTTGGTTGCCTAGTCCTGGCCCCACTATGCTCCAAAGGTTAAAAGAACCAGGTGAGTTTTAAAGCCACTGGTTGCAGGCTGGGCAGGGGCAGGGAGAGGAAGATTTATACAGAGATGGGATCATGGCAGCTCCAATAAACAGCTAGAAGAAAGGTACAAACTCAGGGTCCTGCCAGTGTTCAGGAGATAATTTCTTTTCTTCTCCTGGCTGTAAATACTTCAAGAGAAAGATGTCCACCTTGCTGATTAAAGAAGGGAATAAAGTATCCTCAGAGGAGTTGAAGTCAAGATTCAGGAAGACAAGAAAACAGTGTGAAGGCAGTCAGGGAAGTGGGAAGAGGAAGGCATAAGAGTGAAGGCAATGCAGCTGAAAGATTCTCCTCCAGCACCATAACATGAATGAATCAGTTCTTCTATGGCCTTCTTTATTCATTGCCCAACTTTCACATACATATGAGGTTATTGAAAACACCTTGATTTATATTAGGTGCACCTAAGTCCTCAAACTGATATATTTGCTCTTGAACACTTTACAGAGGTCTTGTGCAGATTTGCTTAATACATTATGACATTTGATTTCTTGATGCTGCTTCCATGAGTGTTGATACTTGAACCAAGCAAAATGAAATCTTTCCGTCAAGATCTATTTGATGTCAGCAATTATATCCCTCATTCCACATCCTCATCAATGTACTTTTGCAGCCATTTTTTAATGATCTTAAGCAAAATTTTACTTGTATGGAATATTGAGATTGTCATATAATTTCCACATTACATTGTGTCACCTCTATTTGGAATTGGCACAATGTGGATCTCTTCTAGTTGGCCAGGTAGCTGTCTTCCAAATTTCTTGGCATAGATCAATGAGTGTCTCAAGTGCAGCACCAGTTTGTTGAAATGTTTCAATTTGTATTCCATCAATTCCAAGAGTTTTGTTCTGTCCCATTGCTTTCACTACACCTTGGACTTCTTCCCTCAGTATCAATGGCTCTTGATCATATACTCCCTCTTGAAATGGTTGAACATAGACCAATTCTTTTTGGTGCATTGATTCTGCATATACTTTCCATCTTCTTTTGATGCCTTCAGTATCATTCAATATTTTGCCCATAGAATCCTTCAATATTTCAAGTTGAGGCTTGAATATTTTCTTCAGCTTGAGAAATGCTGAGTGTGTTCTTTCCTTTTGGTTTTCTAACGCCAGAACTTTACACATTTCATTGTAATATTTTGTCTTCTTGGATTTCCCTTTGAAACATTCTATTCAGCTCTTTTACCGCCTCATTTTTTCCATTTGTGTTAGCATCTCTATGCTGGAGAGCAAGCTTCAGAGTCTTCTGACATCCATTTTGGTCTTTTTAACTTTCTTGTCTTCTTAGCAACATTTTCTCTTTTCCTGTATGATATTCTTGATGTCATCCCACAACTCTTCTGACCTTCAGTCATTAGTGTCAAATTCATCAAATCTGGTCTTGAGATGATCACTAAATTCAGGTGAGATACTTTCAATGTCGTATTTTGGCTCTTGTGGACTTGTTTTAATTTTCTTCAACTTCAGCCTGAACTTGCATATGAGCAATTGGTCGTCCAATCATCTTTTGAGTGAACAAAATTAAATCCATAATGACCCCATAGTTTTCCCAAAGTACTATAGCTCCCAAATCAATCTCCATTTCTGTGGACTCACATGGATGGGTACCAACACAGGCTAGCATATACAAGAGGTGTATGCCACAGGGCACCAGTCAGGAGGGAGGACTGTGGAAGGGAATGAGGGGAGTGTTGAGCTGGTTTAGGAGACAGCATGTCAGAGAGAAGGGCTGGATTTCCTGGGCAGCAGCTGTAAAGGGTCAGACTGTGCCCCCACCAAGAAAAATCAAGTGGTCTGTAATCAGGCTGGCATGGTGAGGAGGACTTTTGCCTCAATTCAAGGGAAAGAGATGGATAAAACCAATTCAAAAGACATAGCTGGGTAATTGGAGTTCAGCATTTGGGCCACTCAACAACAACAACATAAAGGACTAGCTCAGTAGTTCTTGGGAGGAAACAGAAAAAAATATAATCAATGTTTATAACCTCAGGTGTCCATAACCAATGTACGGGGGAGCAATTCCACACTGAGCCAATATAAAGCTTTTAACTTTGGAAAATAAAAGCAATCCCAGTTTATCCCTGAGACTTGGAAGAATGGCCTCTTGATAGAAATGTGATAAGATGTGCTTTATTAAAAACACACCAACCCGAGGGAAAAGCTGAGAGGGTATTCACCTGTGTGGAAACGGACACAGCTTGAGTGGCAGTCTACCTGAGTTAAAAAAAGAAACAGAAATGATTTCATCATGAGAGTGAGCTAGATTAGATAGCTCTCAGACAGAAAGTAGACTTAGACGATGCTGAAAGGCTGTTTTGCTAACAGCATCTCTGAGATGTTTTTGGTTTGCCTTGACGGTCCATGAAACCATGAACTCACAATGTTCCCTCCTAGTCTGATCCTTGTTCTGGGCAGGCTACGAACTACCAGCATGGTTCCTCATCCAAACCTCAACTTCCTCCTTAGAAGTCCACAGGTTTGCAGACAGAGAAATCACATGATCAATCATAGATTTCATGGCTCCCTCTGTCCCCTGACCTGACCAAGTTCACATGAGGAGCATCAGGTTGGGGCACTTCATGATTTCTCAAAGTAGGGACTTGGATTTGCACATTTATACAAGCTCCAACTTACCTCTTGCTGGTGCAGCTTTCCAGTACGGGTCCCTGGATGCAAGAGAGCCCTGCACTTTCCGTTTGTGGCACTTCCGGCAGGAGGATACGGAGAGAGGTCTGTGTGTAATACGTGACTGCGTCCTTGTTCTGGGAGTTACTCCTCAGAGAGAAATCGGATGCAGGGCTTCTAACAGGTTCATTCCAGTTTGATTGAGAGTTTGCCCTTCCACCCCAGATATAGTGATATGCATGTATACACAAGAATCACCTGGGAGTCTGTGAGGCTCACCTGTGGAGCTTACTGAAGTGCAGGGTCTGATTCAGTATAACTGAGGTGCAAATGCAAATTCTCAACAGGGGGTTGAACCAGAATGAACCAGTTGGAAGTTCTGAACACAGCACCCGTGGACCAACACGTTCTGGGAGCCAGGAAGTCCCCTCTCAGGATGTGCTACTGATGTCAACCCTCTGGGACAGACTGGGGGTTTTCCTATTGTCAGGTTCCAGGCAACATGTTTCTGAGGTCGTAAATCTTTACAGGAGCAGAGAGTCTCATCGCGACTGGTCGATTTGAACTGCTGACTTATGGTTAGCAGCCCAACCCCGTAATCCACTATGCTAACAGAGCTCCTTAGCTACCCAGAAGCAGCCTAGAAATACATTGAAGAAAACTCAAGGAATGCCTCATGGGGTCAACTTTGACCAATAAGAAATGAGAGAAAGGAGCCAATAGATAAAATGTTTATCCCTTCAACATGCACACAAGCACAGTTGCAAAGGAAGAAGATCCATGTTTCTCTTCTAGAAAAATCCATATGCAGAATATGAATCCAACTAGTTCAGCAAAGCATCTCCTGATTTGTGTCCCTTTCTCACAATTTCATGGAAATTCCTGCCTCTCTCTTACTGTCCTTGGATTACATCCACCTCTACCCCTCCCCTCATAAAGTCTTAGCATGTAAACTTGCCTCAGGTTCTGGGAGCAGGGCTTCAAAAACTTTATGGAGAAAATGGAACTGAAAGATAATGGAATTTTCCCATGAACTTTTTGAAGCCCCTTTTTAAGGTACCAGGAAAGACTACACACCAGTTGCCATCAAGTTAATTCTGACTCATGGTGACCCCAAGTGTGTCAGAACTGTGCTCCATAGAGTTTTCAATGGATGAGTTTTCAGAAAAAAATTGCCAGGCCTTTCTTCTGAGGTGCCTCTGGGTAGACTTGAACCACCAACCTTTTGGTTAGCAATGTTATTGTTGTTGTTGCTAAATGACATCAAATCAATTCCAACTCACAGCAACCCTGTAAAGGATTTCTGAGGAGCAGGTGGTGAGCTTGAACCACCAACATTGAGGCTCAAACCAACTTTGTAGTCCAGTGCATTATCCCACAGTACCACACCAGGACTCCCAATAACCTATAGTAATCCTGCTTTTCAATACTGCTTCTCTGACTTGTTTTAGGTCTACACTTAGGGCAATGATTGTCTGGGAGGTGGCAGGTAAATCTGTTAATTTCTACATATAGGGTCACAACTATAGCAGGCATTATAAAAAAAAGGGGGGGGGGATAAGTTCACATGTTCAGCTGGACTGAGCAGATGTAGATCGATATAGAAGTCAAGTGGGGGAGCACTAGCTCCCAGGTGACTCAGTGATGAGGTCTGTCTCTGGGGTAGGAAGGGGATGAATCTTCCAAAAGTACAGGGCCCCCTTCCCCTAGTAGAGTTAGCAGAGATGTAGGAGAAGGCCTTAGTTCCATAAAGGAGGAACTACTCTGCTGTGGGTGCATTGGCAGGACCTCATTCTTGCTATAATTCAGAGCTGAATTATTTACATTCACACCTTAGGGGAACTGCACTTTGAGGGATGGCTATCCCAGTTTGTTATATGGGAAACCAGAACTCCATCCTTCAGCCACCATCAAAATAGGTCCCACAACGGCTGCTGGGTGTTACTGCTGTTAGGGTGATAGAGAACATTTCTCAGTATTTCTCAATAGTGTCCTGGACTCACCTCCAGAGATCATTATAAATGAAGTCTACTTCATTATCCTTGGTTAGCAGTAGAATATGTTAACTATTTGCACCACTCAGAGACTGGAAAGATAGTTACCTAAAATCATCGTACATACTTCCAGTGATAATTATAACAATTTCAGGGAAAATTGAGTTGGAAGATTATTGACTTGTCTGGGCAAGAGGTACGAAGGCAAGTATGGTAAGAAGCATTAAAGTGAAAAAAAGAAAAAATGGTAATGAATGAGAGTGTTATTGTGAAGCCAGCATCAGCAGACCTTAGAATCTAATTTGATGGGGAGGAAACAGGGAGAAGCCCAAGTAACCTTAAGTTCGGGATCTTGGCAACAGTCATTAATAGAAACAGGAGAAAAATTGAGTCAGAGTAGTTTTGAACAAGCAGGACTGAGTAGTGTTAAGAGCATGGGCTTTAGGATAAGACAGATCTGGATTCTGGTCCAGGATCTATCATTTCCTAGCTGTGTGGCCCTGGGCAAGTTACTTGCCATCTCTGGGTCTCATTTCACCAGTAAAGTAGGGTTATTGGTAGTCCCTACTGTTTAGCAAATGAACTCTGGTAGTGTAGTGGTTACGATTTGGGTTGCTAACCTCAAGGTCAGCAGTTAGAAACTACTAGCCGTTCCATGGGAGTAAGATAAGGCTTTCTGCTCCAGTAAAGATTTACATCCTCAGAAACTCTATGCAGGGTCGCTATGAGTCAGAATCGACTCCATGGCACATAAGCAACCTCCATTTAACAGAATGAGATGAAACAACGTTCAACACAGAGTCTGATATATAATGATAGTCTAAGTGTCAACAACTCCGTTCTGACTCATACAAACCCTGGATAGGGTTTCCAAGGAGCAGATGGTGGGTTTGAACTGCTGACCTTACAGTTCAAACAGACCTTGCGGTCCAGCGCATTATCTTGCAGTGCCACACCAGGACTCCTTGACACACAACAGAAGCTTCAAAAAGTAATGTGTCTTGCTATCTTTCATGCCTTGGCCCAGAGTCTCCTCAATTTCAGAGTGTCTAGGAATGAAGCATGGCCACCGTATCTGTCTCACCAGGGGATGGAAGGTCCCCAGCCCCTCATGGGGGGGGGGGGGGGGGTTTACTGGCTAATAAGACAAAATATATAGAAAACCTGAGGGTGTATTGGCAGCATGCCTTCAGAATCCTTCTGCCCTGGCCTCTGCCTGCCCAAAGGCCTCATAGTGTGAGAAGAGGAGGGATGGAGAAGGGAAGGACCAACTCTTGGCCCATTTCTGACTGACTGGTACAACCTCTATCATAAACTATCCTGAGGAGCATGTTGGAAATGTAGATTCTTAGCCTTCCTTTGACAAGCAAACTTGCCTCTTGGGATGAGATCCAGGTACTTGAACATGAATGTGTCCCCACCAGAGGGGGTGCGGTGGATCTGCCAGCCGCTCCTCAGAAACCTTGTGCAGGGTCGCTCTGAGTCAGAACCTACTGGATGGCGCTTAACAGCAACAACATCCTTACTTCGACCCCAGTCACCTCAGGCATGCATTCCTCTCTTTATCTGCCTCTGGGGATTTCTTTGTCTCTTTGTCTCTCTTTCCTTAACTCTCTCTGTGTCTCCCATCTTCCTCTGTCTCCCTAATTCTTTCTCTCTCTAGTGTCTGTATGTTTGTGTTTTTCTTATCTCTCAACTATCTCTGTCTCTCTGCCTCTTTATTGTGCTCTGTTCCTGTTTCTAGCTTACACTTTTTTTGTCTCTCCCTGTTTGTTCTTTGCATCTGTCTCTCTTTCTGCCTTTCTGTGGGGCCTCTCTTCCCTTTCCCTTTGTTTCTGTTTGTCTCATTGTCTCTCTGTCACTGTCTCTCTCTGCCTCTCCCTCTGTCTTCTCCCTCCAGGATGGTGGCCCAGAACAGATGGCTGTCAGACCTTGTCTAGAGCTGTGTGTCATCACAGAGGTCCTCTCTCGGTGGCAGTTTCTCAGTGACCACCTGGGGAGTACAAACTGTCCTGCCACAAACAAGTCTACATCAACTCTGTGATCCAGGGCCTGGCTCAGTCTGGGGCGCAACCTGCCTTGAGTGACCCTGTCGAAGCCAAGCTCCCTCCTTGGCTTGTGCAACAGTCATTCCAGGGGCCAAATGCCCAGCCTCAAGGGAATCATAAAAGCCTAGCATCCCTTAGGTTTTTTCCCAGTCCAGGGCAGTACTGGGAAGTAGTGGTCCTCCATGGACAGCAGGTCTCTCATTCAGAAGATGTGGTCAAGGTTTGGCTAGGCCCCCAGACCCACCCAGTCCCACACCAGCAGAAGGGGCAGAAGTCACAGTAGGTAGAGTATCCCAAAGTTCCTTGACTGCTTTCTCTCAGCCCTGAAGGAGGGGGCCAGAAGTGGGCTAGTCGTACCCCACTTCATCTGCAGAAAGCATCAATTTCCAGTGAGAAGCCAGAGCTCCCCACACCCCTCTTGCCCATCTTGTATCCCTGCCATTCCCATTCAGTGTGCTGTGGACCTTTCCCTCTGGATCAGATCCCAAGGCAATCCGAGGAAAAAACTCTGCACTGGATGGGGATCAGGAATAGACACTGAGGGGACCCCTTAGTGCGCCGTGCATTGAACCAGGTACTGAATAGCCACAACAGGGCAGAAATTATTCCACCCACTTTTCCAATGAGGAAACCAAAGCTTAGAGAAGTGAAATGGTTCTTCAAATATTCTATAACACCAGTGGGGCACCTAAAGATACATATATACAGAGAGAGAGAGAGAGAAAGAGAAAATTCCTTTAAAGGAACACCTACCATATGCCAGGAAGTAAGCTATTCTAGGAAAAGATGCATGAATGACTTGATTCTTGCCATCAGAGAGGTCCCCCAGACAAACACACATCAACAGATGCTTGCCACCTCCACCATGGTACCTGGTACCCCAGACTAAGACACACCTGCAGGGCTGCTCTGTCCTTGCTTCTCGTGCCCAATGTGCCAGAGATGTCAATGAGATCCAGGTAAGCAGCAGCAGTTGGGCATCAGTGGCTATGTCCTCGTGTAAGGGACTGGCCTGGTATTGCTTGTGATCAGTCACAACCACGTGCCCAGCTGTGTGACAAGAGCACTCTCTGCATTATCTCATTGGGTCTCCCTATGAGATCTCTCTAGGTAGGCAGATCCTGTCTATGTAGTGGGCATGATTGCTGCTGGGTTACAGATGAGCAGACTGAGGCACTGAGAGGTTACTCTACTCACCCCAAAAGCTGGGATTTGAGCCAAACCATCCTGCCTTCTAAAGCCCTCATTAGTTCCTGATGGCCTTTTTAGGATGCCCATAAAAATATCTAACAGAGGCCCTTCCAGACTCAGGAAAGCTAACTAACAAAACAGAATCCCATTGCCATCAAATCAATTCTGACTGATAGGAGAGAATAAAACTGCTAAGATGAGGCTTTCTGCTCCCATAAAGATTTACAGCCTCAGATACCCTGTACAGGGTCGCTATGAGTCAAAACCGACTCCACAGCACGTAACAACAACAACAATAGGGTTTCTGAGGCTATAAATCTTTATATAGCGCCTTTTCTCTGTGTAGAAACTGGTGGGTTCTAATTGATGACCTTTCAATTAGCAGACAGCACGTTTTTCAGAAAGGCCACTTTGTCACCAGGGTTCCTTCAGGGAAATGAATGGGAAGGCAAAGTCTTAGGGGAGCAGGAGTGGTTCTGTTGCACTGAACAGCCCATTGGTGTTCAGGAGACCTGAGCAGCCCCTGTGTGCTGGCTCCTGAGGTTAGGCCTGA
Organism: Chrysochloris asiatica; assembly: GCF_000296735.1. Classification (NCBI taxonomy): domain Eukaryota; kingdom Metazoa; phylum Chordata; class Mammalia; order Afrosoricida; family Chrysochloridae; genus Chrysochloris; species Chrysochloris asiatica. Next base: position 9,943,998 of record NW_006408546.1, on the reverse strand, counting down.
GTCTTGTCCTTTCCACACAGCCAGGCCAAAAGGCAGCTGGGCATGGTGCTTTCCCTGGGTGCTGCCCTTCCCTGTCCCCTGTCCCCAACCCCCTCTCTACTCTCCCTCCTGGCTGGAGGCAAAGCGGGGAGGGCAGGGTGGCTGGATACAGTGGGAGCAGGCCCTGCTCATGTTTCCCTCCTCTCTTCCTGGCAGGCATCACATGGTGAGAAAAGAAGACAGCTGAGCTGGCAGATGGGGGGCTCCAGGCACACAGAGGGGAGAACTGGGGAGGAAGGACAGCTGAGGTAACTCAGGCCTGGGGCAGACACCCCCTTGCCAGCTGCTCTTGGGCCCTGCATGCCTGAGACTAAGCCCCAGGACCCAGAACTGATACAGGGGCACCTGTAATCCCTTTCCACCAAACTCTGCTCTCTAGGTAGGCAGATCCAAGCAGACTTCTCAACAGAATGACTTCAGGGAGTTGAAGACCCATGCATGTGTAGGACACAGCAGCACTCAAATGGATGAGAGCTATGTCGTTCAAGAATCTCTAGTTAGCACTGCCCACTCTCATCCAATAGAAGTCCTGGTGTGGCACTGTGGGTTAATGCACTGGACTGCAAACTCAGTTTAAATAACAGGTTAGCAGTTCAAGCTCACCAGCCACTCCTCAGAAATCCTATGCAGGGTCACTAGGTATCAGAACCAACTCAATGGTACTTAACAACAACAACAGCAAAACCTCATCCAGCCTCCATAGCCACCGCTCAACAAGCCCTGCATTTGTCAGAAGGCATATGGCTGGTACACTGCAGGGCACGTCACCTAAGCAAGCCTCTCACCTTGAGCACTCACTGGGGTTCTTTGTTGACTGGGCCACCAACTCACCTACCTGACCATTTGGGAGTTTTCCAGACTTGGAACAAAAGTCTACAGAGACGCATCAGAATGACTAGAGAACATTCAGTCTACAGAGACGCATCAGAATGGCTAGAGAACATTCAGTCTACAGAGACGCATCAGAATGGCTAGAGAACATTCAGT
>NW_006408546.1:9931516-9942872 GCF_000296735.1 Chrysochloris asiatica | reverse complement strand
CTAGAGAACATTCAGTCTACAGAGACGCATCAGAATGGCTAGAGAACATTCAGTCTACAGAGACGCATCAGAATGGCTAGAGAACATTCAGTGGTGGCAAGCAATGAGAACTGGGTGTATATACAGAAAGTGCCAGCAGTGAGAAGTCAGTGTGAAATTGTGCATACCCTGGGTTTCAGAAGGGCCTAGGTCTGGAGCACATGAAGCCCTGGATGAAGCCTTAACATATGGGAGGTGAAGTTGCTCTCAACTTCCTGGGGCTCTACTGACTCTTCACAAGCCCCTCAATTCCACCAAAGGAGATCCGGAGTCAGAAAAGTAAAACTGGTCATTGCATAGGCTGTGTGAATGCCTGAAGGACCATTCTTTGGGTCTGGCCTGAGGGTACCAGGTGAATTTTGGGCAGAGAAACTCAGGGCTACCAATCTTCCAGGAGGGCCTTTGATCTGGTGTAGCCACCAAGGGATGCTCCAATTCCATGTCAAATAGATGTCAAACAGCCTCCGAGAGCTGTGCGTGCCCCCACAACCTCCTCACTGAGCACCATATGAGCAAATAGATTTTGCCATTCCTACCCACTCACACCTTCAGACAATACAATCCACAAGTTCACTGTCAAGCACGATTTTCCTAGATGTATTTGCTTGAAACTCTCATTTTGAAACTCTACATGAACAAGTGCATTTGACCTAGTCCTGCTCTTCATGATTTCATTCACATTGAACAGATCTCATCTCTGAGCCTCAGTTTTCTCATCTCTAAAAGGCAGGTAACTCTACCACAGAAAGCTGTTAGAATGAAAACAGTTAGCATAGGGTCCAGCATAGAATCTATATCCAATACACATTTGTTTCATTCCCTCCATATTTCTCCTCTCCTTTCTTTCTTTCTTTCTTTCTCTCTCTTTCTTTTTCTTCCTCCATTTCTTCCTTCCTTTCTTCTTCCCTTCTTTCTTTCTTTTCAATTTTTATCTTCCCAGAAGAAAGATAAAACATCTTAATAGATCCTGACTCAGCTTCCTCTTCTCCAGTTAGATTCTACGTGTTGCTCTTCTCTAGACAGTCTCCACCTCCATTTCTTTCATAAATTGGTCTGTATACTATTTTCTGTACCAACAATGAGATTCATTCATCTCTGTATTTCACAACACCAAGCACAAGCTCTGGAACATAGTGGGTATGTTGGATAAATGAGATGGCAGAATTGGTAATCAGATGGGAGGTGGAATGAATAAATGAATGGGTGGGTGGATGGGTGAATGGGTGGATGTTAGATGGAAGAAACAGAAGGAAGGAGTTGACAGAAGTATTGAAGAGTAATATCTCAGTACTATGGATGGATGGGTGCATTGACGGCTAAGTGAGATGGATAGATGAGAGTGTGAGTAGCTGGGTTGACTAGATGGAGAGGATGGGAGAGTGTGAAAGAGTGAGGTACATGAGTATATGAGAGGATGCACTGGTGGTGGATTAGAGATGGGCAGATGTATGATTGGCTCTGAGCTGATGCAGGAAGATAAAGAAGAGTTAACTTCAATGCTCTATAACCATAATGGAGTGGCTAGCGGCAATAGAATCCAGGCTCTATTTTCCTTCCAACTTTATCCAAGCCCTCACCTGGTGAATCCACAAAGTGTTGGTGACGCAGCCCCAAGCATCACAATGCTCAGAGCCAAGAGTCAGGAGAAAGGGCACCAGCTACCCTCCCTGTCCACTACTTGGAAGGCTCCAGCTATAGAGAAGGGGAGCTAAGTGTACCAGCAGAACTTTGTCCTCACGCTCAGCACCCACAGTGCCCACTGCACTTCCCAGTCTACCTCTCCCTCAAGACAAGCTTGCATACTGGTCATGCCAAGGCTCAGCTTGGAATCACTAAGACATTGCCTTCACTAAATCAAGAGCTCCTTGAGAGCTGAAACACTCTGCAAGTTAAATAAATGGGTAATAAGTTTAGTGGCTGCCTTTGGAGGAGAGTAAGGTATGTTGGAAAATAGTGATAGACATTGTTATCAGTTGACTTGTTTCTCAAAAAAGATATGCCCAATTCCTACAGGCATATAAACTCACCGGTGACCACGTTGGTCTACTGGTGAGTGGAAGAGGTTGAAAGGCAGCAATGAAGATATGGGCTGAGTTCAACCATGATCCATAGACTCCTGTCAACCTAGAGATGAGAGAGAGAAGAGGAGGGGCTGGTTGGTCCGAAGTGTGGTGAGACCAGGGGACTCCTGAGCCCAGTGATGAGGACCTAGCCACAGAGGGCTAGAGCTGAGAGTGAAGTGTCCAGCTGATATGAAGTGAGGGGAGACACACAAGAACACCCAAACCTGCACATAGTACCCAATGACCTATTTTCGATAGCTTGATGATCAGAACTCAACTAGTGGAAGGTAAAGAAATTTGATAAAGGAAACAGGTGTAAATTGCTACAATTTGATGCACTTGGCCTATACTTACAGATGTAGAACCTGCTCAAAATACCAACTGAGAGGGAAGGAGTCTTCACATCAAGGATTAAACCTATGCCCTCTAGATACAGAGTTGATATGGATAGGCAACTTAGACATTGGCTACCTAAAATGGGGGTGGAGAGGCTATAAAGGCACAAAGTGCCTGACTTACAAGTTTTCAAGAGGAAATATAGTTTAAGAGTGTGCAGGGGAAGGTAGAATCCCAACTGAATTAATTTTCACCTTGCCCAGATGGGTGTGGTGAAAGGAGATGGGGATAAGATTCTTATGATTCATTAGTGAGTAACTGTTATCATGACAAATTTTGATTGTCACATCTGTAAGGGTAGAAGCAGTAACATAGAGGGGAAACTAATTAATTTTACATTCCAGGAACAGAGGACCCTAGGACCATCAAGGGAGAAGAGCAGGAGTGAAATGTAGGACCCTATTCAGAGAAGCATCAGCACCAGAGATGGAAGCAGAGATGAGGACATGGAGAGATAGAGCAGCTGAGGACTCTAGACTCATGGAAAGAGAAAGGCTGTGTGCTGGCAGCCAGGAGGCAGGTTTGCAGAATGTGACCTTTGATTGTTTAAATGATCATATATTCCTGATTTTTTTTGTGTGTGCACATCAAAACAGCAACAACAACAAAAACAGGGAATAGAAGCAAATACTGTTCAATGATGATGCATGGAGGGGATTGTAATCATTGCAATGAAATGAAATACGATAGGATGAATGCAAATCTGATGTTTTCCCATGTAAACTATCACTCAATTACAATAAAAGCTTTTAAAAATAGAAAAAGATAAACTCAAGTCCTAATCCCCAGACCCATGAATGTGACCTTACTTGTAAATAGCATCTAGTTGTTTAAATAAAAAATAGATATAATTGTTGTTGAGTGCTGTTGAGTTGATTCCAACCATAGTGACCCTGTATAGGGTTTCCAAGGAGCGACTGGTGAGCTCGAACCGCCGATCTTGTGGTTCAAACCAACTTCGCAGTCCAGTGCATTAACCCACAGTGCCACACCAGGACTCTGTAGATAGCATTTGTTATGTTATTATGAGATCATACTTGGGTTGGGTGGGCTCTAATTCAATATGACTGGTATCCTTACAGAGAGAAGAGACACAGACACAGTCATAGAGGGAAGGTGGTCATATAAAGAGGGAAGCAGAGACTGGAGTAAGGTAACAACAATGTAGAATGTGAAGGATTGTGGGAAACCACCGGGAGCAGGAGAGCGGCATGGAACACTTCCTCAGAGCTCTCAGGAGGAAGTAACCTTGGTGACATCTTAATTTTAGATTACTGGTCTCTGGAACTGTGAGAGAGTACATTTTTGTGGTTTTAAGCCACCTAGTTTGTGGTACTAAGGCAGGACTTAATCTAGGAGGCAGAGTTTGAACCTCAGCTCTGTCACTTACCAATGGCAGGACCTATACTAATCCCTATGGCTTTCCCAATGGTCATGTCCTCATCTGTGAAATCAGGGTCAGAATTGATACCACTTGACTCTCTCCTTTGACTGTGAGGAAATCATTGGGAATTGGTTTCTCATCTGGAACTTTTAAGGACCCACCTTGGGAACCTTGATAGATAATTCCCAAAGCTGAAAATTGCTCTGGCTAAGCCTCCTCACCCTGAGGACAGTACTAGGGCCCGTGGAGAGGGGTCCAGCAGGCTTCAAGAGGTAAACATGCCCCATTTTCAGGTTTCTGTAACTGGGGCTGTGCATAATCACCCTGACCTCAATCTTTCTCTGTGAATTATGGAAAGAGAGTTCTCTGAAAATGAGATATGTGAAAAAGTTCCACCAGGCTCCCTCTCCTCCCCTCATTTCATTCTCTCCAGTTTAATAAGGACCACGGCTTATTAGCTGTTCCCATCCAGTTCGCCTTGTCCTGTGCCTGCACACGTGAGGCTAAAAATACCCACGGCTCCTCTTAGAAGCTCTGCCCTAGGGACAGGACAGGCTGGATTCTGCAACACCACTGACGCTGGCTCCCTTGTGCCCCTGGGATCCAGGCCACCAAGTGTATTCTGCTTGGGCCAGAATCCTCCCAATAATCTCCTGGGGGTCTACAGTAATGATCAAAAGGCTGTTCTTAGTCCATTTTTGTTTTCTTTCAGACATTCCAAAGTCTTTTTCTGTGTTTCTTCTAACCACTTTATTAGACAATTTCACATTACCCAGGAGAGGGTCTATCTCCCAGGAGAATTGTGCCACTTAGAACACTGTCCTGGGCCCTGCAAATAGCCAGTCCAACTCTCAGCCTGTTCCTGGAAATGTGCTCCTTTTCACTAAAATCTCCAGAGTGGCAAGTATGTTAAGCTGATGCCAGGACTGGGTCATTAAGAAGCCACTGTTGACTCACTGGGAGAACTGTGTGGATGATTTCTTGACCATCTGTTTCTTTGTCAATAAAATGCCCATAAAGACATCAGCCCATCCTTGGGCTATAGTGAAGATTATGAGTTCATGGAAGTGAAAATGCTTGATCTGCATGAACTTGGTATGTGGGCTCCTTGTTGATATGGGAGAGGTAGGCTTATCAAAAAATATGCAAGGGACATTTCAATAGTTCGGTAATAAACACTTAGCAAAGCTGAAGAGGTAATCTCTCTATGGGCTTCCATGTGCCACTGGATACCTCTCTTGGCATTGCCCAAGATATTTTGGAAATGGTGGTGAGAGACATATTGATTTTCATCATCTCCATCCACAGGGAAAGGCCAAGAATGCCATAGAGTATTAAGATTCTGGAATTCAAACTACCTGTAATTTGGAGTGCAGTGCTTCCCTCATTTGCACAACATTAGATACAAGAGGATAAGATTTTAATGAGGCATAGCCATAAAAATATGGAAAGTCAGTTAAGTTGTCATGGGCAGAAATGCTGAGACAGGGAATGGCTGACAGGCTAGTCAGGGAAAGCAGTAGCTGCAAGGTTGAGAATGGGAACTGTGTGCACCAGAACAAGTCCCGGGCTTATGGGATCTGCTGAAAAGGTGGCTGTGTGGCATTATGCTGCACTGTCTCACAATTGAGTTCTCCCCAAATCCATGCTCCAGATGGTTCCATCAGCGGAATAGGAAGGTGTCTTTGGAGCCGCTTGTCCTAATTTAACCTGTTTCTTCTCCATTCCCAGAAGGTCTGTGAGAAACACACTGAAGAGCAAATGCTAGAAATCTCTGGAAAGCTCAGTTAGTTCTGTTGATGTCGTTGAGTGCTGTTGAGTCAGTCTGACTCACAGCGACCCTATATAGTGTTTTTGAGAGTGGCTGGTAGGTTGTAACTGCCAATCTTGCAGTTCACAGTCCAGTGTTGATCCTACAGCATCACACCAGGGCTCCAGTTGTTAGACTCGGGTTAAAAGGAGAAGTCTTGGCTAACAGAGAACATAACCTCTGTCAGAATTGATTTAAACATTCGTTGGGCACCTTCAGTGTACAACACACATACGAGGCACAGTGCAGGGGAGAGTCCGAGGTGTAAAGATGACTTCACCATAGACTTTTCTTATGAAATAGGAAAGAGCTCAGCTCGCTGGGAGGAGTATTCTTTTTCCTATATATATTTCAGTATCTGTGGTATCCCAGTAGGAAAAGGAACAAAGGATAAAAATCCAAACGAAATACAAAAGAGAAAAACAAAAAACAAAAAATAAATTTATGTTTGCAAAGTGCTCAGTTTCAGGGGTGATGAAAATTATTAGTTGCTATCTGTAATTATATCACAATGGTTTATGTAATGACAAGTACTCAAGTACGCTTGTGACGGTGTGTGGTAAGGTGACAGGCACAGCTAGTGAGATTGTAAATAGGCACAATCTTTCTGGAAGGTGATTTGACATTATATCTACCTCCAGCCTTAAAATAGTCATAACCTTTGACTCAGTAATTCCACTTCCAGGAATCTATTCTAAGGAAATAATCAGATACATGGTCAAAGGTACAAACACAAAGATATTTATCATCATGTTGTTTATGAAAATGGAAAATACGAACCAAACCAAAAGTCTAATAACAAGAAAATGGGCAAGTGGATCATGACAAATCAATGTAATTAGCAATTAAATAGCCTTTTAAATTGGGCTGTGAAGCGTCCTCAGTAATCTACTCACTGTATGTGTTGAATGGGAAAATAGTGATACAAAACTGTGACCCAAAGTTGAAATGTAAATACATAGTTATTTATTATAAGGAGCCTTCATAGCATAGTGACTAAGCACTCGGCTGCTAACTGAAAAGTCAGAGGTTTGAACCCACCCTCTGCTCTGAGGGAGAAAGATGTAGCAGTCTGCTTGCATAAAGATTAGAGCCTTGGAAACCTATGGGGCAGCACTACTCTGTTCTAAAGGGTTGCTATAGAGCAGAATTGACTTGATGGCAACATGGGTTGGAATTACATGTACTGGAATAGAGATGGAAAGAGATGCTAAATAACAAAATGTTTTTAAAAAATTATTATCTCAACATGATGGTACTTAAGTGGTTTTATTTTCTTATTTCTATAACTTTTGTTATATAAGTTACATACATATTTGCTATATACGTATTTGCTATATATATGGTATATGTTGTTGTTGTTGTCAGGTGCCATCGAGTCAGAACCGACTCATAGCGACCCCATGCACAGCAGAAGGAAACAATGTCCGATCCTGGGCCAACCTCACTACTGCTGCCACACTTGATGGCATCAGTGATGCCGCCTGGCCAATCCATCTCATTAGGGGTCTTCCTCTTTTTCTCTGACCCTCCACCTTACCCAGCATGACATCCTTCTCCAGCGACTGTTCCCTCCAGACAATATGTCCAAAGTATGAGAGACGAAACTTAGCCATCTTGGCCTTCAAGGAGCACTCTGGCTGCACTTCTTCCAAAACATCTATTGGTTCTTTTGGCAGTCCATGGCACTTTCAGTATTCTCCTCCAACACCACAACTCAAAGGCATTAATTCTTCCACGATCTTCCTTATTCACTCTCTAGCTTTCGCATCCATATGAGGTTATAGACATCAGAAATAATGAAGTAAAAGATTTCAACAGAAATTTTCAAAAGGCAACACCAGAAAATGAAGTAAAATATTTTCATGAAATGTGCAAAGATCTTGGAGTTAGTAAAGAAAAAGGGAAGAACACGCTCAGCATTTCTCAAACTGAAAAATTAAAGAAAAAATTGCAACATTGAGTTGTAATATTGAAGGATTCTGTGAGCAAAATGTTGACTGATGCAGGAAGCATCAAAAGAAGATGGAAGGAATACACAGTCCACTGTACCAAAACAAGGTCATCATTCAACCATTTCAGGAAGTAGCATGTAATCAAGAACCGATGATGTTGTTGTTGTTAGGTGCCATTGAGTCAGTACTGACTCATAGCAACCTTACGCACAGCAGAACAAAACACTGTCCGATCCTGAGCCAACCTCACTACTGTTGCCACGCTTGAGTCAATCAATGCTGTCACTTGGCCAATCCATCTCACTGGGGGTCTTTCTCTTTTTCTCTAACCTTCTACCCTACCAAGAACTGATGATACTGAAGAAAAATGCCCATGCTGTACTGAAGGCATTAGTGATAAACAAGGCTCCAGGAATGACTAGAATACCAATTGAAATGTTTCAAGACACTGCTATCGCACTGGAAAGCACTCACTAGTCTATGAACTTTGGAAAGCAGCTACTTGGCCAACTGATTGGAAGAGATTTGCATTTGTGCCCATTCTAAAGAAAGATGACACAAGAAAATGTGAAAAAATATTGAATAATATTGTTAATATCAAATAAGTAAAATTGTACTGAAGATAATTAAAAAATGGTTGCAGTAGTGTACCAAAACATTTAAGCCAGATCAGAAAAGGACATGGAACAAGGAATATCATTGTTGATGTCACATGGATCTTTTTTTTACCATACTTATTCAATCTCTGTGCATGGCATCAGGATTGGAGGAGATCTCATTACCAATGTGCAATACGCAGATGGCATAACCATGCTTGCTGAAAGGAAAGAGGACTTGACACACTTACTAATGAAGATCAAAGACAGTAGTCTTCGGTATGAATTGCAACTCAACATAAAGAAAGTAAAAAATTCTCACAACTAGGCCAATAAGACAAGTCATGATAAACACAGAAAATATTGAGGTTGTCAAGGATTTTATTTAACTTGGATCCACAATCAACATTCATGGATGTAGAAATCAAGAAATCAAGCGACTTACTATGTTGGGCAAATCTGTTGCAAAAGACTTCTTTAAAGCATTAAGAAGTAAACACTTTGAAGACTAAGATGCACCTGTGCCAAGCCGTGATATTTTCAATCGCCTCACCATATGCATGGGAAAGGTGGACACCGAATAAGAAAGAGCAGAGAAGAACTGATGTATTTGAACTATGGTGTTGACAAAGAATACTAAATTTACTGTGGACTGCTTGAAGAGTGAGCAAATCTGTCTCAGAAGTACAACCAGAATTTTCCTTAAAAGCAAGGATGTTGAAACATTGTCTTATATACTTTAGGCATGTTATAAGGAGGGACCAGTTCCTGGATAAGGATATCATGTTTGGTAAAGTAGATAGTAAGCAAAAAGAAGAGGATCCTTAATGAGATGATTTGACACAGCGGCTACAGCAATGAACTCAAAGACAGGAACCACTATTCGGATGATGTAGAACTAGGTAGTATTTTATTCTGTCGTACAGAGGCTTGCTACGCATCAGAATTGGCTTTTAACAACAGCATAACTTCTGCACTTTCTATTTTTAGTAATGAGCACGCATCTGTCCAAAATTAGAAAATACCTTATGACGATTGTTTCTTTCATTTTAGAGTAAAAACCAAGCAATTTAGAGCAATGGCATCCAATTTATTAAGTTCTAATGGGATCTGGGAAACTGAAACAATGCAGGTTCTTCTCAGCTCAATTATCCTTTTATACTCCTTACCAGGCTGCTGGTAAGGTTGGTGGTTTGAGTCCACCCAGAACAAGTCAGAAGAAAAGTCTGATGATCTGCTTCCCTAAAAATCAGCTATTGAAACCCTTATGGATCACAGTTCTACTCTGACACTGAGTCAGAATTGACTCAATGGAAACTTGTTTGACTTTATTCCTTGCATAGCAAAAGAATATGTCCACTACATCAATATAATCTCTTCTATCCAACAAAGGAGTCCTGGTGTTGCACTGTGGGATAATGCGTGGAATTGCGAAGTCAGTTAGAACCACAAGGTTGACAGTTCAAGCTCACCAACTGCTCCTCGGAAATCCTACCTGGGGTCGCTATGGGACGGAACTGACTTGACAGTGCTTAACAACAACAACAACCTCCAGTAAAGGCAAGGGTCTATGGGATGAGCCAAAATTCAAGACTGAATACCCCAACTGCAGCCCTTTATATATTAACACTCAGTTTCTTCAGCAAAGGTTTAATGGGTGCTAAAGTTCTAAGAAGCTAAATCAGAAAACAAGAGGGGTTACAGAAGATATGTTACTAGGGACACGAATAGAGAAGAAATCAAAAAAAAAATTCATTTTTGGAACTAGGTCATTTCCCAACCATTAACATTGAAAACCTAGAAGAGAGCAGGTGTCATAATTACACAAAGTGGAAGATGCTTACCCAAAAGGAGCAGACGGGTGAAAATTGCTGCCTCTGCAGCCACCAGCTCACCCTGCCCTCCTCCCTGGATACGGCTTGCAGACAAGTTATTCCATCAGTTCAAATCCACATAAACTAGTTGTCTGTCAGTTTGTTGTATTGTGGTGGCTTGTGTGTTGTTTCCTGATGGAACACAATTCAAAATGAGAGAAATAGCTACAAGCATCCATTAATAACCTGAACATGGAATGTATGAAGAATTAATCTAGGAAAATTGGAAGTTATCAAAAATTAAATGGGATGAATAAAGATCGATATCCTAGGCATAAGTAAGCTGAAATGAACTGATATTGGCCATTATGAATCAGGCAATCATATGGTTTACTATACTGAGAATGACAAATTAAAGAGGAGTAGCATCACATTCATCATTAAAAAAGAGCATTTCAAGATCTTTCCTTAAGTATAATGCTGTCTGTGATAGGATAATACCCAATCACCTACAAGAAAGGCCAGTTAATACAACTATTATTCAAATTTATGCACCAACCACTAAAGCCAGTGATGATGAAAATGGAAAATTCTACCAACTTTTTCAGTCTGAAATTGATCAAATATGCAATCAAGATATACTGATAATTGCTGGTGATTAGAATGAGAAAGCTGAAAACAAAAAGAAGGATTACTTGTAGAAAAATATAGCCTTGGCAATAAAATGATTCTATAGATCGCATGACAGAATTTTTCAAAACCAACGACTACTTCTGTACTTAGTATAGAAATGCCTTTTTTCAATAATATAAAAGATGACTATATATGTGGACCTCACCAGATGGAATACATAGAAATCACACTGATTACATTTGTGGGAAGAGATGAAAGAGAAACTCAATATCATCAGTCATAACAAGGCCAGGGGCCAACTATGGAAAGACCATCAACTGCTCACATGCAAGTTCAGTCTGAAGCTGAAGAAAATTAAAACAAGTCCAAGAAAGTCAAAATATAACCTTGATCCAGCCTTCAGTATGAATCACAGCTCAATGTAAAAAACAAAAAAAAATCCTCACAATTGAACCAATAAATAACATTATGATATACAGAGAAAAGAGAGAAACTGTCAAAGGCTTCATTTTGCTTGGATCCACAATCACCACTCATGGACTATATCCCACCTTGATCATATCCCACCTGAATTTAGAGACCGTCTCAAGAACAGATTTGATGCATTAGACACTAATGACCAAAACCCAGAAGAGTTGTGGGACAAAGTCAAGAACATCATACAGG
>NW_006408546.1:9912501-9930491 GCF_000296735.1 Chrysochloris asiatica | reverse complement strand
CCAAAAGAATTGGTTGATGATCAACCATTTCAAAAGGTACCATATGATCAAGAACTGATGAAAAAGTGCAAGATGCGCCGAAAGCATTGTTAAAACAAACAAACAAACAACAACAATAACAAGGCTCCAGAAACTGATGGAATACAAATTAAAATGCCTCAACAAACTGATTCAACACTGAAGACACTCATTTATGCCGAGAAATTTGGGAAACAGTTACTGGCAAACTGCTTGGAAGAGATCTATATTTGTGCCCATTCCACAGAAAGGTGACCCACACTGAAATGTGGAAATCATTGAGCAGTATCATCAATATCACATGCAAGTAAAATTTTGCTAAAGATAATTAAAAACAATTGCTGCAGTACATCTACAGGGAGCTATCAGAAATTCAAGTCAGAGTCAGAAGAAGACATGGAATGAGAAATATCACTGCTGACATCAGCTGAATCTGGGCTAAAAGCAGAGAATACCAGAAAGATGTTTACTTGTTTTTTTATAGACTACGCAAAGGCTTTGGGTTGTGTGGATCATGACAATCTACGGACAACATTGCAGAGAACGAGTATTCCAGAACACTTAATTGTGCTCATGAGGAATCTATACACAGACAGAGGCATATATTCAAACAGAACAAGGGATTACTGAATGGTTTAATATCAGGAAGGCTATATACCAGAATTATAGCCTTTCACCGTACTTATTCAGTCTATACGCTAAGCAAGTACTCTGAGAATATGGATTATAGAACATGGCATCAGAATTAAAGGAAAAAATCATTAATAACCTGTTATATGCAGATGGCCTTGCTTTCTGGAAGCAAAGAGGACTTAATACTTATTGGTGAACATCTAAGACTACAGCATTCAGTATGGATCATAGTTCAAAGTAAAAAAAACAACAAATAAAAACTCACAACTGGACCATTAATTAACATTATGATACACAGAGAAAAAAGTGAAGCTGTCAAAGATTCCACTTAGCTTGGATCCACACTCAACACTCATGGAAGCAGCGCTCAAGAAATCAAAGAATGTTTTGCATTAGGCAAATCTGCTGTACAAGATCTCTTTAAAGTCTTAAAGAGCAAAGATGTCACTTTGAGAACTAGGTGTACCTGACCCAAGCCGTGGTATTTTCAATCATTTCACATGCATGTTGAATAAAGAAGACCATAGAAAGATTGATGCATTTGAACTATGGTGTTGGTAAAGAATATTTAAAGTACCATGGGATACCAGAAGAACACAGGACAATCCAGTAAGGATGGAGAGATTTCCTCTGTGTGCTTTAAACATGTTGTCAGGAGTGATTAGTCCCTGGAAATAAACATCATGGTTGGTAAAGCGGAATGTCAGAGAAAAAGAGGAAGACCCTCAACAAGATAGACTGACACAATGGCTACAATGTGCGGATGGTGCCGGACTGGCAGTGTTTCTTTCTTTTGTGCATAGGATCACTATGACTGGGAGCCGACTCGACTACAAGACTACACATGCCCACTGTAAGGAAGTAGCAGTACATGTTGGGTCAGAGGCATCTTCAATAGACGTTATCACCACAAGCCAGTCAGACCAAAGAGTTAGGGGAAGTCCTTCAAGGGCCAAGGTCTCAAGAAACCCAGGTGATATCACTCCAGATTGGACCAGCGTCTTTAAAATCCTCCTCAAAGCCACTGCCCACTGGGGAACATTTACATCCCTTTATGGGGATGAGAACATGTAGATCATTCTTTGATATAAACTCCTGCACCCAACAATCTCACAGATCCTCAAGACCTCCATGCTTGTGTACCTCAGCTGTTAGTGCCATCACGTAGCACGAGTTTATGATGACCATGTACAAGGGAATAAGATGGTGTCCAGACCAGTGTCATCTTTCCAAGTGTTGCTATGCTCAAGTTCATTATTACAGCCACTGTGCCATTTGAGTGCCTTCCATTACAGGGGACTCATCTTTCAGCACTCTACTCAACAGTATTCTTTTGTGATCCATACGGTTTTCACTGGCTAATTATGGAAAGCAGATCACCACGCCTTTTATAAACCTGCCCTTTCCTCTCAAAGAGCCCAAATCGTGTCCCCCTAAAATCAGTAGTAGCAGTACTTCACAGATGTTCTTTCTAGTCTCACTAAGTCATGCACACACTTAATGAAACCCAGAGGCTCCTGGTGTATGGAAATCAGACTCCTGGCCACCACTTTTGTCCCTTGCCACTGTCCCAATTTTTTCATTACTGGTGCCACGGGGCCTGAAAAATCTGTCCCCAAAGGGACTTCAGTTCAAAAGTTTTCTAAAAGCCTCCAAAGAGGCTTCAGGGCCTTGTCTTAAGGTGTGTTTACTGTAACTACTCAGAATATCTTGCCTGAAGGCTGATGGCTGCTCTGTCTCAGTTTACAGTCATACAATAGCCATATTAGAGTGTTATATAGCGTAGTGGTTACGAATCGGGCTGCGAACCACAGGGTCAGCAGTTCGAAACTACCAGCTGCTCTGCAGGAGAAAGATGAGGCTTTCTGCTCCTTTAAAGATTTACAGCCTCAGAAACCCTGTTCAGGGTTGCTATGGGTTGGAACCAACTTGACGGCACTTAAAAACAGCAACATAGGAGGGACCAGTCGCTGGAGAAGGAGATCATGTTTGGTAAAGTGGAGGGTCAGATAAAAAGAGGAAGACCTCCAACGAGATGGATTGGCCAAGTGGCAGTATCAATGGACTCAAGTGTGGCAACAACAGTGAGGTTGGCCCAGGATCGGGCAATGTTTCGTTCTGCTATGGGTCGGTACTGACTTGATAGCACCTAACCACAACAACAACATAGAGTGAGGTACCAAGAATTAGGATGCCACCTGGTACTTGTGAGATAATTGTGGGACCTTAATTATGACTACTGAGGAGCTCTGGTAGCGTAGTGATTACGAATTGGGCTGCGAACCTTAAGGCCAGCAGTTCAAAACTACCAGCTGCTCCGCGGGAGAAAGACAAGGCATTCTGCTCCAGTAAAGATTTACAGCCTCGGAAACCCTGTACAGGGTCGCTATGGGTTGGAACCGACTCGACAGCACTTAACAACAACAACAATTATGACTACTAGGGCCTCGGTTTTCTCATCTATAAAATGGAGCTAACAAGAAGGCACATCCTGTTGAGTGGGGAAATGCGCACACAGCATTCATAATGAGTAGCATCGGGCTGAAGGATGGGAGAGAGGAGAGCTGTGCTCTCCTATGAAGAGGCTGAAGCTTCACAAATCTGATGTCAGTTCTTCAAGAAAAGGATTCCATGATTCACTGGTTCCTGCATTATGACAGAGCAGAGACATAGGGGAGGGAGTCAACTCTCTGCTCCACAGAGATTCAGGGTTGGTTCTAGTCTCTTCTACCCATCCTCACCATATTCATGAGCCCCTCCCCAGAGCAGGAGTCTGACCGGAATACAGGAAGCTGCTATAGCTATAGCTAAGCCATCACTAAGTACTTTATCTCAGTTAATCCCAACAATATCCTCACCCATTTGATAGATAAGGAAATCTGAGATGCAGAGAGGCTGCATACCTTGCCCAAGGTCACTATGCTAGGAAACCTGCATTCTGCCTGGCAGAACTGCATGAGGGGAGGGCGGGTGCTGGTGGATTGACTTATTTCCTAAATGTGGTGGGTATGAAGCCAGAGCTGGGATGATTGTCCACATCCTGTTAACTATTGAAATGGTTTAAAAGAGACTTGGCATTCCCCCAGGAGCTCCAAGGATAGTGTGGGGGTGAGCGTCAGTGTCATGCCTTGCAGGATGGCTAGACTGCAATTGGCAGGGAGGGCCAAAGAGGTTTCCCACAAAGAGGGAAGAGCAATAATAAAAACCCAGAAGTGGGAGTGTGCCAAGTCAAGCTAGTCAAGAGTCTTTGAGAAGCCTACAGTAGCTGTCACAAAGGTTTCTGGGACATTCCTTTATGTCTTGTATCCCATCTCACGAAAAGCTGGTGGGGTTTGGAGACTGGGACTCTGACAATTGCTCTTCCCAAATTACCGCAGTCTCTGTGCACCTCATTCCCTACTGCAAGAATAAGGAAAGCATACAATGTCTACAAATCCCTGCTAAATTCCTTTCTGGTACTGGTTAACCTACTATGTCTCATGAGAAACCTATTTTTTGGAGTCTCAAGAGAGGTAAAAGTGTTATGCCTGGGAAGTGGATGTTACTGGTATCTAGTGAGTGGATCCCAGAAATGCTGCTAAATATCCTACAATGTATGATACAGTTCCCACAACAAACAATTACTATTCTTGCTACTGTTGTTGAGTGCTGTACATAGATTTTGATCATAGCAACTCCATGTGGCATGGTAGAATTGCCTCACAGGGTTTTTTACGCTATAATCTCTATGCGAGCTGATGACCTGGTCTTTTATTCTTGTGGAGCTGCTGGGTGAGTTCAAATTGCCAAGCTTTAAATTAATGTTGTTGTTGTTAAGTGCCATGGAGTCAGTTCCAACCCATCAGACCCTGTATAGGGTTTCCAAGGAGCAGTTGGTGAGGTTGAACCAACAACCTTGTAGTTCAAACTGACTTTGCAGTCCAGCACATTAGCCCACAGCGCCACACCAGGACTCCTTAGGTTAAGAGTTGAGTGCTTAACCATTGTAGCACAAAACAATCATCTGGCCCAAACTTTTGAAGCAGAGGAATGCTGCTTCAAAGAAATTGCTTTCAGACATGTTAGACAGGAAACCCCCAACCATTCTCCTGAGTCTCTGGCTAGCACATTCTCTTCTTTTCCATTCCGCACCACAAGCTGACTGCTGACATTCACAAGTGTTCATTCCCCTGGTTCTTTCCCCAACTGCGCATCCCAGATCACCCTTTTTTCCCCCAAAAGGCAGCTCAGGAGGGTGGACCAAGTCCCTGAGCAACACTTCCCACCAAGATAGTGAGGGTGGAGAATGGGGTAGGAAGGAAACAAATGTCAGGTGAGGAACTTTTAGCTTCCTCCTCCTCCCCACTCAGCCCCATCCAGGGTGTGGTTGCAAAGGAGCTTTTGTTTGTGCCCCAAACAACCTGCTCCTGAAGAAGTTAGGTGGGGGACCCTGCAAGCAGGGATCTGCTCAAGCAATCTCTGAGACCCCAAGAACTTCACATAATCCATTGTTCATAATTCCCCAACCCTCTAGAAAGTCGTAAAGTGTGTCCACCTGGGTCCTGAGGGGTTCTGCCTAAGATGCAACTGACCTTCCCTTTCTTTAGACACCTGCTAGGTGAGAGGAGATGCAGTGCCTTTACATGCAGACCAAACTGTGAGACCCATGCAGAAGGGGAAGACTATCAAAGTCTGAGGATGTAGCTGTGAGACCCCCTCATTACAGACTTGCTTGTCACATCACAACTCCAAATGAGGTAAGAACCACAGATCACTCACTAGGAACCAGGCACTTTACAGCTTGCACAACATTTATGAGATTTGTCATCATTTCCATGAAACAAACAAGAAAATGAAGGGGAAATGGCTTGTCCAAGGTCTGTCAGTCAGCAAATGGGAGAGTAGGGATTGGAACCTAGACTTGTATGATTACAGGCTGCCTCCATAGGTAAGGTAGCAGCTCTCAGGGACCATGCTGCAAGTGGGGAGTCAGTACACACCAATGAGGGGAGGAGTCCTAACAACAAAACCTTCTATGTGGGTGTCATTTATTAACTTGGGTGAAGCCTCAAGTTAGGTGACTGCCCCCCAGTCTGGTGGGCTTAGGCATCAAGGACCACGAGGCAGATGACAGTGTAAACATTCCTGAGACCTGCAGCCAAACACACTGCCACTGCTGGCCAGGCCCGAGTAAAAATAGAACGGTCTCTCAGGTCCAGCTCTATGACAGCAGAGCAGGCAGGCATGCTCCTGATGTCCTGAGCTTCCTCCTCTACCCTCAAACCCCTCAACCCCCAGGGCAGGAACTAGGTTCTAGAAGGAAAAAAGTGTTTGTTTAAGACTTTCACTGCAGGGGAAAGAGGAGTATTAGGTTAACGTCCAGTGGGCATGTTCCAAGATCTGAAGAGGCCATAATTGGGGGAGGGGCGAGGAGGTGGGGGGGCTGTCCTGATCGAACACCCTGACCCACCCGGTTAATGAGTGGGGTCGAAGCCAAAATTTGGCCAACTTTCCCACGTCTTGCTATTTAGTCTGGATTCCTCTTGCTGTGTTTCCTTTTCCTGAAAGGACTGTCACTGTTGACAGCTCTGACATTTTTACATTTGTTAGTGGTTTCCCTGAAGGGGTGGGCTTCAGGCCCTCCTTGAATCCGGCAGAGCTCTGCTAGCGCTTCTAGCTCGAAGGCGGGAGGCAGGGAGCGCGGGGAGGGAGGCTCTGGAACCAGCCGCCTCTGTCGGCTGCGGCCTCCAGTGCAGGTCAGGGCTTGGCTCCGGGATTTCCTTTCAAAGGTGACTTATAGCCGCTTCATTAGGGTAGCGCCCTCCCGCGAGAGCACTAATGGCGTGTTTGGCAGAGTCAGCGAAACGAGGCGCCCAGCGGCCAGGCGGCGGGGGAGCGCCCTCTCCCGCGCCCTAGCCCTCGTCCTCTCCCGCGCCTGGCAGCGGCGCGCACGGGGCCATTTGCAGCGCAGGCAGCCTCGCAAGCGGCCGCGGCGCTCCAGCCGGGAAGGAGGCGGCACCATGGAGCTGAAGAAGGACAGCAACGCCGTGACCATCGACATGCTGCTGATCGTGCACTCGGAGAAGCGGCGCGCCACACAGGGCACTCACTCGGACGGGCAGGGGGACCCCGGCGCGCCGCTGCAACGCCGAGGAGGTAACGCACGCCGAGCGCGGGCACCCAGGCTCCTTGGCCTCCTTGCCCCAGGGCTTGCCCGCTGAGGGGCGCTTCAAGCACTCTGGAGCGAGGTCAGCAAGACCGACCCTCTCCGAGCTGCTGCCTCAGTCCAGTGGCAACCCTCAGTCTGATGATTGTCCCAAATTGTCTTCCCACTCAGGCGGGAGGGTGCTTTAATTCCCACCTTCACTCCCCACCCCAGCCTGTTTTCTTTCAGTCACTCCCAAAAAGTTGCCGATCATGGTGTGAAGATGCCCTCGAGGAAGGGTGCAGCGGTCAGAATTGCCGCCCTCACAGGGCACACTGAAGGCACTGGGAGCCTGGAAATTTTGTGTGGGGTCGGGTGCTGTTGTAGAAGACTTTGAGCTCCCTTGTGACCGCATACAATGGCCTCAGTTTCCCCATTCTTGAGCCTCTCCTCCAGCCTTGGATATATTGTTGTTAAGTGCCCTGGAGTAGGTTCCGACTCATAGCCATCCTGTTAGGGTTTCCGAGGAGCGACTGGTGGGCTTGAACTGCCAACTTGTGGTAGCAGTCCAGTGCTTATCCTACAGCGCCACAGATAGAAGGCATAAAGTGTAAAAGGCTTGAGTTGGGTGAGATTTGAAATCCGTTTCAATTCAAATCTGTTCTTCCCATTTCAGTTTATTCATTAGTTTTATGAGTCCTACAGTGGAGCTGCAGGATAATGCTCTGGACTGCAAGGTCAGGTTGAACCGCAAGGTCAACAGTTCAAACCCATCAGCCGCTCCTCAGAAACCCTAAACAGGGTCACTATGAGTCGGGACCAATTCGATGGTAGTTAACAACAACAACAACAACAGCAGACTTACTAATTGGGAAGGTTGTTGTTGCTGTTGTTGTTGTCAAGTGCCATCAAGTCGATTCCGACCCATGATGACCCTGTATAGGGTTTCCAAAGAGTAGCTGGTGAGCTTGAACTGCCAACCTTGTGGTTCAAGCCGATTTTGCAGTTCAGCTCAACTGGGAAGGCAGACTAGTAAAATGAATGTAAAGCGATGTGAAGAAGGCCTAGTGGTTCTGTGATTAAGTACTTGTGGTTAAGGTTAGCGATTGGAACTCACCAGAGACTCTGTGGGAGAAAAAGCATGGTGATCTGATCCCATCAAGATTACAGCCTTGGAAACCCTATGGGGCAGTTTTATTCTGTCCTAAAGGAATACTAGTGGTGGGAGTCCTGGTATGATTCTGTAGGATGAGCACTGGCCTGTTAACCTCAAGGTCATTGGTTCAAATCCACCAGCCGCTCCTTAGTAACCCTATATAGGTTAGCTATGAATCAGAACTGACTAAATGGCACGTAACAACAAAGGAACCCTGGTGGCACTGTGGGTCAGGCATCAGTCTGTCAACTACAAAGCCTGCAGTTCAAACCCACCATCCTGTCTACCAGAAAAAGACCCTATATAGGGTCTCTATGGAGTCCTGGTGTGGCGCTGTGACTTAATGCGCCAAACTGCAAAGCCGTTTGAACTGCAAGGTCGGTGGTTCAAGCTCACCAGCTGCTCCGTGGAAACCCTATACAGGGTCACTATGGGTCGGAATCGACTCACTGGTGCTTCACAATAAGGGTCTCTATAAGTCAGAATTGACTTAGTGGCGGTAGGTTTGGTTTGGATAGGGTCACTAAAATATACTTAATGGTAAGGGACTTGGTATGGGGGAGGTGTAGAGGAGTCCTGGTAGGCACTATAAGATACGCATTAGTCTGTTAAATGCAAGGTTGGCTATTCAAACTCACCAGCCGCTTCTTGGAAACCTTATACAGGTTCGCTATGAGTCAGAACCAAATCGATGGCACTTAACAACAGAACTACAATGGCAACTGAAAAGTTAGTTGTTCAAATCCCCTCCACCACCCCCTGACCCCCAGGAGACCACAGAAGAAAAGGCTTGGTAAAACAGGGCAACATTTGCCAGAAACCAAAGATGAGAATACAGGGAGGGACAGAGAAACTGTACATACGGAAACAGGAACCCAGGGAGGAAATGGTGAGAATGCTGGCACATTGCAATGATTGCAACCAATGTCACTGAACAATCTAGAGAAACTAGTTGCTATGTAAATTTCACCTAAAGCACAATACCACGTTTAAAAAAGAAAAGGCTTGACAACTTGATTCCACAAAGATTATTGCCAGCAAAGTCAATGGAGCGATTCTACTCTGACACATAAGGTCGCCATGAGCTAGAATTGACTCGCCAGCACAAAACAGCAGCAGTGAGACTGTAGAAAGTAGGACCCAGGGGATCCAACCCAATATGAACAGATTTTAGATGGATAGTAATGGAGGTTTCAATAAGCCCCTCAGAAGTTTTGGAGTCTTGGGTCTATGATGAAGCCTTGGGAGCCCTCGTGGAAGAGGTTGGTATGAGCGTGCACTAGGCTGACTGAGCGCCAGTTTTGGAGGAACAATGCTTGACAGACCATTGGGGAAAATGACTTCTGCCTCCTGCTTCCCCTCAGCATTGGTGCTTCTTAGAGTTCCTGCTACCACACTACCCCCAACTCTTCTGTCCTCAGAGCCCATGTGCATACTTGTCCCAAAAAGCCACAGTGCCGTGGATGCCCCTTTCACACAGGCACCTTTTGGAGAGGGAGGCAGGGGAAGGAAATAAATTCTGAAGGGCTGAGAATGTTGACAGGTGCTCGAGTTTGGGGAGGGATTTGGGGGCCAGGAGTTGTTTTGGTTAGTTAGTTCTTTATTTCCCAGATCTGCTCCTGGGAGAAGGAAAACTAGCCCTCCCAGGATATTTGTAATTAAGGAATTCACAAAAGTTACTACTACACACACCTTAATGTAGAGGGCACTCCAGTGTGCAGCAAGACCCCGTTCTCAGTCAGCTTGAGAGTCACCACATCCCATGTCCCCTCTGAATACATCTTAAGGGCTCTGACACTAGAAAGAGTGGGTGAAGAATGCAGAGAAGTCCAGGAAACACCAGGTGCTAGGCCTGCCTTCTGCCCAGTACATAGACCCCATGGCCCTAGACAATGTACTTCACACTCATGACTCAGAGAATATAGACCCCTGCTTGCTGCTCTTTTCTGCTGATATTTTTCTCCAAATATTTGCCTGATGGAAGTTTCTCCCAGACTCACATATTCACAGGCAGTGCTGTACCAGAGCAGAGGAGAGGCACAGTGCACACCTCCAGGTCTACTGGAGGTAATGATGGTGTCCAAGGGATCCCCAATTAAGCTAGCTTGCAGGCCCGCTCCTCAGGACACAGCCTGAGGGAGAGAAAACACTGAACAAGGCCAATTTATTATAGGGCCTCCAGTAGGTGCACAAGATCCAAAGCAAATCCACTCCTGCTTCTAGACAGCTCCTACCTCCCATTCACTCCAGGTCCTCAACCGGGAAGTAGATCTTCCTCAGCTGTGTAAAAGAGAGGGCCTGAGCTCCATGTTAGAAAAGAAGGATGCCACATGGCATAAACCTGAGTAGGGAAGGAAACAAGTGACACTTTTTCTGTGGCCTTGTAGTTAGAAAAGAAAGTGCTGGTGTGGGTAGACTGGGTCCCCAGGAATTTGTAGTGCAAGGCCCTGGGACTCTCTCTCTCTCCCCTTTTCTCTAGGCCCCTAGCATTTTCCACGCTATTTCATTAGAGCCAACTGGTGCTGTCAGATTGACTCTGATTCACGATAACCCCGTGTGTGTCAGAGTAGAACTGTGCTCCATAGTATTCTCAGTGGGTGATTTGGGGGGAAATAGATCGCCAAGACTCCCTCCTGAGGGGCCTCTGGAAGAACTCAATCCTCCAAGCTTTCTATTAGGAGTCAAGCACACTGTCTGCACCACCCAGGGACTCTTTCCTTAGAGTGTTGTTGTTGTTATTGTGAATGCCCTCAAGTCAGTTCTCACTCATAGAGGCCCTATAGAGGTTTTCCAAGGAGGGGCTGTTGGGTTTGAATCACCAGCCTTGCAGTTAGTAGTCCAGTGCTTATCCTGCAGCACCATACCAGGATTCCTTAGAAACCAGGGTTTCTCAAAAATGTGTCTGGAAGCCCTCATCCCTAGCAGAAAGGAGAATTGATGTATTCATCTGACAGTGGAGGAGGTAGCCTAAAGCTGCTTGCAAGGCATCTGAAAGTTTTGGAGTCTTAGATCACATGACCCTGTTGTTGTTGTTGTTGTTGTTAAGAGCCATCAAGGTGACCCTGTATAGAGTTTCTAAGGCATGACTGGTGGGTTTGAACTGCTGGCCTTGTGGTTAGCAGTCCAGAGCTTATCCAACAGCACCACACTAGGACTTCCTTGTATGCCCCTACTTCCCTAAATTGTGTATTCACTACATAACTGTGTCAGTGAGGATTCTTGTTGGTAGCCACTGGCTGTGGAGGACTCTGCAGAAAAGAAGGGGTTGGGGGCCTCTGAGTGGTTGAAAGGGCTGGAGAACCAGGCTGGAGGCTGAGCTTCCACTAACATTGGTTTCAACTGCAGAGCTGATCGGGTGAGAAAACCTTCGCTCCCACCAAGAAGCACTAGATGCTCCTTCCTCGCCAGGAACTTGAGTTTATTGCAGTTGGTACCACTGCCAGAATGTATGCCAGTTTCGTGCCAGGAACTTGGCTTTGCAGCCATCACTTCCACCCGCCGCCAGAGAGAGAGCTCCCTTTCCTCTCCCCATTGCATCACTGGGTCCCAAGGCCGAGACAGGTACCAGTGCTTTCAGGCCACACATGCCCATGCTGCAGCTGCAATGGTGCAGGGAAGCAGAGAGCTATCAGTTTCAGTTCCCATTGGGATAGGCAGGCTGTACCTCCCTCTCCATCAGAATTCTAAACATGGGGACATTCATCACATCCAGAAATAGCTAGACAACATGAATGGCAAATGTCTCCTAAAATAATGTTTCCATATTTATGCAGTAGAGATGTGGGAATAGAAAATGCACATCTGTATTGAGAAAATTATCCCTGGGTAATCCTGATAACTAACCCATTACCCTTGAAAACTACTGTTTTAGCATCATAAAAATGTTTAAAATTTTGAGAGTTGCATTCATTCCCCAAGTTGCATCTTATTCATCAGGCAGCCTCTCTTGGATCCTGAGAGAACCAAGTTCCACCAGCTCTACTTTAACCCAGATAAGTCGGCAACTGGCACATCATTGGCTTTGCCTGGGTTTCTCCACCACAGAACACGCTTCTCATGCCATTCCTTGTTATTTCACAGGATTCCAAGGTGTTGGAAACGGAATCCGGAAGTGGCAGAAAATAGAAGCAAATGACCTTCCTGGTAAATTATTTCATTTTATTGTCAACATCTGAAATTCAACATATTGAGAAATGACTGAATTCGTTTTATCATTTGACGATTGTCCTCTAGGCATCTAATCACTCAGACAATGACTGCTTATGACTCAGCCAGGCCTCCAGAGCCACTATGACCCTAGAAACTTTTCCCTGTCATCAGGCCCCCACACTCCTAGAGGCTGTGTGTTGGGGCTGAAGGCATGAGCTTGAGCACACCGCTGTGTGCTGGCCAGTCTGAGCGAGAGGGAAAGGCTTGCCATCCTTTGGGATGGTAGGTTTGAACATGTCTCTGTGGTAGCTGGGGATGTTCATGCCATGCAGAATATCCATCTTTGGAAACTTTATTCAAAACAAAGAGGATAGTAGTCCAGGGAGCCAATCTGTGGATCCCTACTGATGTGGAGTCCTGAATATAGTTAAGTCTAAGTGAAGTCAGCTCCCAGAGACTCCTCATTCTGATGCCAGACATCTATCACCCGGCAGGTCCAGGACCACTCAGGGACTGCTGTGGACAGGCCAGCTAGAATGGCCTTATTCTGTGTCCCTCAGAGATTCATCAGCCCAGCCTGCAGGGACAAACAGTGAGGCTACACTATGGGAATGTGAGAATTCTAATCACAGAGCACCAGCAGAGAACTCCGTCAGACCCCAGACCCACTGATTGGTTCATTAAATGCCAGGCTGAAGGAACCATTCCTATAACTCCTACAAAGGAGGAAACTTCAGTTTGACCATTCTGTTCAGTGATTAAACAAGACCAAGCAGCTATGTTCTACATTCCTTCTGATGGTAATGAAAGGAAGGATGACATTGTCAAAGTCAACTCATTCATTCCCTCCATAAATATCTCTAGTGCTTACTTTGCCCAGGCATGGTTCTAATTGTTGATGATGAAATGGTGCATAAGACAGTCAAGAGCCCTTGCCTTTGTGCAGCAAAGTTAGAGT
This sequence comes from Chrysochloris asiatica, assembly GCF_000296735.1. Taxonomy (NCBI): domain Eukaryota; kingdom Metazoa; phylum Chordata; class Mammalia; order Afrosoricida; family Chrysochloridae; genus Chrysochloris; species Chrysochloris asiatica. Next base: position 9,917,453 of record NW_006408546.1, on the reverse strand, counting down.
TTTAAAGTGCGTGTCAGTGTAATTATTATTGACTGCAGTAGAGTCTCTGTGCCCTGGAGAGGAATAGCTTACCTGTGTCTGCCCCCAACCCCACCCGCTGTCCTGAGAATGGGTCGGTGTCATCCTCAACATATACCCCCTACTGAGGAGCCATCCTCTGTGGCGGGGCTGATGGACCTGCATGGATGTAATGCCTCGTAATCTTTGCTAATCAGGGTACACTGAGTGAGTGACTTGCCAGCTTTGGTTTTACTGAAGCAAATACCAAAATTAAAGAAACTGTGCCATGGGCAGCTGAGAATTATAGGAAGAAGTAGACTTCTAGAAACCTGACAACTGCAGATATTCATAGCAGCCCTTGAAGGCCACCTGGGCCAGGCCAATGTGTGCGAGGGCAAGCTAGTAAGCAAGCCACAGGTGGAAAAACAGCACCCACATCTTGCCAGAGTTGCCTGGGGGGTAATCTCACAGCTTCTTAGGCTTGTTATTACATCAGGAGACACTGAAATTTATTGAATTTGTACTATTTTTGCTATCTTCAGAGTTCCTGGGTTTAAGGAAAGATTAGAGAGAGAAAAATACAGCAAAACACAAAGTCACACAATAATGATGACAAAAACTTGTCTAATAGATGTGAAGTGGGACTTAGTACAATATGTGTCCACTGATTTAAAAAAAAGATGATCAATGTTGCTCTTACAAAACCACACTGAAAACTGAGGGTTTGGAGTAATTGCAGGGCTGGAGAGAGGCTCTGGAGAGGCCCCAAGTCTGGGAAAAGATGATAGCTCCCGACTCCACCCATATACGCAATTTAAAGTAAACATCCATGTATTTTTCAAATGGCACATTTGCATGTATACAGAAATTAATATGACTTCTTTCAGTGTTTTCTGATACCAAGATTCTGGGTGCAGCGGATCTATTCTCCTACCTGCCTTGATAGTGCCTAAGGCACCCAGCTCTGATTATCAGCAAACCTTCTAGCCCTGGTCTCTGATGACTTCATCTGAAAAGGGTGCAATGTGCTCAAATGCAGCCGGGCATGAGGTTGATCCCCAAAAGCACATTTTCCCCTCTTGCTGCCCTGCGCACTCCTTGGGCTGGATTGTTAACAGGGGCAGGCCGGGCCGGGGAGCCTGGAACAGTCCAAACTTTTCTCAGCAGCAGGTGTTTGTACCCCCCCCACCACTCTTCCCACCCCCTTAGCTTGCCCAGCAACGGGCTTCCCCATCGTGATTGGCTGCTTTCCTTGGTCCTGACCGAACTCTGCCTAGCAGCAAGGGACTGCTGTCACACAGCTATAGAGAAACCACTTGTGCAGGCCTGACTATAAATACCCGCCAGCCGCTGTGCCAGCCAATCACCCTCTTTGAGGATTCCCTTCCCAGATCCTGTTTCTGAGTGAAGATACAGCCAGCTGTGCCCACAGGAGGCCACCTCCCTGTCCTCGCCTGCGTCTGGTTTGGGGCTCTGGCCCAGCATACCCAAGTCACCCTGGATTGGCTCACACAGTAGACCTGGCCCTTGACCGACTGACCACAGCCTAGGGGGCTCAGAGACCTGGCTGGGCCTGCGTATTGAGGATAGTTGCAGCGGGCTCCACCAGGGAGTGAGAACCTGCCAGGGGGGTCCTAAGTCCAGCCTAGCTCAGTGCCTCACTTCCCACCCTAATTGGCTTATGTTTAGGCCCAGGCATTGGAAGCATTGAGTGGCTGAGCTGGTCAGTTGAGTGTACAAGGGGAGTTGCCTGACTAGAAACCTGCTCACGCTGGACCCTGAGGTCCAGCCCTCCAGGAGACAGCCAGAGGCCACAGAGAAGATGTCAGGCCAGAGTGCTAGTGTGGGGAACCTCCTGCTGCTGTATTTCTGGCCCTTCCCAGTCCCTCCCCTGCCCCTCTAAAGTTGAGTTTCAAAGGCAGTCTCAATAAGGCAGGGTCATGGCAGCAGCTGTAACAGACAGAAGTAGGAAAGGTTATGCTTCTCATAGAAGGGGCAGGTAAGTCTGTGGGCTCCCCCTTACGGCCCATGGCAGCACCAGATAGCTCTCTACAACAGGCTGACCCCTGGGATCACAAACATCCAGTGTGTGGAAAAAACCTGTACATAGGGGCACTCTGTGTTTGGGAAACGGAACCAAACTGCAGGTTGCCCCAGCTCCTAGGCTGGAATGGAGATAGGCTGCCCAGGTCAGACCCTCCCTCATTTGGGGGCTTTTGACAACAACAAAAAAAGAAAAATTGAACAGTCTAAGCTATAAGTTCTTCTTCTGTTAAAGCAGGCTAAAACAGGAACCTCCCAGCATGCTTCACAGAAAGAGTTTATGGAAAAGTACTTTGGAAACTGACTAAAGTCAGGGAGCTCCCAGGCATCCCAGCCTGCTCTGGGAGAAACTCAGCCTGTGGTGGCTTCTGCTGAGAGGTCTGGCAGTGTGCACTATAGAGATGTATGACTGGAGATGTACACGTGTTGGGTGCATGTTGAGGCCAGGCTGCTAGATGTTGCTCAGTCTGCCTCTCGTGCGGATGCACACAGTTCCCTCTTCTGCTCTAGGAAAATTCCACTGTGTTCCCAGTGGTTACTGCAGGCCTCTCTGTCTTCCTTAAATAGGACACCTGGCAGAGAAGCAGCACCCTCAGCAGACCCAAGTCATTACTTCCTATGACAACCAAGGTAAGGGATTTGCTGCCATCTGCAATATCTCTTCCAGCAACTGCTGTCCCAGTGAAAGGCAACCTGGGGCAGAGCTGATACTGTGGTGAGCATGGTCCCCTATGCCCCTTCCACTTCAGGGGATGTTCTGTGATGGCTGCATGACCTCAGAGTCTGCCCCTCACCGTGGGGTCAATAAATTAAGTTCCTGAGCCACAGACCCCACTGCTGTCATTATTGTTAACATCGTTGTCATCACTACAGCTAACATGACTGAGCACTAGCCACATGTCAGGCAGAACGCCAAGTCATTTCCATGTAGTATTCTCGTGTAAATTAAGCTTCACAACAATCCAGTTCTGTGGGTACTCTTACTATACTCATTTTGCAAACAAGGAAACTGAGGCTCCAAAAGTTCGTCACTTGTCCAAGATCCCACAGCCAGCAAGAGTCAGAGCTAGGGCAGTCTGACACCCACATGGCCTCAGCTGTTAACCCTCAGAGAACGCTGCTTCCCAAGCTCCTTGGGAACCGACCTTCCCCCTGGGACACAGTGCCCATGCCTTCTCTCATCCTTCCCAGGCATCCACACACTGCCTCAGTTCAGGGATAAGTCATTCCTTGAGAATCCTAACAGTGTGAGATGGGCTCTAGGGGTCAGAGAAGGCAGGTGAGGGGATCATCACTCTGACTCTCCTTGGGAACAGCTGCCCATATTTGAAAGCATGACAAGGTTAAGACAGATTGGAGAACCCCACCAGCACCAAGGCCTTGTCTAAAGACTAGGACCCTAATGTCTGAGAATGGTCACAGGCTCAGCTATGATGTTCCATTCTCTAAGAAAAGTACTTCATCTCATCGAGAGGCAGGAGTCCTAGGGGCCCTAGAGGATCTGAGCCTGTCTGTGAGCTGCTCTCTGAAATCTGAGCTAATCTTGTGACACCCAGAAAGATATTGGCAGATAGTACAGGAAAGGCCTATAAACAAGAGCTCACCAGCAAGAGAGAGTCTGGGTCCGTACCATTTAGGCCAGAATTCCTAGGAATGTGGCTCCAGGGCTGGCCACAGGGACCCCATGGTAGCTGGAAGTGGCATGGTTGGCACACTGAATCCCGCCATCTCTCTGATCCCCTCAAAGACAAGCTCCAGGCCTTACTGCCTCTCTGAAACGCACCTCTCATAAACATGGCTATCCACACAAAAGTATGAGATGGCCTCACTATAGTTAGACTGATTTATTGTTATATGCCATCGATTCGATTCCAACTCATGGCAACCCTATAGGCTAGAGGAGAGCTGCCCCATAGGGTTTCCTAGGCTCCAGCAGGTCATCCTGGTATGGTGCTGTGGGATAAAGCACTGGACCACAAGGTCGGTTTGAACCACAAAATCAGCAATTCAAACTCACCAACCACTCCTTGGAAACCGTATACAGGGTGGCTATGAGTCGGAATCAATTCTGCTGTTGTTGTTAAGTACTGTGGAGTCAGTTCTGACTCATAGTGATCCTGTATAAGATTTCTTGAAAGTGGCTGGTGAGTTTGAATTGCTGATCTTGAAGTTAGCAGTCAGTCCAGTGCTTATCCTACAGTGCCACACCAGGGCTCTGAGAGTGAATTAGCAACTGCTTGTATTTTTCTCACCACACATGGGGGCTCATGGTATTGTCCCAGTTTTGCCCCTGAGAGAGCTACTGTCACAGAGCTGGGGTTCCTGTCAGGTCTGTGCTGCACCCCTGATCCTATGTCACTGGGGAGACCAATGAGTGGGAGACTTGTAGTCCCAGAACTTTACCTCACACATCCTTCTCCTGACACACCAAAGGCTCTCACCTAAGCTTGGCTCACATATCCACCTCCCGGCTTCTGAGGCTTCCAGGGGGCAGGAAGGAGCAGCAGCCTTGGCCTTCTAAGAACAGGGCAGAGCTCTTCATAGGGCTAGGATAGGACCAGCATTGTGGGCATCTTAGTGTACTAGTGCTGCTATAGCAGGATTACTTCCAGTGGGTGGATTTTGGTTTTGTTTTTTTAATTGTAATATGTATTTTTACATACTGTAAAAATATGTAAATTTTTACGTCAATGTCAGTTGATTAAGTTTTCAAGTAGCTCTTTTCTAAAACTATTCTGAAAAATAAGTCTTTCCAAAAATGAAAGTAATCTGTACGTGTACATTAAAGCAATTAATTTTTTTTTAAATAAATTCTTTTGGTTGATGATTTGAAGATTTAAACAAATAACATAGGAAAAAATATTTGGGGGATTTGTTCAGAAATTTAATCAAGAAGATATCTTAGTGAT
>NW_006408546.1:9848270-9912006 GCF_000296735.1 Chrysochloris asiatica | reverse complement strand
GTCTATTTCAACTTCTCCCAGTCCCAAACCCACTGCTGACTGACTCATCAAGACCCTATACAGGGTTTCTAAGACTATAAATCTTTATGGGAGCAGACAACCTCATCTTTCTCTCATGGAGCAGCTAGTGGGGTTGAAGTGCTGACCTTATGGTTAGCAGTCTAATGCTTAGCCCATTGTACTACGAGGTACTTTAACATAACAAAGAAGACCCTATTTCCATACAGGATAGCATCCACAGGCATAGGGGTCAGAACTTCAACACATGTTTTTGGGAAGACAATTCAATCCCCACCAGCAGGCCTCCTGTGGGAACCTGGGCCAGAGAGGAAGGAGCTGCCCTTCTGTGGGGGCCTCACCTGAATCTGCACTGCCAGTGATCCATTCATTCCAGAGAAAAGCAGTTCCTGACGTGGGCACTGGGAATGCATCCCTGAACAATACCCATCAAGGCTCCTGCACTTGAGGAGCTGACACCCAATGATGGGGGACAGACAATATTAATAAGAACACTAGAGTGTCCCAGAGAAGGTGTAAGGAGAAAAGAAAGCAGAAAGGACAAGGATGATAGGGTGTGTGCACATGCAGGGATTGTCCTATTCATTTCTTCTGGCAGTTGTAACAAGCTCCACAAACTTAGTGTCTCAAAGGAGTCCTTGTATGGTGCTATAGAACAAGTATTGCCCTGCTGACATAAAGGTCAGTGGTTCAAACTGAGCAGCCAGACCTTGGAAACCCTATACAGCGTCGCACTGAGTCAGAACCGACTTGACGGCACTTGACAACAAAAACAATTGTGTTTTACAATAACACAAATGGAATCTCTTTCTTTTCTGGAGACCAGAAGTTCAAAATCCATTTCACTGGGTTAAAGTCAAGTGTCAGCAGGGCTGGTTCCTTTTAGAAGCTAAGGAGCCCTGGTGTCACTGTGGGGTAAGTATTGGACTGCTAACTGTAAGGTTGGCTATTCAAAATCACCAACTGCTCCAAGGGAGATGGATGAAGAAGTCTGTTCTGGTAAAGAGCAGAAACTCTGTGTAGGATAGCTATGAGTCACAATTGATTTAATGGCAGTGAGTGAGTGAGTGAGTATGAGGATCAAATCTGCTCTTCCCTCTACAGCTTCTAGAAGCTTCTGGAATTCCTTGACAGGTGGCTATAGCACTACATTCTCTGCTTCCATAATCACATTGGCTTCTCCTGACAAGTAGTCAAAATTCCCTCTACCTTCCTCTTATCAGAACACATTTAGGCCCATCATCTCAAAACCCTTAACTTAATCATATCAGTAAAATCTCTTTCAAAATATTAGGTAACATTCCAGGTTCCAGGGATTAAGACATAGATATCTTTGGGGTTATTATCCAGCCTACCACAAGGAGCAATTTAAAACAGAATAGTTGGAAAAGATGTCACTGAGCAGTAATGCTTGAGTAAGAAAGCAGGGGAGTGAACAGGTCTGTAGGTGTCTGGGAGGCTCTTTTCCAGTAACAAGTGTGAAGGCCCCAAGGCAGGAGTGTGTTGGGGGTGTGGAGTAGATCCTGGAGGAGACCACTGTGCCTGGAGCAGCGTAACCAGGTGGGGATGGTGAAACATGAGTCAGGAAGGTCACAGAATAGGTTATGCAGGCCTTTAATCTGAGTGTAATTGGAAGCTAGCATAGTGGTTACGAATCGGGATGCGAACCACAAGGTCAGCAGTTCGAAACTACAAGCTGTTCCTCGGGAGAAAGATGAGGCTTTCTGCTCCCGTAAAGATTTGCAGAGTTGGAAACCCTGTACAGGGTCGCTATGAGTCGGAACCGACTCTACAGCTCCAGCTGCCCTGGTGATGCTGTAGGATAAGCACTGGACTGTGAACCACAAAGTCAGCAGTTCAAACCTGCCAGCTACTCCTAGGGAGGAAGATGAGAATCCCTGGTCCCATACAGATTTACAGCTTCAGAAACCCAATCGATACAGGATCTCTGAGTCAGAACCAACTCAACGGTACCTAACAACAACAACAAGCTGCTGGCATGACAGCTCCCAATGGGTGGAGAATAAGTAGGAAGGCAGCAAAGGTGGAAGCAGGAAGACCCCATAGGAGACATTGGGATAGTCCATATGAGAGAGAGACTTGCTGGCAGTGAGAGAGACTTGCTGGTAAGAGAAAGAGAGGAGTCATGGCTTGGGAATTGAGCAAGTGGGAAGGATGAGAATGGGGAAGATGCAGGAGGAACAGATTAGAGACAGAGAACAAGAAATTCAGATTTGGCCTTGTTGAGGTTGATGCTAGTACCAGGAGGCCACATGCATGTTATTTAGAGTAACAGTGACCAGGAACATCTGAATTCCATATGTCACTTTCCTACTTAATGAGTCTTTTGCTTTATAGGTTCTGTTCTGTGAACCACAACAGCCCCCAGAGACGCTTTCTCTGAGGCTCTTTATGTCATGGTATTAACAGGGACCACAGATGGAGCACTAGCCGTGTACCAGCCATCATGTGACCTCCCTTATTTAGTCCCCACAACCACCTTTTGTTGTAAGTTATCATCCTCATTTGCATATAGGAAAACTGTGGTTCCAACAGATTTAAGTAACATACCTGACGTAACATAGCTAGTATGTACCAAGTCCTGTTGAACCTACATCTTTGTGGGCTTACTTATTCTACCATAGCATCACTTCCATATATGACAGGCATAGAACAAGGGGATCCTGAATGGTTTAAATTCAGGAAAGATGTGTGCCTGGGTTGTGTATTTTCACCATACTTATTCAATCTGTATGCTGAGCAAATAATCCGAGAAGATGAATTACATGAAGAAGAATGTGGCATCAGAATGGGAGGAACACTTGTTAGCAATTTATGATATGTAGATGATACAACCTTGCTTGCTGAAAGCGAAGAGGACTTAAAAGACTTACTAATGAAGATTAAAGACCACAGCTTTCAGTAAGGATTGCACCTCAATGTAAAGAAAACAAAAATCTTCACAACTGGCCCAATAAATAACATAATTATAAATGAAGAAAAGATTGAAGTTTCCAACAACTTAATTTTGCTTGGATCTACAATCAACACTCATGGAAGCAGTAGTCAAGAAATCAAGCAACATATTGCATTAGGCAAATCTGCTGTGCAAGACGTCTTTAAAATGTTCAAGAGCAAAGATGTGTTTTGGAGGATTAAGGTGCACTTGACCCAAGCCATGGTATTTTCAATACTCTCATATGTGCCAGACTGCAAAGCCATTTGAACTGCAAGTTTGGCAGTTCAAGTTCACCAGCTGCTCCTCGGAAACCCTACACAGGGTCGCTATGGGTTGGAATCAACTCAATGACACTTCACAACAACACAACATATGCATGTAAGAGTTGAGCAATGAATAAGGAAGAAAGAATTGATACATTTGAATTATGGTATTGGAGAAGAATATTAAAATGCCATGGACTGCCAGAAGAAAAAGTAGTTCTGTCTTGGAGGAAGTGTAGCTAGAATGCTTCTTGGAAGCCAGAATGGTGAGACTTCATCTCTCAGTCTTTGGATATGCTATCAGGAGAGACTAGTACCTGAAGAATGACATCATGCTTGGTAAAATGGAAGGTCAGCAAAGGCAGAGATCATCACAGAGATGGGTTGACATAGTGGCAGCAGCAATGGACTCAAATATAACAATTGTAATGATAGCACCAGAGTGGGAAATGTTTCATCCTGTTGTGCATAGGGTCATTATGTGTCAGAACTGACTCAATGGCACCTAACAACAGGTGTGATGGGGCTGATTTAGGTGCATGCCTTTACACTCAGACAGAGCCAAATGAGATGACATCAAGGTGTCCCCATGGAATCCAATCTCTCAGTCAGAACTTGTCTCTCAGAATGGTTTGGATTTTTTCCCCCTTCTTTTCAGTTTATCACTGAACGGTTATTGTTGTTGTTATTAAGTGCCGTCAAGTCGGTTCTGGCCCATAGTGACCCTGTATAGGGTTTCTGAGGAGCAGCTGGTGAACTTGAACTGCTGACCTTGCAGTTCAAACCAACTTTGCAGTCCATTGCATTAACCCACAGGGCCATACCAGGACTGTCAAGTTGTTTCTGACCCATAGCAACCCATCTTTGTACAATAGAGTGAAGCACTCAGTTCTGTGCCATCTTCCAATTGTCGTTACGCTTGAGGTCACTGGTGCAGCCACTATGCCAACCCATCTCAGTGAGTTGGCAACGGTCTTCTTTTTCTCTGACCGTTCTACATCAGACAAGGTTCCAACTGCTACTCAACACTTGCAGGAGCTAATCCCTCAAGAGTGGACTGTCTTCCTTCTTCCTGTTGTTGTTTTTGTTGTTAAGTGCTATTGAGTTGGTTACAACTCACAGCAACCCTGTATAGGGTTTCCAAGGAGCAGCTGGTGGGTTTGAACTGTTGATCTTGTGGTTCGCAGTCCAGTGCTGACCCTACAGCACAATACCAGGAGTCCTTCCTCCTAGTCTGTCTTAATCTGGAGGCTCCAATGAAACCTGTCTACCATAGGTGACCCTGCTGGTATTTGAAATACCAATAGTTTACTTTCCAGCATCACAGCAACACACAAGGCACTACAATACGACACACTGAAAGACAAGTGATAGATTGAATTTAGTGTTTTAGTTAAGTGCCGTCAAGTGGATTCCAACTCATATCGACCCTGTATAGGGTTTCTGAGGAGTGGCTGGTGAGTTTGAACTGATAACTTACAGTTCAAGCAGAGCTTGCAGTCCAGTGCTTATCCTCTAGCACCACACCAGGACTCCCAGATTAAATGGTTGGCTTTATGAACTAGGAGGCAAAAATATCACTGGAATCTTAGATCTTCATGGGGAAGAGGGCTTTAGGAACATTGATCTATAAAGGGTGTGTGGGTGATATCTGGGAGCCTCTCTGACTTCAGAGTCCAAAATTATTTTTGAAGAGTCAGTTTTCTGTTTGGGCTTCTATCCTTTTAGGTCATCAATCTTTGTCCCACACAAGAACTTGGTGACAGCCAGGGGTGGTCAGGGCTTCATCACACATATCAGCAGGTACCCAGACTGTCTCAGACGTCAGCTCTCACAATGAGAGCAGCTGAGTGGGACTTTCATGTCGTGTTCAGTAGTACCCAGGGACAGTGATGTCCCATCAATCTTCCAGAGAACTGGACTGTCCATTCTCACCATCTAGTGTGCTGCTCCCTAGATACCACATCCCACCAGTTCTGCCCTAAGGCTGACTGCTACATCATGGGCAGAAACCCCAGCACGGCTCTGTTGAATACCTAGCCAGGGTCTGCTTAAGGGTGTTTTTAGAAATTACACATACTGTGGCCAAGATTTTCCTGACTTTCAGCTGCTACATAAAAAAAATCCCAATGAAAAGAATCAAGGTTATAAATTTAGAAGGGCAGCTTATTATAGAAAGGGTTCATGGACACCATAAATCAATGATGACACATATCTGACATGAATTCCTCAACCCCTACACACACATACACACAAACACGTGTGTATGCTCACACACTCACACACATGCCTGCCAGTCTTTGTTAATTGATTGATGCTTCAGAAAGCTACTTCCAATCAGTCAGAGTTAATGAACAGCATGAGGCCTGTTTACCATTCCCTGCATTAGCTATTCTGAGCCAATTAGAACTTTAGACAAATCCCGATTCTAACTTGAAGGGACCTGGAAAGAAGTTGTCAGATAGAAGAAATCCCCTAACTGATAAAAAGGAGAACCAAGGAGGCATACATAAGGGTATACTGGTGCTTGCCTGCATATATTTCTGTTTCTAAAAGGCTAGGGGAAAGACCCAAAGCCACTGGGGTCTAGGGAAAGAGACTGGGATCTACTATATAAGTTAAGTAGCAAACAATCACTAATAATCTTTTACTAAAACAGTCAATATGGAAGTCCTGATGTGACGCTGTGGGTTAATGCGTTAGACTGCAAGATTGGTTTGAACCTCAAGGTTGGTGGTTCAAGCTCACTGGCTGCTCCTCGGAAACCCGACACAGGGAAACTATGAGTCAGAACTAGCTCAAGAGCATTTAACGACAACAACAACAAAGACAGTCAAAACTGCAGTTTCAGAAATGCTTTTGTGTGGCAACTGGTAGAGCTGGGAAGGGTGGCATAAGAGAAACTAGCCAGGTGACCTAATGCTCCTCAAATTCCAGGAAAGGTTTCCTCTAGGTTTAGTCATAACTTATTTTATCTTTCTAATTTTTTTTTTTAACTTTTTATTATGAATTGGGTGAACGTTTCCATTCAACAATTCAACGTTAGGTGGATTGTCCCATTCAACAATTCATGTACATTTTGCTTCACGTCATTGATTGCAAACCCACTTCCTCTCTGTGTTTCCCATTTTCATTCCTCCTTTTGATCCTCAAATGACTGATTATTAGTTATGACTGTTAATGGTTAAGATTAGGGTAATGGCATCTGATTGGAATAGAATTTACTTAAATTTTGTTCCAAATGATGTTCCACTCTTTTGATTGGGTATTGGTCAAATTAATATTTCTCTTAAATTACTAAAGAGTCTTATTTGATAGGAGAATGTTATTCTGGCCACACCCTCTCTGTTTGACATCTTTACAAAGCATCAGGCTATAATGTGAATACTACTCATCTTGAGATAGCATGTCCAGGCCCAGGCCCAGGCCACATTCCTAGAGCCAAAGAAGTCTCTTACGTGTGCCCTTACACACACACATCTGTCAGTAATAACAGGAAGCACACTTCCATACAGGACAGGGAGGACAGGAGCATTGCTGTTTTCCTTGGGGAAATGCTGGTTAGCAGCATTGCTCTCAGAAAGAACCAGGAAGTGGCAGCCAGGGAGAATGTTTGATGACAGCCCCTACCCCAGAGAGACGGAAGAAGAATTGCAGACAGAGTTGAGATTAGAAATGACCTTGGGCTGTATCACATCAGACCCATTAATGGAAGGGCTTTAATTAGAATTTTGAGTTTCAACTTGCTCATTTTCTGACCTTGGTACCTGGCTAGAATGGAGCAGTTGGAAGTATCTGAATGTCAAGAGAGGTTTGGGGAAGAGGTTTGCTATTGAGCTTTGCAGCTTTTCTAAGCCTGTGGAAATTTTTCTAGTTCATTCTTTCCAAAGTGTACTCATTAAAAAGGGTTCCTTGGTGAAAATTATTTGGAAAACATTGAGTCAAAGAGACTTCTTGGCTGCAGGACTTCTTAGAGCATTGAGTATTATGATCTACAAGTGGGGAGTAATGGGCATCCTTCCCAAATTCTTTTTTCAGATGGCATCCTGCAGCCAAATGTCAGTTGACACCTACTCTGAAAACCATCTCAGAATGGTTGAGGTGGAGAAAGTGAGACAGCAAAGGAGACCAGGCTGTTCATCATGAGAACATACAAAGGCAGTGTCTGCTGCTGATGACAATGGCTGCCAAATCTATGGCTGAGACAGAACCAGGCCTTAACCTCTGAAATGCTTGAAGTCTTAATTATAAAGTCACAAGGCTGGTACTCTTTGACAGTGAACATGATAGAAACTATACTTCCAAATGAATACTAGCCCCTTCAAAGGAATGCCTTGGGAGGATGCACTATATCATTTAAATCTTGAGAGTTAGTCTCTTTACATGCAAAGCAAGCTTATGAGTGAGCCAAGTCTGTATTGGCACTCTATGAAAAATCACTTTCAGCACATTCAGCAGCCAAAGGTTAATAAAAAGAGTTCTTACAAAATCAATAAGGAAAAAAAATAATATGTCAACAGGAAAATAAACAATTAACAAAATAAGAATTCTTAATGGCAAATTAATGCATAGGAAGAATGTTGTTGATGTTAAGTACCAGTGAGTAGGTTCAGATTCATAGCGTATAGGATTTCCGAGGAGTGGCTGGTGAGTTTGAACTGCCAACCTTGACTATACTAAAAATTGTAAAAATACACAATACTATAACAATGAGGTCTCAGCATTATTCATTAATAAAAATTTAAGAGATTGATAAATTCAAATGTTAATAACTATATCCACTATCTATTTTGCATTATAAAAAAGTTTATGTGTGTCAGAGTAGGACTGTGTTTTCAGTGGCTGATCTTCTAGAAGTGGATCATCAGGCCTTTCTTGTGAGACGTCTCTACTGGACTGGAGCCTCCATGCTTTCAGTTAGCAGCCAGTCCAGTTAGCCATTTGCACACCCAGTGACTCCTTTGCATTACAAAGCCAAAAAAAAAGCCTTAACCCATAGTAATTCTATAGAACAGAGTAGAACTGTTCCAAAGAGTTTCCAAAGCTATAAATCTTTAGGGAAGTACCCTTAGTTATTTGTTGTTGTTGTTGTTAACGGTCCTGAAGTCGCATATAGCAACACTGTACAGGATTTCCAAGGAGCAGCTGGTGGGTTTGAACTACCACCATGTGGCTCACACTGACCTTGCAGTCCAGTGCTTATCCTTCAGGAAGGCCACAAGTGGATAAAGGCTTTAACAAACAGAAATGTATTCTCTCACAGTTTGGGAAGCTAGAAGTCCAAATTCAGAATGCTGGTTCTGGGAAAGGTTCCTTGTCTCCTTTCGTTATCTGTAGGCCCAGCATTCCTTGGAAATCTCCATGTGTCTTGGCATCAATCTGTTCCTGGATTTAGAAGTTTCATAGTGCTAGCACCCCAGGTCTAAAAGACGCACTGCACTCCAACTTGTTTTTCTTAGTGGTAACACAGCCCTCTCTGGCTGTTCATTTCTCTCTCCTTTTATCTTTGCAAGATGAAAGATGCCGCAGACCATGCCCTTGAGAAACTCCCTTACATTGACTCAGGACTGTGATTCAATTAAGGATGTTGTTGTTGTTGTTACATGCCTTTAAATTGGTTCTAACTCATAGTGACCCCATATAGGCTTTCCAAGGAGTGGCTGGTGGGTTTGAACCACTGACCTTGTGGTTAGCAATCCAGTGCTTATTCTACAGTGTCACACCAGGACCTCGGGGTGTTGCAGCCCACCTTTAACTCTCTTATTGGTTTATCACATAAGATCACATCGTGGGGAATCATCTCATAACTGTCACATTACATCATTTCCAAACCACTGAGAATTATGACCCACAGCCAAGCTGACACATACTTTGAGGGAGACACAATTCAATCTATGACAGAAGCAGACTGCTACATCTTTCTCCCACAGAGTGGGGACTGGGTTCAAATAACCAAACTTTTGGTTAGCAACAGAGTACTTAAGCACTGTGCCAGCAGGGCTCCTTTTAAAAAACAACCCCCCACCCCCACCCCAAACTCAGTGGCTTAGGACAATAAACATTTACCAACTTACACATCTGTAGGTTGGCTAAACGTTCTTGTCTGCGCAATACCCAACTTGTCACAGACCTTGGCTAGACTTGCTCCTAAGTTTAGGGTCAGCTAGGGAGATGACTGGAGACTAGGTGGTCTAGGGGGACCTTACCTGAGACAACCTACTCCATGTGGTCTCTCATCCTGTAGCAGGCTGAGCTGTCTTCATTCACACAGCAGTGACACTGGAATCCCAAGAACAGGAACAAGAAGAAAAGTTACAAAGCATCGTGAGGCCCGGGCTCAGAGCTGATTGGCCAAACTAAGACATAAGGCCAACCCAAATTCAAAGGGTGAAACACAAAATGTTATCTTTCCTTGAGAGGAAGTGCAGTGTATCATGACCATATCTGCATCCAAACCACAGTAAGAATGAACAAAATGGGCATTTTCTTGAATTTTTGGGAAGACCATAAACTGATCAAATCATTTATTGAATAAGTTTTCCGATATGGAAACCATATCTGAAACAGGAGAAGAAAAAGGAATTGGGGAAGTTTAGGCAGAGATTAGAAATTGTGATGGATAGAATTTATACGCCACAGCCACATTCTAGATTGCCTTAGCACCTTTGTAAAAATTTATTTGCCATATTTGCGTGAGTCTATTTCTTGACTCTCTAAAACCTCAAAGATATCCATACCCTTTCCTTCATACTTCAGAATTTATGGGGGAAAAAAAAAACTGATTTGAAAAGTATTTAAAGACGTACGAGAGTATCCAAATGTTCATTATATTATTGTTTATAATAGGAAAACACTTGGGATAAACTAAATAATCAACAAAAAGGGATTGCTTGTATGCATTATGAACCATCTATACAATACAATGACTACACAGTTGTTGAAAATGATGGTATATTGTTATAGTCACTGACATGTAACGTCTTAAGTGAAGAAAGCAGATGACAAAGGCATGTTTACTGTCATCTTACTTTGGATTTTAAAATGTAAAAATATATTCTAGAAGAATGTTCACTTCCCATTTTGTCTTTCTGAATGAACCTAGGTTTTGTTTTGCTCTAATCATTTGATATTTTTGTTTATTTGTCTGGTATTTTTGTTAGTATTTTTATTTTATTTTTAAATCACCATACCGTAAAATGGAGCCCTGGTGTGGCGCTGTGGGTTAATGTATCAGACTGCAAAGCTGTTTGAGCTGCAAGGTCAGCAGTTCAAGCTGCTTCTTAGAAACCCAATAAAGGGTCGCTATGGGTCAGAATCGACTCGATGGCACTTAACAACATACAGTAAAAAAGGAATTTTTTATGTGCAGTTCATACAAGCACCACCATAAACAGGATACAGAGCAGTTCTATTTGGCCCCCAAATTCTCTCCTCCAGCCTTTTGTAGTCACATCCTTCCATCATTCCTGGCAAGTATTCATTTGTTCCCCCATTGCTATTGTTTTGCCTTTAAAAAAAAAAAAAAGTCACATAAATGGAATCATAACTATCATAACTTTTTGAAGCTGGCTTCTTTCATGTAGCCTAATGTTTTTGACATTCACCATGTTTTTATTTATTTTAAAAAATGTTAAGGTTTGCTTATGACCCATGATATTTTGGTAAATAATCTATGGGCAATTGAAGCAAAAGTATCATCTGATATTATTGGACAAGGTATTCTATAAATGTCATCCAGATCCTGTTAGTTGATGGTGTTCTTAAATTCTTCAGTAACGTTGCAGATCTACTAATTCTGTTAGTTCCTGAGAGTTCTGAAGTCTCCAATAGTAACTCTGAATTTTTCCCTTCCTCCATTTCTATACAATTTTGCTGCATGTATTTTAAAGCTTTGTTGTTAAGCATATGCATATTCCAGAATGTTGTATCTTCTTGAGAATTGACTCTTTTACCAATATGTAATATTCCTCTAGCTTGGATATTTTCCTTGCTCTGATATACACTATGTCTGATATTACTGTAGCAACACCAACTTTCTTCTTATATTTGTATTTTTTTACACTTAACTGATCTATATCATTAGTTAACATTGGATTTTCATAGACAGCACATAGTTGGATCTTATTTATTTATTCTTTCTGACAATTTCCATTTTTAGTTTTTGTGTTGAGATTATTTAAATTTTATGCTATTATTGATATGTTGGGAGTTAAGTATTTATTTTATGTTTATTCCATTGATTTTGTTTCTCTGGTTCCCATTTCCCTTTCCTGCCATCTTTATTATTTTTGTTATCTTTTAGAATTATATTTAAGTTTGTCTTTTGTATAGATCTTTTTTGCTTGGTAAAGTGGAGGGCCAGTGAAAAAGAAGACCTCCCAACGAGCTGAATTGTCCCAGTGGAAGTGACAATGTGCTGAAGTGTCACAGCAGTGGTGAGGTTGGCATAGGGCCAGTATGAGGCAGAACCAACTCAACAGCACCTAACAACGACAACAACATAGATCTTTTCATCATTTATTTTAATATGCATAGCTAAGTTTTTATAGTCTAATTATAGTTGATATTAACATTTTAAGTTAGAATGAGAAACGTTATTTCCACATAGGTACTTTTACTCTCCCCATTTTCTGTTGTATATGTTTTAAGCTGCCATATGTTTTACAAATTTCACATACACTAAGAACCCCATCAGAAAATGCTATAATTATTACTTTAAGTCATGATCCATATTTTAAGTAACACAAGAGGATAAAATAGACAACTACCCTTTTCTATAATTTATTATATTTTTTGTATTTTTGTTGTGAATATACACAGCACAACATATACCAATTCATCAATTTCTACATGTACAACTCAGTAACACTGATTACATTAGGAAAATAGACTATTAACTTTACCTAGATGTTTAATATTTCTGTTGCTCTTCCAAGTTTCCCTTTGATATTATTTATCTTCCATCTGAAGAAGTTTATTTAGCATTTCCTTTAGAGCATTTCTGCTGATAACAAATTCTCTTAGTTTAACATCATCTAAGAATGTTCTTTATTTACCTTCATATTTGAATTATATTTTCAATGGATATAGAATTCTGTGTTGACATTTCATTTTTGTGAAATGCACTTTGAAAATATTGTCCCACTTCCTTCTGCTCTCCATGATTTCTGATAAGAAATCAGCAATATTTCTCCTCACTGTCTACTTTCAAAATTGTTTTTCTTTGTCTTCAAGAATTTTATTATGATGTATCTGGGATTAGATCTCTTTGTGCTTACCCTGTTTGGTTTCACTGAGCTTCTTGAATCTGTAAATGTATGTCTTTTGCCAGATGTTGAAAGCTTTCAGCTATTATTTCATCAAGTTGTTTTGGGGTTTATTTGGGTTTTTTTTTTCCTGCACTGCATTCTTTTTCCTCTCCTTCTGGGACCCCAGTGATATGTGTGATAGACTTTTAGGTACTCTCCCACACAAACCTTTGTGGTTCTGTTCTTTTTGTTTTTTCTCTCCCATTTTTTTTCTGTCATTCATATTGAATAATTTTATTGTTCTAGCTTCAAGTTAACTGCCTCCTATATCAGCTCCATTTTTCTATTGGCCATATTCTGAGAACATTTTAAGCCAGTTTTGTTTTTTTTTTTTCCCCAGTTCTAAAATTCCCATGCTTCTTCTTATTTTCTACTTCTTTGCTGACACTTGTGTCTTTCTATTTATTTCCAAACTGTTTGCCTCACTTCTTGGAGCATAATTATCAGAGCTATTTTAAAGTCTGCATCTGATAATACATACTAAAACATGTATCATCATGGGATTGTCATCTATTGATTCTTTTCCTTTTCGAGTTCAGGCTTTCCTGAGTCTTCCTATGCTGAATAATTTTGAACTGCAGCCTTTGCAGTGCTTATACAGATCTGTGCTGAAAGTGTGCCACCCAGCAGCCAGTGTAGGACCTGGGCATAGTTTAGTTTTTAACTCCATGGGTTAGTTTTCTAAGACTTTGGTAAGATGGGACCCACGCATGCACAACTTGGAGGTGAGTACAGCAGTTCACTCACAACTTTTGGAGTTGCTCTCTGGTGCACCCTTCTCATTATAGTCCCCTTCCTTGTCCTCTAGCCCCCAAATTGGGAATTTAGCTTCTCCACTTTGTCCTGCATTCCCCACAACTGTGTCTGCACACGGAACCAATCAGTAGAAAATGGGGTAGAAGAAGCAATGAATATTTTTCCTGCATATTGGGGACCTTAGTTCCGCTAGGAAGAAAGAAGAGTTACCCTTCCTCAGTATTAGATACCTATCACGTCACCAGCTGTGACAAAATTGTCTAAAGGCTGAGTCAAGAGCAAGAATAACAACAACAAAAGTGAAGAAGGAAACAAACAAGCATGACATTACCCTTACTTTCTCTGACCTTTAGGAGTTTTCTTTCTCACTCCTAGGGCCAAAAAGAGAGAGCTTCTTTTGAAGGACATTGTGCCGTACCCATTGTGAACTTCTGGGCTCGGGAATGCCTTTGAGTCTACTCTAGGTGATGCCAGCAGGGAAGGGGAAAATGGTAAAGCTTTGCTGCTTGTTTTGATGAGACTTCAAATTCAGGTCTTCTTCCACCATCTGCCTTCTAACATTTAGTTTGCAGAGTTCTCATATAATTGCTACATGCATCCTGTCCAGAGTTTATAGTTGCCTTCAGTGGGAGAAACCAGGTAGACTGCACTTATTCCTTGGCTAGGTCTGAAATACGTCTGCTTGGCTTTTACCAATTATGTTTTATTGTTCAAACCTCTGTCACAGGACACTGCAGCTGTTCCTGACAGCATCCAGTTGAGAGTATCATTCCTATTCCTTTGCAGGGACACAGTTGACTGTGGAGGTCCACCCTCGAGATGCTATGCCCCAGCTGCTCAAGAAGCTCTCCTTGGCTAACCGTATGTACATACAGGGCTGCTGCTGTACAGAGGGCAGGAAGGATTGAGGGCATCTGGGTAGCCTAGAGCCAGAAGTGGTGTGAATGGATCTTGGCCTTGCATACTATAAAGAGGCTGATGCAGGACAGTTTTATCCCGGAGAACTTTCCTCCTCTACACGCAGTCACCACTGTTCTGAATTAGGCATGAGTAGCACATGGCATTTAACTGAAAATACATTTCATGACAAGAGTGTGGTTTTTAGACAGTATTTATTGACTATCTAATAAGTGGTATGCACAGAGTAAAGAGTTTATATTCATTAATTTTTTAACCCTTTGACCTAGGCTAATGTTACTGCATTTTTTTTTCTTTTTTTGGATTGGCAAAGAGATGTTCACAAAGGTATAATAACTTCCTAAGTGACCCAGCTAGGACATGAACAAGAATCCCATTCTGAAGCCTGTGTTCTGTACCACAGTGCTTTTCTGCCTTCAGTGCAATATATACAGACCAGTGGCCAGGACCATGATGTCACCTCCACTCCCTTCTGTCCCTCTACCTCCATCTGTCATCTCGGGGCTGAACAGAGACCTGGGGGGAAATTCAGACAAAGGAATGGTGGCTGCAGAATAGCCTGCACTCACTCATGTCCTTGCTGAGTCTGGTCAGTGAACCAAGCCAGCTTCTCCAAGCTCTCTGGTCCTGTAGTACTCAACAGTCAGGGTCTCGGGAGGATGGTCTAGTATGTGGCTGAGGACAGGCTCTGGAGTTTCATCTTGGACTGGTGGCTTAATCTCCTTTCCAGACTCCATTTCTTTATCTATGAAAGGAAGAAAGTAATTATGCCTCCCCCCCAGGCTTGTTGTGAGGTTAAATAAGATAGAGAATGTAAAGTACCAACTAGTCATATAAGTAGTCAATAAATGCTGGCTACTATCTTGATCTTCCACTGCTCTAAGAATGTAGGTGCTGCTCGACAAAAGACAAAGGATTGGCCTGTTTCTCAGAGTGCCCTGTATACCTTTCCAGTCTTCTTCGTTGTATTTACATCCTATCCAAACCCATTGCCATCCAGGTGATTCCAACTCATAGCAACCCTATATAGGATTTCCATGGCTGTAAATCCTTACAGGATCAGAAAGCCTCGCCTTTCTTTTGCAAAGTATCTAGTGGGTTTGAACTTCCAAGCTTGCAGTTTTCAGCCCTGGGCTTATCCTACAGCACCACCAGGGCCTACAAAAGCATAAAACCACCAGTTTGGGCAGTCCTGCCCTTACTTTCCAGATGATAAGAACGTGCCTTACTTTTAAAGCTGTCCAGCAAAAAATGGAATTTGTGACTCTCCTTAGAAACGCAGTAATGTTCTTAAGATTTTTGTATCTTATTTGAAATCTTCATCCCACAGGAGACATGCCTTTCCTTTTGCCCATGGCATCTAATAGCTATAGATTATATTGTGTCTTTAACCACTCTGAATTTATAGGATTCTGTTGCCCTTTGATCAATCCAAAGAATACGGTAATAATTACTTGGTAGATGGGTTTAGGAGAAGAAGGTTGTGAGGAAAATGAAAAGGAATGGTAGGAAGCATCAACCACCACACAGAATCATCTGTGCTTGCATTTCTGTTCTTTCTGAAATGTTTCTACTTCTGACCTTTGGGATGTTGTAGGTTTACAAGGCGATAAAAATGGAAACACAAGACCTCGGCAGCCTAGAGGGAAAGACGCCTATGGTAAGTAGAGGGTCTTCCCCAGGATTGTTCTTCTCCAGTAAATTTATTTGATCTCATAATCTAGCTCCAATCAACTTCCTGGGACACTGTGCTGAGAGTCTGAGACTGCCTCAGGGCTCAGAGGGATAGAATATTGTGATTGATTAATAATGTCTGCTGTGGATGCAGGTAGAGAAAAAAAGAGCTCACATACCAGATGTCATTCCCAAACTAAAGCATAAACCTTACCAATAACAAGACAGCCCATTATGGGAAATGTTAAAAACAGGACTTGGAATTATGTTAACTTTAAGTGGAATGCCAAATGTTTGCAATGCAGGAGATATATGAATAAGAAAGGAACACATAAAAGAAGGCAGGGGAACATGAAGAAACACTGAATGTGGGGTGGTAGACAGCCTGAGTTGGAATCCTAACTTTGCTCCTCATTTGCCTTCCTTAGGCTTCAGTTTACCCTTCAATAGATCAGATGGCATCTAAGGTTCAGTACAGCTAGGAAATTTCCCCCACTGTTTTGTTTTAAAATTAGA
Source organism: Chrysochloris asiatica (assembly GCF_000296735.1). Taxonomy (NCBI): domain Eukaryota; kingdom Metazoa; phylum Chordata; class Mammalia; order Afrosoricida; family Chrysochloridae; genus Chrysochloris; species Chrysochloris asiatica. Next base: position 9,895,594 of record NW_006408546.1, on the reverse strand, counting down.
ACAATTTAGTTAATGCTACTGGTGTTCAAAATGTATTTTTACAAAGTCATATTTGAACCTTATATCATCTTCTCAGAGAGTAGATTTAATGAGGCATAGATAGTTATGGGTATTTTTAATGTTTAGATATTATAAAATGGAATGAAGAAAGAGTCAAACTAATAATAGGGTTTTTCATCCCATTTTAGAAATGCTATCCTTCTTGTAAATTGGAGGGGGACCTCATTTGCAGAGCTGTAATGAGGGGAAGCCTGTTAAATGTGTCAGTCCATTTCAAATCCACTTAGGTCACCCTGATGGCCCTTATCAGAGAATGGTAGGAGCCAGGGTCTGTGGAGAGAGGGCACTGAAGAAGGAAATTCAACAGGGGCCTGCCAGGGTTTCCCACCCACTTTCAAGGGGCTGGATGGTTGAATGGATGGCTGTACTCCAGGCCTGCAAGAGACAGGGATTGACGGTGTTCTCACTAATGGAAAACCAAAAAATCACAGCTTCTACACTAGAGGGCTGGGTGGAAGCCAGGACCCCAACTGGCTTCAAGGTAGCTCCAATATAAGATTGTACAACAGAAAAATTGGGAGAAGTCCAGGAAAAACTTGTAGAAGGAGCAGAAAAACAAAGAAAGAGGATGCTACATTGCTAGGTGAAACCACAGCCTTTGTGGTAGGGTTTGTACAACCTGCCTACCTACCTCATGCTGTACCCCTTCTCTGGAAAGGAGCAACCCTCAGATCTTAGATGTGTCTGAGCAAATGGCACAGTGAGAACCTATTGAGATGCTTCAGGTCAAGGGGACCAAACCCTAGGGGCTGCAAGGGAGCAATGAGCAGCATTAGGTGACCTTGGGGAATGTGCCAAATCCAGCCTGGAGCTGAGAAGAAAGAAGGTCTGGTTTCTAGCAGGAAGGCACCCTGGGGTGGTGGGGAAAATTGGAGAACCGTGTGGCCTACTGCTGAAGCTAAACTTGACTCAAGGCCTGAGATTCCTCAGTGGCCAGACGTGGGCCAGCTCTTTATCAAGCTGTCATTGCCTTCACAACAAACGCTGGCCCGAGAGAGGGTCATGGAGGAGATCAGACCAGGGCTGGAAGTGACACCCACACACCACCCTCTCCCTGCACTTCTCTGTGGCTCTCTCACATAAGCAAAAGGCTTGAAAGTCAAGGGCAGTCTTTGGGATGCATAGGAAAGATGCAGCTGAAGCCTCCTCCTCCTCCTCCATCACTACCACCAGCAGTAGACACAGCCACATATCCCTGCTCCTGCACTTAAAGCAAAGGGACCTCCATAGCCTATCCCCCTAGAGAGAAGGGGTGCTGATGTGCTGATATAGCAACATGGCACACCATCCCATTCACTCTCCCAAGAGTCCTACACATATGCAGTGAGGCTGTGTGGCTGGTTCAAGGCCCCCCCAGCAAGATCAAGGTCAGGCTCAGACTAGAACCTGGACCTTGTACAACTCAGCAGATGCTTCTACTTTTCCCAGACTTTCTACTGCATCCCGGGGCCCCACCAGCACATCTCACTCATGCAAGATCCAGAGGCACCTGAAATGGCAGGCTGAGAGGTAGATAAGTCCAGCTGAGTCAGGGGATCTGCTCCCCTTTTATCCCATCCTCCTGTCAGCCCACCCTGTCCTCATACCCAACTTCACTGATTGGGCCTGCCTAGGTCTGGGGCCATTATTTAAGAAGGACTATTCCAGAGGTTTAGAACTGGAGGAAGACTCATTAACAACCTGAGATATGCAGATGATACAACCTTGCTTGCTGAAAATGAAGAGGACTTAAAATACTTACTAATAAAGATCAGAGACCATAGCTTTCGGTATGAATTGCATCTCAATGTAAAGGAAAAAAAAAAAAAATCCTCACTGAGAGAACAAACAAGATGGTGGATTGGGTAGAAGTGCAGTGAGGAGCCACGTCAGCAACAACACAGAATACCGGACCAAGCAGGCTCAGGGAATGGTCCCAGAACTCTGAACCACATATAAAGGAATATTTAGAAAGTTGGAAGACTTACAGCCAGTGGAATTTGTAGCAGAAGCAAGAAATCCAGTGCTTTATAATCCAAGGTGCTTGGCTGCTCCCAGAGCCGCCATCTTGGGTGAAACCAAGCAGGGGAAGGATCAGAGCAGCCATAGACGCCTGACAGAACCACGGAGATAAAGGTGTAGACATTTTTTTTTTTAATCTGTTCATTGGTCAGTCACTGTCTGCGCACCTCCATTCTGGTGACCAGAGGGGGTGCTGGAGTGAGTGGACAGCCCACCCCCACCCCTGGAAGGTTCTATACCTGTGCACCGATCTCCTCGAAATTTAAAGGCATAGTTTACCTCTTAAAACCAAACGGCAGTGCAAAACGGTCTCAACCAGCCCTGAACTGTTTATAACTAGGAAAAAGTCCTGAACAGCAGTTGTGGAGCAGGACAGGCAGACTAAAAAGGAAGCAGGGCAAATATTAAATCCTGAGTTACGTCATAGCCACCAATAGTGGCATCTTGAAATTTCTCAGGAAGAAGAGTGAAAAGGGAAGCCCATCTCCTGATCACATCTACCTGGAGGCAATCAGAAAACATAAAAAATACCAAAACACACACCCATCTAAGTATTAAGGCCACAGTTAACTCCTGAATATGCTCAAAAAACAGAAACAGATGACCATATCAGCACATGTCCAGAAATTAGATAAAGTGGCTGAGACAAATGAGCTGGAATTAGACCTACACTCCATACTGGAAGATGGGAAGGCTTTGGAAATGCCTGAGAAGGAATTCAGAAAAATCATTATAAAATGTATCAAAACACTTTATAATGGAGTTGAGAAAAATAAGGAATAAGTCAGGAAAGCACTACAGGAACAATCAAATAAGATAGATACAGCATTGGAAACAATTCAAAACCTACAGAAAGAAGTCCAAACGATTAATAATAGAATATCAGAAATAGACAATATACTGAAAGGGCAAAGGAGTAGAACTGAAGAGATGAAATCCAGAACTAGTGAGCTAGAAGATAAATCTCTCAATACTACTAAGATAGAAGAACAAGCAGTAAAAGGATAAAAAAAAAAAAAATCTGAAGGTATAAGATTCATGTTGGACAACATGAAGAGAAATAACTTAAGAATTATCAGCAGTCAGTCATGGCCCGGAGACACTTCTAGAAGAACTATTGTGATGGCCGCCCAAGGAGAACCCCAATCGCAGTTCAATCTCATATTGGTGGGTGATGGCAGAACTGGAAAAACGACATTTGTGAAACGTCATCTGACTGGTGAATTTGAGAAGTATGTAGCCACCTTGGGAGTTGAGGTCCATCCCCTTGTGTTCCATACTAACAGAGGACCGATGTGTGGAAAACGGCTGGTCAGGAGAAATTTGGGGGACTGAGAGATGTCTATTATATCCAAGTCCAGTGTGCCATTATAATGTTTGATATAACCTCAAGAGTTACTTACAAGAATGTGCCTAACTGGCATAGGGATCTGGTTCGAGTATGTGAAAACATCCCCATTGTCTTGTGTGGTAACAAAGTGGATATTAAGGACAGGAAAGTTAAAGCAAAATCCATCATCTTCCACTGAAAGAAGAATCTTTAGTATAAAAGTAACTACAACTTTGAAAAGCCCTTCCTTTGGCTTACTAGAAAACTAATTGGAGATCCTAACTTGGAGTTTGTTGCAATGTCTGCTCTTGCCCCACCAGAAGTTGTCATGGATCCAGCTTTGGCAGCACAATATGAGCATGATTTAGAGGTTGCACAGACAACTGCTCTCCTGGACAAGGATGATGACCTGTAAGAGAACGAAGCTGGAGCCCAGTGTCAGAAGTCTAGTTTTATAGGCAACTGTCCTGTGATGTCAGTGGTGTCACGTATTTGCCACTTTATTATATAGCTAAGCAGAACATGTGTTAATATTTGGGATGTTGAAGGAGATGAAAGGCCTTCGGAGTGAATGTGGCAGTTAAAAATACCTTCATTTTTTGGACCTACATACCTAGGTGCTGGAACATAAGTGCTTCCTTTTTGAGTTTCAAATATACAACTGCTACGGTCACATCACACTATTCAGTGGTGAAATCTTGTTTCTTACTATCATTCCCATTCCTTTATTCCCAGAATAAAGTTGTATTTCAAATATCTAAGCAAGTGAACACACACACACAAAAAAAAGATTATCAGCTTTCTGGAACAGGAAGAATCACACAAGTACACAGGTCCACAGAGGAGATAGTTGAAAAGCTTCTGGCAGAAAATTCCCCTAATATCCTGAAAAGCTAAAAGATAAGCATTCAAAAAGCTCAATGAAACCCAGCAAGGATAGACCCTAAAATAAAATCACCAAGACATATAATAATCCAAAATCAAAGATAAGGACTGAAAGCAGCTAGGGAAAAGACAAGTGTAACATACAAAGGCAAGCAAAACAGATTAAGCTTGGATCTCTCAGCAGAAACCATGCAGGCAAGAAGGCAATGAGGAAACATATATAATAAAACCCTGAAAGAAAGAAAATGCCAATGAAGAATCTGCCAATCAAGAATCCTCTACCCAGCAAAGCTGTCAGTCAAAGATGATGGTATAATCAGAACATTCCAGGATGAGGGATTTTGCCAAAGCCAACCCAGTGATGAACAACTTCCTAAAGGGAGTTCTGTGGACTGAGAGCCAACAAGAACAGACAACAACAAAAGATTGACATACATGGCATCACCTCCTGGAACTCAAGTGACAAATAGAAGAGTCCAGAACAGCACAAAACTATAAGAACAAATTCAGAGGAACTGGGAGGTCAGTTTGTGACCAAAATAATTAGAATGTGAAAGAAGGTAAACACGTAGGAACAGCAATTCAGGTGGTGAGAAGGTCAGGTAGATTACAGGTTAAAATAGACTGTCTTAAATGGAGAGAAAAGTTAATGGAATATAAGGTAACCACAATGGTGGGGTTCGGGTGGGGGATTTAGGTAGAGGTGGAGGGAGACAATAGTTGAGCACAGGGTAAGGGCAGACACATTATAGTTCGGGTGTTGGGGAGGGCAATACAAGAAGGGGGAGGAGATGGAAGAACAAGGTAGATAGGGGAACACTGAGACAGGTTTGTATGGGGTAAGTGGAACAAAGGTAAATAGTGATGCATGTTCAAACTTGGAACAACAGGGCTCTGTGATACAGGGATCTAGGTATAGTTTGAAAGGAGAAGTAACACTAAGATGCTTAACTGTCTTATGAATATTGGTTTCCCTTTCCTACTGTTGTAAAATAAGACACTTGAGTAGGATAGAAAGCAATGTTGGGAAACGTGATTAAAGAAAACTTGTAAGCCCATCTTCAGCCTATAACTGATTTGAATACCTAAAAAGGGTTCTAGAGCTTGCCCAGCGAAATAGCCCTCTTGCGGAGCATTTGCAGAGTGTAGGACCTTAGGTGGACTCCTGAGTCCCATCCAGAACCTTCTGAGGTGGGACATTCCCACTAGAAAAGACAAGCAGACCAACCTGAAACAGCTAGAGCGACAGAAGATACATCTTCAATGAAAGATCATCAGGAAAAACAAAAATGTCAGCATGACTGGCTACTACAAGATAAAGCAAGCTGTTCGCCAGGAATCCATCAAGGCAAGCAATCAATTTCCTTCAGGACAAACCCTTCTCTAAGACTCAAACTCAAAGGGAACACAGCCATGTAAGCTTGCTGGTGACCACATTAGTCTACTGGTGAGTGGAAGGTGGGGAAAGGCAACAATGAAGAAATGGGCTGAGTTCAACCACAGTCCATTGACTCCCATTGACCTGGAGATGGGACAGAGAAGTGGAAGGGCTGGTTTGTCCAAAGTGTGGTGAGACCTGGGGACACCTGAGCCAAGAACAAGGACATAGCCACAGAGGGCTAGAGCTGAGAGTGAAGCGTCCAGCTGTTATGAAGTGAGGGGAGAAGCACAAGAACACCCAGACTTATAGATAGTACTCATTTGACTTAGCCTCAATGGCTTGATAATCAGAACTTGACTAAAGGAAGATTTAAAAAAAAGGTAAATTGCTACAATTTGATCAACCTGACCTATACTCATGGAAGTAGTAACTCTAAATACCAACAGAGAAGAAAGGACTCTTCACATCAAGTATCAATGCTATCCCCTCTATACACAAGGTAGATAGGGCTGGGCAACTTAGACATTGGCTATCTAGAATGAGGGGGCGATAAGGGCATGAAGTGACTGGCTAACAAGGTTTAAAGAGGCAGTGAGTTTAAGAGTGTGTGGGGGAAAGAAAGAGTTCCTATTTAATAGTTTTAATCCTGTCTAGATGGGTCTGGTTAAAACTGATGGGGGTAAGATTCTTATGCTTCAATAGTAATTGTTATCATGACTAATTGTGACTGTCACAACTGTAAAGGTAGAAGTTTTGTAACAAAAAAAGGGGGGGGGTAGTTAATCTTACAGTCTAGAAACAAAGGACTCTAGGACCATCAAGGGAGAAGAGCACAAGTGGAATGTGGGACCTTATCCAGAGAAGCAGCGACACCAGAGATGGAGGCAGAGATGGGGACATACAGAGGGGGATCAGCTGAGGACACTAGATTCATGGGAAGAAAGGAACTAAGAGATAGTGGCCAGGAAGCAGACTTGCAGATGTGTCCTTTGGTGGTGTAAATTATTATATATGCCTGAGTGTTTTAAAGAAAAGAGCTAAAGTGAATAGAGAGAAATACTGTTAACCGATGGTACATAGAAGGGATTGTAATCATTGTAATGAAACAAGATGTATGATTTGTTGAATGTAAAACTGATGATCAGCCCTGTAAACTTTCACTCAATCCACAATAAAAACTTAAAAAAAAGAGTACTCTGATTTGAGAACAACACCTCCAAAAAAATTCTCACCACTGGACCAATAAACAATATTCTTATCAACGGAGAAAAGAGTGAAGTTCTCAAAAACTTCATTTTTATTGGATCAACCATCAACACTCATGGAAGCAGCAGTCAAGAAATCAAATGACATATTGCATTAGGTAAATCTGCTGCACAAGATCTTTTTAAAGTGTTTAAGACAAAAATGTCAGCTTGAGGACTAAGGTGTGCTTGACCGAAGCCATGGTATTTTCAATAACCTCATATGCATGCGAAAGTTTGACAGTGAATAAGGACAATTGTAGAAGAATTGATGCTTTTGAGTTATGTGTTGGAGAATATTGAAAGTGCCATGGGCTGCCAAAAGAACAAACAAATCTGTGTTGGAAGAAGTACAGCCAGAGTGCTCCTTGGAGGCCAAGAGGGCCAGATTTCATCTCTCATACTTCGGACATATTGTTAGGAGGGACCAGTCACTGGAAAAGGATATCATGTTTGGTAAGGTGGAGGGTCAGAGAAAAAGAGGAAGACCCCCAGTGAGATGAAATGGCAAAGTGGCAGCATCAATGGGCTCAAGCATGGCAACAATTGTGAGGTTGGCCCAGGATGGGGCAGTGTTTCGTTGTGTTGTGTGTGCATAGGGTCGTTATGAGTCAGTACTGACTTGATGGCACCTAACAACATTTGAGAGGTTTGCTGTCCATCTGTCTGTTGTTCTGACCATTGGTCAGTCAACCCTGCAGCAAGCCCCGACAGTTGCTGAATAGGGTTCTGGTGTCCAGTGGGGAAGGTGGGAGGCCGCTGGCCTGGTACAGTACCAGACACAGTCGTGAGTGTTGTTTCCTCCCTGGATCTCTGTTCCAGCAACCTGAAACTCAAGGCCCAGGCTCTGGACAGCAAGCTTCCTACACAAAAACACTGGACATACCTGAGTACTTAGGGAACTCACCTTCTCTCAAGAACCTTCTCACAGCACTTGAGGGGATTGTTGCCAGAACACCCTCACCTACAGTTGGCTTTCTTGGGGTGCCCAGTCTCCAGCTAAACATGGGCAAGGGTGGAGGTCAAAGACACCTCATCTTGCATGAGACATCCCAGCCTTACCAAACCCTTTGTGAACACCCAGGGTGCTCTGTAGCACCTCCACCCTTAGGTACCATGGTCCATGGTATAGACCCTTCCTTCTTGAGCTCAATATAGCCAGCAGCACTGCCCAAACATTTCCCACAGAGCCTGTGATCAGGGAATCTTCAGGACACTGAATGGTGAGGAAGAAGGAGATTCTACCACCAAATATGTCTGGGGACTGCTGAGTTAATGGATGTTGTTATGTTCAACCAATTTCTTTAGTGCTGGCTTCCCAGAGTCTGCAAATAGGTTTGTGTTGCCTGTGAATTTCCAAGAGAACTATTTGTTGTTGTTGTTAAGTGCTGTAGAGTTGGTTCCAATGCATAGCAATCCTATATAGAGTTTCTGAGGAGAAGCAAGCGAGTTTGAGTCACCGCCCTTGCAGTTCAAACTGACCTTGCAGTCAAGTGTTTATCCTACAGTGCCACACCGGGAGATACCATATTTTCCAAATTAATTTGACCAAGAAACTCCTGCAGTAGATATAGTCCCTGGCACTAGTGGTCCAGGAGTCAGGCTTTGGGAATCACTGTTAAAGACTGGTCAGTCACAGCTCTTCAAAGGAACAGTAAAGCCTGGAACAGGTAGACTCTTCCATGGGTCTTAGCAGCTGACCAAGACCTCTCTGTGCTCCAGCCTACCCCTGGGACCGGTCCAGCCTAAAGTCCATGCCCCTGGACCTGCCGCGGTTAGAGAAGCTGGACACCTATGCCTCACAGGTAGGAAAGCCTAGTCCTACTGGCCCTGAGCCCATCCTCCAACCCCTCAAGGTCAACTGGAATTCCCTGACCTGGACAGCAAAGCCTCTCCCCAGGTCTCTCCTGAATGTATCCTGAGTCACTTTGTTAAATGCCCTGAGAATGCCTTTCCACAGCAGGGGGATGGCATAGAGAGTGCCCAGGTCAGCAGGCCCCTGTCCAGCACCAAAGTTCATCCTAGCACCCTGCCCCACCATACTCCCAGATGACACACCCTCCAGCAGCCCTTCGGACCAGTCCTGCCCTCCCCTCCCTAGGCCCATTGAGAATGCTGGACCATGCCAGCCTCCGGCTTATGGAGGACAGGAGGAAGAGAATAGAGGAGAAGCATGGATGCAGAGGGCTGGCAGCCACTGTGACCATAGCCACACTTGCTTCAGAGGGTATGGTTTGCCAGACTCTCACACCTCAGGGCCTGGACATGTCTGTGTGTGAGGAGGGGGTAGCTACAAGGGCAGAAGCACTAAGGCATGCATGGGACTAAACAGAAGCATACCACCAAGAGTCTGCTAGAAAGGGTAATCCCTCATGATGAGGAACAAAGAATAAGGAGCAAGTTTGGGGGCTGAGGAGTTAGTTTGGAGGACAATGGGTTCTGGGCATACAAATTGCACATCCAGTGGCTATGACCGCCTGGTAGCTGGATAGATGAGTCTGGATCTGGTGGACAGGTCTCAGCTGGAAACATGGATTTAGGAGTAATCAGATTTAGCTAAGAACTAAAGCCATAGGGCGGGTGTCAGTGTAAGGGGAAAGAGCTGGGTGGGGAGGGAGTCTGAAGGGCCTGAAGTCAACAGAGAAGCTGGAGTAAGGCCCAAAAAGATCCATGTTCTGAAAGGTCTGAGGAGGGAGTTCCCAGGGTCAAACATGCATGACGTGTGCTGGCTGATCAAGCTAGATGAAGACAGACTCATCTCTGCTGTTTGGGCACTGAAGCTCTTCTTATTTCCAGAGGTGCCACTCAGAGGAAGGTTGCAGATCTCAGTTGGACTCCAGAGGGCTAAGGAGCAAAGAGGAGGTGAAAGAGTAGAGCCAGTGAGTGGACAGAAGCCTCACAGGAGCCTGGCAAAGAAGGAGATGCTAGACATGGATGGTATCTAGAAAAGACTAGGCGAGATGGAGGGATGCAGCAGCTGGAAAGGAAAGGAGGAGGTAAAAATGCAGGAGAGGTGGGCAATTGATTGACTAAGAGCAGGTTCTGGAAAGGCCGGAGCAAGAGCAACAGGAAAGACAGGTAGGATGTGGGGTTCATCATTTCTGCCTGGGTCTCCTGGAAGTCCAAGACCAGGGCATCTGCTAAGTGAAGGAAGGAGGTGTCCAGAGCCTGAGGAGGGTAGGGTACTTTGTAACAGCTGCCCAAACTAATAGGATAGTCTGTAGTCCAGGTTTAAGAGCGTACTTCTAAGAGCCCAGCTAAGACGAGAGGCCCAATCACAGAGCAAGCAAGCCCAGGAGGAACCAAGTTGGGACCAAAGGACCAGAAGCCACAGAACAGAAGTTTAGGGCTATGTCAGAAACCAGCCAGGCAATAGTGTGGGCCTGCAATGTGTCTGGTACTGTTCTGGGTCTTGGGAGAAAGGCAAAGACAGGAACCATAGAATCTGAAGACATAGAGAAGAAAATGAAGAAGAGATGCTGTGAAATTAGAAGAAAGAAAGACCCAAAGGCCTCATTGAGGTGGACAGTGGTCAAAGCGGGGATCTTGGAGTTCAGATGTGAATAGTTCCAGGTGGCAAGGGAGTGCCCTAGAGGTTGGGTACTGATGTGGGACCTGGATACCAGTGGTAGGAATTAAGCACTCACTACTCTAGAAAGACTGAAAAAGGTCAGAGCTGTCTTTCCAGCACCTCCACCCATTTTATGCTGAGAGACTCTTCGAGAAAAGCTAGATTGTTCTTGACCAGACTGCTGCAGCTGGATGCCCTCATGGCTGGCCCCAGGATCTACTGAGAAAACATGTGGTGTTCTAGGACCAGGGATTCAGCTGGTCAGCTTTACCCACCTTGTCCAGCCCTGGTTTGTCCCTCTCGGCCTCCCCTCCTTCTCTTCCTGGAGAGAGAATGTCTCTGGCAACAGGTGGCAGGTGCCGGTCTCTCCCACAGCCCTCCTTCAGTCACTTACACAGCCCACCACTCCCTCTCCCCAGGTGACCGTCAAGAGTGGCCTGGATGAACTGGTGAGTGACCTGGTCCAGGAGACTCAGAGTGACCTGGAGAGGGTCCGTGCCATCTGGATCTGGATCTGCCACCACATAGGTAAGCCCACCTGTGGCACCACTGGCTCTAGAACCCCTTGATGCCACTTCCTCAGGACCTTGTTCCCAGGGAAGGGTCTCTGGGACGTGACCACCCGTATATGTGGATAAAGGAGAATGGGGAGAGAGGCTCCCAGATAGCGAGGATGATTGACCAGAGACTAAGCAAGGATGGCAACCATGGGCCAACAATATCCATAGCGGGGGGATGGGGGGAATTCACTTATAGGTGGGGGAGGCCCCCCAGCTCACAACCAGCAGCCAGAGCTGGGTCCTTCCTTCACTCCTGAACTGCTGGTAAGCCTGTTCAACAGAGATGGGGATCCAGGGTGGAAGATCACCTCCAAGGAGGACAACCATTTGTTGGGGAGGAGCCATAGTCTTTGAAAAGTTGTTATAACACTAGAGGTTTCATAAAGCACCTGTACCAGGAACGTTGGGCTTGCCTCTCCCCACTCTTTGTTCCCATACTAGCCATCTCAACTGCTGTCCCCAGCCCAGGCTCCAGGGTCTCAGAGCCACTCAGGAGACATGAACCTGTGTGGCTGCCCACAGCTCTCCACAGCACACAGGGAGTCTCACTGGGTGAAGCCCAGCCCCAGAGGAGGTTGCTAAGAGGATGCTGGTCCTTGGAGAGTCTTGCAAACCCATATGAGTCAAAGAGCCAGGCCAAGGGGCAAATTTCTAATATTTACCATGAGACCTGAATCCTGGTATGGCACTGCAAGATAATGCACTAGACCACAAGGTCGGTCTGCACCTCAAGATCAGTAGTTCAAACTCACTAGCTGCTCCTCAGAAACCCTATACAGGGTCGCTATGAATCAGAACCAGATTGATGGCACTTAACAACAGCAAGAGACATAAAGACCAACAGGGCTGCCTACCTATTGCTACCTGTGCTTGAGCTGGCAGTTTAGAGGATATGCTCACCTGGCACAGGTATAAGGTCTGACAGTAGAAAAGCCTGACAGACCACCTCCTCCCACCTCACTCTGTCTCTCCCCCTACCCCTTTTTGTCCTCAGTGGCCACAGTGACTCCTGCCTCAGGACCTCACCATAACTCTCACAATGGGTGAAACCTATGTGAAATTGTTCAATACAGATTAGCAAGTAAACACAAGTAATCTGCATTTACCTTGCTTATTGCATACCCTCCCTTTCAGGGATTGTAAATTTGAAAAGAGACTGAGTCTGTAGAAGGTGTTGTGGGCTTGGGAAAGTGATAGATGCCAGACACCTAGAAGCTGAATCTTTGATGTAATAGAAAACGTGTGTTGTGTATCACAGATTAGTAAATAAGCACAAGTAAGCCTGTGCTTACCTTGCTTATTGGATAATCTGACACTGTTTCCCTCAGCACCTCTTCAGAGGCCTGCGGAAAAGTGACCACCTCTTTGTAGGCCTTATTCTTTCACTTACCACCTGCTCAGATAGGTGACACTCCCAGAATCCTATGCTTCCACTCAGCCCATCATAGTTTCTGCAGGACTGAGGAAGGTGAGTCCAACTGATGCCCACAGCACACTGAGTGGGTGCAGCAGCATCATGAGAAGTGGATCCCCCTCTCTCCTCTGCCGCAATCTGGGCTACATGCCCTGGGCCCAGTTCCTCACAGATCCCTCCTTTGCCCTCCAGAATATGACATCGTGGCTGCCCAGGAGAAGGACCGCCAAGCCTTCAAGCCCACTGACATCCTGAGAACCCAGAAAACCAACTGTGACGGCTATGCTGGGCTCTTTGAGAAAATGTGCAGGTAGGAAAGGTGGCCCTGGAAAGGTAGCCATTTCCCAGGGGTGCTGACAACCCCTACTCCATCCTTTAACCCTTCCACAGTGCTGTCTGCCTTTGCCTCCATGCCAGGCCTGAGACTGAGGTTTGCAAACTCTGCTCTGGAATCCAAGTGAGTCCTGAAAAGGTCAATTTCTCCCTCTCAAACGCCAGCATAATTGACTTTGTACCATCTGCCGAGCTTCACGATGCATTAACATAATGGCAGATGAATACACAGAGATAATTTCGTTATAAAAGGCCTTTTTTCTGCCTTCTCCCATCTCTGCTCAGCTGAAGGTTAGAAGAAAGGCAGAGCTGGGGATGGGAGGAGGAAGGCTGTGAAGCCAAGGGGACTGCAAAAGGCTGCCCCAGGGGCCAGTGCATGGGCCCTCTCTCTCAGGGAAACAAAAGGTCTCCTGGATGAAAAGATGTGGCTGTTAAAAAGACTATTGAATAACCAAGAATCAGATTCTCTGAGAGCCTTTGGACTCTGGCTTTGGTGCTCTGGGAGTGACAAGTGACAAGGCCACTGAGGCTGGTGGCAGTTGTGACCTAGCAGGAGAATGGGTACCGACTGGTGAGAACACCGTTTGTGTTTGGGGTGTCGGCCCTAGTTCTGGGTGCCCTCAAGGAGGTACCAGAGGAGCACAGATGATCCCTGCAGCTTCCTGTGCTTTCTCAGAAAATGGTGAGCCAGCCCTGGAGGACACCAAAGAGCTCCCTCCTGAGGGGAATCCAAGGACGGCTGCCTAGTGTCTGCAGAACCGAAGGAGGGAATTCATGGAACTGAGTATACTCCTCAGGCAGGTAGTTTGATGCATTCATGCTACACAAGTGTCTCAGGGCATGTTACTTCTGGGGGACATGCAGCATTCTAACCTGATCCCCCCACCCCGCTGCACTGCCTCCACCCTCCATCACCATCTGCTAACATAGGCACACACCTCGCCCTGGCATTGTTCCAAACAACGGTTCCTGTTCTTCCCTTCCCTCACCTCCAAGGCCCACTGCTGAGACCACAGCTCAAGGACAACCAAGACAGGTCACCACCCAGCTGCCACCCTGCCAGTCCCCCAGAGCAGCTTTTCCAATCATCATATTCCAGACCCAGGCACCTCTGCCTGTCTCTCCCAGGAGCCTTATTCCTCACAGACCCCCTACCCCAGCTTCTTCTGGCCCTGGGTTCCTGAACAAGACTCAAAGCCCATTCTGTCCCACAGAGACCTCCAAAATCAGACCTCACCCACCTTTCCAGACCTGCATCCTTTAGCGTTGCCTGCGCGCTTGTGTCTAAGGAGCAGAGGAAGTGCAAGGGATTAAGGCCACTAGCTGCAAGGTCAGTAGTTCAACTCACTAGCTGCTCCAAGGGAGAAAGATGAGGCTGTCTGCTGCTATAAAGATTTAGTCTCAGAAACCATATGAAACAGTTCTATCCTGTCCTACAGTGTCACTATGAATATGTCACTATGAATCGACTCAATGGCAATGGGGTTTTGTTTGTTTTAGGTACTTGTGTCCCCTCACACTCACTCTGCTCCCCTCTCCCCAGTACTCCTCCCCTGCCTCCCTTGATGGTATCAGTACTCCTTGTAGATCTGCTCTTGTGTTGCCTTAGAGAGCCATGGTGCCACAGTGGTTAAGTGCTTGACTGTTAACTGATGGATTGGCAGTTCAAAGCCACCAACTGCTCTGCAAAGATGACTGCCCTAAAAACCCTATGGAGCAGTTCTATTCTGTTTTACGGGTTGCTATGAGTCAGAATGGACTCAACTGCAACAGAGTTTTGGTCTGATGTAAACTTCATCCCTTAGTACCTTTTTAGATTGAAAACATACTTGTTTTTAGTAGACAACTTATAAAAAGAAGAACATGTTTAATTACCCTAAATCCCACCACTTAGAGAAGATACTGTTTACTTTTTGTCACATTTCTTTCCAGACTTTGTTCGATGTACACAGACCTTGCCTGTGCTCAGCTCTCCGATCCCTAACAGAACTAGGACTTGCACATCTTTTAGCTCTCCTTCTTTCTTTTCTCTCTCTCCCAAGTGCACCTACCTCAGTATCCTACACACCTAGCCAAAACCCAAACCCACCTCCATGCAGTCAATTCAGACTCACAACAAATGTCTAGTAGAGTACAGCAGAGGAGAACTGCTCCTCTGGGTTTCTGAGAAAGTAAATCTTTACAGGAGCAGACAGCCTAGTCTTTCTCCTTCAGAGAGGCTGGTGGATTTCAATGCTGATCTTGTGGTTAACAACCCTATGCTTAACCCTGTGCTCCTTATCTTACATACAGTAGGCCCCTAATTGATTGTTGTTGCCCTTATGTTCAGTGGAGTCGGTTCTAATGCATAGCGACCCTGTATACGGTTTCTGAGGCTGTAAATCTTTACGGGAGCAGAAAGCCTCATCTTTCTCCTGCAAAACAGCTGGTAGTTTCGAACTGCTGACCGTGAGGCTGGCAGCCCAATTCATAACCACTATGCTACCAGAGCTCCTTAGACCCCTAATAGATATTTATAAAAATATCAGGAAATGATAGGCTATTCCTAGCAGATATGTATGAAATGGTGGTGGTGGTAGTGTGCCGTGGAGTCGGTTCTGACTCATAGTGAACCTACCATAGGGTTTCTGAGGCTATAAATCTTTATGGTTACAAAAAGTCTCATCTTTCTCCTGCAGAACTGCTTGTAGTTTTGAATTGCTGACCTTGAGATTATCAATACAACTCGTAACCACTATGCTACCAGAGCTCCTTATGTATGAAATGGACCTCTTTTATTCTCTTTTTAAATAATGGCATAGCCATCAGCCTTCATTCAGTTCCATTTGTGCCTAGGATCTCTTTCAGAATGTACTATTTTCATTTGAATTTGAAAACTCTCATGTGTTTGTTGTTTTTAATAAGCCATAGCATATGCCTTTTTTATCTAGGACAAACTTTCTTGCATTGTATAGAAGGAATACCATTTGAAGACCACAAGGCCTGCATTCTGGGCCCTATTATATGTTTTCCTTTGGCAAGGCACTTACCCTTTCTGAGTCTCAGTTTTCTTATCTGTAGACTGGGGACTACAGTGTCTAGGACTGCAGGACTAAATGAGTGAGAACATGCAATGTGGAGTTTGCTAACTAACCTGACTTTGGAAATTTGTTTTTTAAACTTTTTCTATCCTTCTTGAGTCCTGGAGTACTTTTGCTCTGTGGAACTTTCCTACACACTGTGCCAACCCACGTAGACTCAGAAAATTGACATTTACCTTCAGTGAAACTGTCAGCTTTTTAGCCTGGTCCAGATGCTTAGCAGTGGCCGTATTCTGGTCTCAGCTGGTCATTAAAACACATCCCCACATTTTGCATCATTTAGAGTTACCATGTATAAGATGCCTCACATTGCCCAGGATGTTTAATAGCTCACAGATGAATTCTTGTAACTTTTGCTTTAAAGATAAGTAACACCATCCAAACACCACTTTCTTATTAATTCTTCCTAACTTTAAAATAACTGCCAAATGTTTGCAAATTCATTAGTTAAAAAATTCCTCAGTAACTGAAGGCGCAAGGGTAATCTATGCTTGCTGCTTTATCCTGTCTTGGTGGTCAGGGTGGCCTCTTAGCAAAAGTTGTATCCACCTGGCCATCACTGCTACATTCTACCTCCCAGCAGTGCCCTCATTAAGGACTGGTTTAATAAAGTAATTTGGTGTGGAATCCAGGTATTTTCACAACATCTTTCTTTCCTTGTCTCCCCTCCTAAGAAACCAATGTGTATTTTTGTTCTTCTTAAGACTGTTGCCAAAGGTGGGTGACAAATAAGGCCATGCTTACCATGCTTATCTGTGCTTACTTTCTAAGTTGTAATGAACAGTTTCACATGGGTTCCACCACATCTGTGGTGAAAAACATGTGAAACTGTTCACTACTGACAATGTGGTGAAAGTCTTGTGAAACTCTTTAGTACAGATTATTAAGTACACACATGCTTACCTTGCTTACTGGGTACTTTGGCTCTGTCAGTGACTATAAATTTGAAAAGAGGCTTTGATTCTGTAGAAGGTGTTGTGGAAGTGGGAGAGGGATGACAGCCATACTTAGAAAGGGAATTTTGATGTGGTGAAAAAAAAATGTGAAGTTGTTGACTACAAATTAGTAAGCCTGTGTTTACCTTGCTTGTATACTCTGGCACTATTACCTGTAAACGCTGGCCCAGGTTCGTTCTGACTTTCCCCAGAGAGGGTATTAGTGTCTCTCCTTTTGCCTGGATGGCCTATAGCAGTAATTGCCTCTGCTTGATTCCCCTACAGGGGCCATGCTTCATTCCCCAGACTCCTGCCACTCAGAGTCAGCCTCCCGCCACTCCCTGTCCCTGTTATCATGGTTCTAACACCAGCAGCTAGCAGATTTTCCAGAGAGACTTGTGAAGAAGCCAGGAGCTTATTACCAGTGAGATGCTTTGATGCTGAGAGCTCTGGTTGTCACCAGTCAGCTGTCAGCTCGGTTTTCTACCCTTCAGCTGTCACAGAGGGAGATCAAGCATCTGTGCAGTCAGGTGGCTGTTTCCAGTCACCATGATGTCCCTGATGGTCCCAAGGCCCCTAAGCATGGGCAGTGGCCTTCTAAGCCTCCTGAGAGATGCAGATTGATTTAAATCATCCCCAAACCTGACTTTGTCATATAAGGCCTCTGAAAGGGACAATTAAACACCCCTTCCATCCTATAATGCCATTCATATGTCTATAAATTAAGGTAAAAATCTTGATTTTTTTGAAAGGCTGGTGCACTTCATAGCCTCTGAGCTGTGTGTCAGGACAAATACTTTATCAATAGCTGCATGTTCCCAGCCAAGTCTGTCCCCCTCTCTGAAATGAACTCTTGAATCCTAGCCTTCCAGAAATGAAGTTTCTAAGGTCGTCTCTTACTCTAAAGATGGCCCTGCGGTGAGAATGCTAAGTGTGGTTATAGATCACTGGTGGACAAAAACTAGTGGCGGTTTTCTCATTATTCATGGAGTAGACTTGGTGAATGCACCTCATACCACAAAACCTGCCTGTCAGGTTAGCCTGCTGCTATGAAGCTGAACAGAGTCCTAGTGTGGCACTGCAGGATAATGCACTGGAATGCAAGGTGAGTGGTTCAAACCCACCTGCCGCCTCTTGGAAACCATAGACAGGGTCACCATGAGTCAACAGAACCAACTTGACAGCACTTAACAACAACAATAATGATGCTTCCAGACTAAAACACACTATGAAGAAAGGCCTGGATATACATCCAAAAATTAGCCAATGAAAATCCTGTGGATTACACTGCTTCAATCTAGAACTGACCCTGAGGAAGGTACAAGACCAGGCAGAGTTTCATTCCATTGTATCTGGGATCACCAAGGGTTGGAGGCAGAGCCTACAGTTGCTGGCAATATAGGTTACTGACCTTGTCACAAGAGTAGTGTAAGAAGAAGAGGAGGAGAGCACATAGCAAGAAGGAAAGGAACTCTCCTATTTGTAAGAAATTGCCTACATAAATTGTGAATCATAAAGCATGGCTATGTTTGTCTTGATGCAGTATAAATATAATATTTTCAACAGATTCCCCAAATAAACTTGCCTTGCCTTGCTGCCTTTCCATACCTCCCTCCATCCAATTTTTTCCCAGGAAGCTAAGATAGCCTAGAAAAGGAAATCAGAGCTGGGGAAGCCCACTCTGGTGAGGACCCTGTGTGTATGGAGCCCACTTGCCCATCCCCGAAACTTCAGCCACACTGCTGCGCAAGCCTGGCGATCCTGCTGGCTGGAGCACTGTCCACAGCAGTTGTGGGAGGATCTGGACCATCTAGTTCTGTGTAAAGTGACAATGGCAGTCCTGACCCACCACCTTACTCAAGTACTACCTGAGGACTTTATGGTTGTTGCTGTTAGGTACCATCCAGTCAGTTCTGACAAGTCAGTTCAGAGTGAGCCTATGCACAGCGGGGTGAGACACTGTCCGGTCCTGCGTCCTCCTCACAATTGTTGTTACACTTGAGCACACTGCTGCTACCACTGTGCCAATCCATCTCACTGGGGGTCTCTTTCTCACTGACCCTCCACTTTACTGGTCCCTTCTGATAATATGTCCAAAGTATGAGAGATAAAACCTCGCCATCCTGGCTTCTAAGGAGCATTCTGGCTGTACTTCCAAAACAGATTTGTTTGTTCTTCTGGCAGTCCATGGTACTTTCAATATTCTCCTCCAGCACCATAATTCAAATGCATCAGTTCTTCTACTGTCCTCCTTATTCACTGCCCAACTTTCATATGCACATGAGGCTATTGAAAATGCCACGGCACACCTTAGTCCTAAAGCTGACTGACATCTTTGCTATTGAACGCTTTAAAAAGGTCTTGTGCAGCAGATTTACCTAATGCAATACATTGCTTGATTTCTTGACTTCTGCTTCCATGAGAATGTTGTTGTTGTTAGG
The DNA here is from genome assembly GCF_000296735.1 of Chrysochloris asiatica. Classification (NCBI taxonomy): domain Eukaryota; kingdom Metazoa; phylum Chordata; class Mammalia; order Afrosoricida; family Chrysochloridae; genus Chrysochloris; species Chrysochloris asiatica. Next base: position 9,876,359 of record NW_006408546.1, on the reverse strand, counting down.
TGGCATCAAGTCTGTGCTGACTCATAGCGACCTCGTGCATGGCAGAATGAAACACTGCCTGATCCTGGGCCAAACTCATTACTGTTACCATGCTTGAGTCCATCCATCTCGTCAATCCATCTCTTTAGGGGTCTTCCTCTTTTTCTCTGACCCTCCACCTTACCAAACATGATATCCTTCTCCAGCAACTGGTCCCTTATACATAGTATCAAACTGTAAACGGTATCAGACACAATTACATTTTTAAATAACAAGGCTAATGTGGCCACAGTCTCTGCAGGGGTCATGAAGGGTAAACCAGGTAATGACCACAGCTTTCCTACAGCTGTGTTCCATCCCACTCCAGCAGGCCACATTGGGTGGTGATGTGTGGACTTCGGGGTCCCATCCTCTGAGGGCTTCTCAGGTTGGATCCTTCAGACTGATACCTGCTGAGAAGAGGAGTAAAGTCTCTTCCAGGTCCTCCAGGGAGACCTGGCTCAGGGCATTTTGTACCTGTGTTTTCTCTTTGTGACTTGGGATGCACGATGTATGTGTGCTGAGATCAGAAATAGAGCTCCTTGGATGATGTTTTGGGCCCTAGGATGATGGTCAGAGCTCTTTCAAACATCAAACCAAACCAGTTGCTGCTATCGACTGAATTTCAACTCATGGCAGCCCCATGAGTATCAGCGTAGATCTGTGCTCCTTGTGGGCTTCAATGGCTGTCATCTTTCACAAGTAGATTGACAGACCTTCTTCACAGGTGCTTCTGGTAGATTCCAACCATTTATGCCACCCAGGAACTCCTCGGGGGTGGAAGTGATTCTCCTTGGCTCTTTCATCAGTGCCTTCCCAGTGTCTGCGGCATTATCAGTCCCTCCTTATCTGGGCTCACGCATCATCACACTGTCATTTTAGGGAGGACTCTCTGGACTGTCAGCATCTAGAGGGCAACAGCTGTGCCAGATTTTTGGACTATTCTGTTGAATTATCTCACTATGTCAGTGAGATAATTGAACTATCTCACTATGTCAGTGTTTTGTACGTAGTGTATACATGCAGTCAGTGACCTTTTCTTGAAATGACACAATCGTGAGTCATCCTGACTGGCTGACCACAGAACCCCATAGTCATTATCTTATATAGATGGAGTCATTTATTTTACAAGGGAGTTGTGGGTTATTAGCAGTAATGTTTCACGTTATGACTTTCTTTGTCCAATGAATCTGGCACATTGCTGCCAGGTAATGAAATTCCCTCATATCCTGGTCAAGCACAGCATTTGCTTCCAGCTGAATTTAACCTTCCTCTCTATTCTGACTCAGGCCCTTCCATGACTCTCTCATCTTCTCCTCCAATTTGAGCCATGATAAGCCTGGGAGGGTCACATCAGAGGTGACCATTCTAGCTGGGAGCAGAGCCCTAATGTCCTGCTTCAGCCCAGCTTCTGCCCACTCCAGCCCGGAGCCCTCCAAGTGGACACTTTCTTTTTCCTCCAGCCTTCTTAGGGGTGGGGAGTCCTTAGTCCTCTCCCCACTTGGTTCTTCAGATCAAATCTCACCTTGCCTGCTCAGTTGGAGGGTGCTCCATAGTCCCTACAGATGCTCCCAACAGGACACACAAGCACAATTTGACCAGCATCATCGCCCACATCAGGGCCTGCCTGCTCCATCTGACCCAAACCCGTGAAGACTGTGTGAAGGTTGAACACTTCTCCTTCCTTCCTGACTCCAGGTGGTGTCCTGAGCTTAGACCACTCACCACTGGGCATAGATCCAGAGGTCCACGGTTCTACTCAGTCAGTCCACCTTAATACAAAGCAGGCCATTCTTGGAGCCATTGCTCCCAGGATTCTCCTTATCAAATTCAGAATTGATGTACATAGGCGTGCTGGCCAAGAAAGAAAATGAATTCACAAAACAATGTAATTTTAAGTAGTATTTATGGCTATTTTCTGATCCATAATCATTATTAAGATTTTTTTAAATATAGAGAAGTTTAAAGGAGAAAATTAAAATCACCCATAATCCTATTACCAAGAGATCAGCACATACTGGGGACTTCCGCTCCTTTCTCTCTTACTGTTTCAGTCTCTCCTTCCCGCTGTCTCTGGTTCTCCATGTGTGCACATACATACAAGGGTCAGTCAAAAAGTATTGCTATAAGACCCTAGACCCTTTATTAAACAAAAATGTCCAGATATGAAGCTATTGTTTCTTCAACATATCCTCCATCTAGCTCTGTACATTTCTAAAGGCAATGTTTCCGTGTCTCAAACCCTGAGTAATTCTGCATTCTTAGATTTAACATCCTGTCAAAATAGCAGTTTTGGCATCCTTGAGGGACTCAAATTGTGTTCCTTTTAAAGATTCTGTAAGTTTGGGGGACAAAAAGGCATCTAAAGGGGCAAGATTAGAACTGGCAGGTGGATGGGGTAAAGTTTCCCAGTGAAATGCTTAAAGGACAGCCCCTTGCTACACACCAAGAATGAGCAATTGCATTGTCAAGACAGAAAAAATTCCTCAACACCCCTTTCCTGGTCTTTCTCTTACCATTGCAATTTCCCATTTTCTTAAAACTTCTTCCTAATATAAAGTCTCATGCTCGTCCTGGATCCTTTGAGAAAATCTATCAAGATCATTCCTTTGCAGTCCCCAAAGACAGTCACCATAACCTTCTGAGCTGACCTCTCTGCTGCCTTGAATTTCACTGACCCAGCAGGTCTCCTCAGAAGCCACTGATCTGAGTGGACCTTTTTGTTTTGTTTTTTTTTTTTTTGAAGGCACCATAATGAGACTAAGACAAGTGGACTACTGAGAGAACATGTCTGCAGCCACCCACTGATCACAGAGACATGTTTAGACATGTTTTGTTTGTATAAAACATGTTTGTTTACATGTAAGAACTGGAAGCCTAGTAGCAGTGCTTTTTGACTAGTATGTTGTTGTTGTTGTTGTTGTTGTTGTTAAGTGCCATCGAGTCGATTCCAACCCATAGCAACCCTGTATGGGTTTCCAAGGAGCCACTGGTGACTTTGAACCACCAACCTTGCAGTTCAAATGGCTGTGCAGTCTGGTGCATTAACTCACAGTGCCACACCAGGACTCCATATATATCCATGTAAACAGACATTGTACTGATTTTAGAGTTTGCTAAGCTCTTTGTAGTTAATATTGTATCGGAACCATTTCTTACCTCACTAAATGTTTTTCGCAATTCTCTTCTCTTCCAATTGCTGAGTATATGGATGTTACCTCCTACTGAAAGAAGCTCTGGTAGTGTAGTGGTTACAAGTTGGGCTGCTAACCTCAAAGTCAGCAGTTCGAATCTACCAGCTGTTCTATGGGAGAAAGTATAGGCTTTCTGCTCCCACTAACTCCATAGCACACCATCACCACCTCCTATTGAAGGCACCCTCCTCCTATACCTCCATTGTCTACTGCCTGTTTTCTTTAAGACTATAAATATGGGTCTCGTTTGACTCTGAATCCCCTGCAACACAGCCCAGCACCCTGCTCTGTGTCACAAACCATTCCAAAACAAAGTGAAACAAGCCATTCCAAAAACAAAGACAAGCCAGTAGTGACTGTGAGTCTGAACTCACAGCCTCCCCATGTGTCAGAGTAAAGCAACACTCCAAAGGGTTCTCAGTGGCTGACTTTTGGGAAGTAGATCTTCAGACCTTTCTTCCAAGGTACCCCTGGATAAATAAACTTAAACCTCAGTCTTTCCCTCATTGCACCACCCAGGGACCCCAAGTGAAGCAAAGCCCTGTAAACCCCGATGTGCATGCGGCACATCCTCTCCTCCCTCGGGTTCCTCCAACTGCTGGGCTGCCTTTTCTGCTCCTGGAAATTGTTTTTATCCTTTTCCAGCAGGAAATCCTAACATGAGAATCTGATTTCTCTTGTTCATTCCTGTCTCCCACTGCTCCCAAAATCCTTCCCACAGAGCCCAGCTGGTATGAATCTATGGGATTCCTTAGAAAGCCCAGGAGGCCTGGGCCAACTTTAGTGAAGCTGCAGGCAGGGACCTCAGCATGAGTGGCCTGGAGTCTGCAGGTGGGGGAAGTTAAGGCAGACGTGGTCCATGGAGTCATTATGTTCGCATTAAGTAGTACCTGAGGCAGGAAAGTTAGAATCTCTTTATCTGCAGGACACCATATTTTACCTCATTGACTCTCCAAGTGATAGATAGACCTAGATAAGTAATATTTAACCCAGGGTCCTCCTAAGTTTTAATTAAATTGTATTTTTATAAGGAAAATTTTCCCCAGTTCCTGTTGTAAAATGTGGGCCTTTTCACCTAATTTCCCAGAGAGACCCTACTGCCCCTTTTGGGGGTTATCTGAGACTGCAGATCAGGCCCGGCCACCAGAGGGCAGCCTCCAGCAGACAGGACAGGCCGTCCTCTGAGCTGAGCAGTGTCACAACCACCTGTACCCTAGAGATCATGCTGTTGTTGTGAAGTGCCGTCAAGTCTGTTCTGACTCATAGCAACCGTGTCTAGGGTTCCCAAGGAGCAGCTGGTGGGTTTGAACTGCCGACCTTGTGGTTAGCAGTCTAATGCTGATCCTACAGCACCACACCAAGACTCCAGATAGCACAGATTTCTGTATTTTTGGGTAAATGTTGCCCTTTTGATCTCAAAGAGTTGATTATTCCAAGGTGGGTGTACCTCCCTACTATTACTGTTCACCTGACAAACCATTCCAGATAGACCTGTCTATTGTTTGGCTGAAAATTGGGCCACAGGGGCAAGTTCAATTCCAGGCCTGAAGGATGACCAAGGGGCGTAGTGTCCAGGCTCTACCAATCTCTATCCAACTACTAAATTGTCTTTTTTTTTTTTTTTTTTATGATTTTCAGTTTTGTTTCACCTTTTCTTCCACTCGATCCAGGACCTTTTAATGTGATTCCTTTCAGAGTATTTGGTAGTGGTGACTGGCACCATCTGGTTTTTCTGATCTCAGGGTCATAGAAGCTGAGATCCATGTGGTCCATTAGTGCTTTGGACTCATTATTTCCATGTCTTTGATTTTCTTTACTCTGCTTTGTTTGGACAGGGAAAGACCGATTTGTGGTACCTTTGATGACCACTCACAAGCTTTAAGACCCCAGTCACTACTCACCAAAGTTTGATGTAGAATATTGTCTTTGTGAACTTTGTCATGCCACCTGACCTTGATGTCTCCTGAGACTATGGTCCTGAGCCTGCAGGCTCAGCTACTCACTGAAGGAAATGTGTCTTGAGGAACGGGTACCTTTCCCCAATTCACACGAAGGCCCCAGAAGGGTTAACATGGGATGCCCCTAGGTCAGTTTTTACACTCTGTCCCCTCAGCTGCCAGAAAGAAGATAGGACAGCTGAGGAGAAATGACTCTCAAATGGAGACCCTGAGCCTCTGGACACCCTAGGCTGCTTGGAGTGGACCGCATTTGAGGCCTGTGACCTTTCCAAGGGTTTGGCTGTGGCTTTGGGGCTGTGTCCAGAGTTCAGATCTGGGCCTCAGGGTTATAGCTACAAGCACCAGTTTCTATGTAATCCCAAGAGGTGACTCATGGTTCCTCCCACTGTCTAGACACCCAGAAAGCGGTGTCCCTTATGAGTGAACAGTGAGGGGATCCACTTCCAAGGGAGCCCTAAAAGTCAGCTTGTCTGCTCAGCATTTCCACTTCCTGCAGAACAGCTACAGGGGACACCCAAGGCAGACAGAGAATGACCTTAATGCCCTCAGGGCCCTGGCATCAGGTTTACAGAGTACAGACCCAAGTGATCCTGATATGGGATGGAGACCTTGATTTGCCTGCCCCTGGGTCCAGGCAAACACAACCCCTCTTTCTGTTTCCAGACTACCCTTGAGCAGTCCAAACATAAAGCAAGAAGATTTTTTCTGGCCCCTAATGTCCAGCACTCCTCTGATACCCACCCAGGTCACCTAGTCATAAATTCTCAGTCACATACTCACAGATTTACACCGCGCTCGTTCCTCCAATGACTTCGCAGCCCTATGTGCAGATTGTGTTCCAAGAACATCATGACTTCCCCACTTCCCCTAATCTTGAAGTGTTCCTCACTGCGGAACCCCATTTTCCTTCTGAATAGTGATTCACAGGCAAACTCTGGGGAGAAACATTTCAGAAATGAGTTGTAAGTCTCAAGGTGGGAGGGACCTCAGGGACTGCAGCCATCCCTCAGTGTGGCCCCCAGTCACTGGGGATAAAAACCTTCAAGGCTGTCTATGTGCTAGTGTGTGAAAGGTCGGAAGGAAAGACACAGACACTGACATCTGAAAGACATCAATCATGCCTGAGGCCTGGGGCCACACAGAGTCCTGTAAGGCCCACCTCAGTGGAACAACCTCTCAGGCCCCCTGTCTTGCCCCCAGGATCGCTGGTGTGCAGTGCATGACAGTGGCTGGCTACTCCAAGGGCTTTGGCTACCAAACGGGACAGAGCTTCTCAGGGGAATTCGACCACGCCTGGAATGCTGTGTACCTGGAGGGACAATGGCACCTGGTGGACAGCACCTGGGGCAGTGGCATGGTGGACAAGACTACTTCCAAATTCACCTTCCTGTAAGTACCTGACTCAATTCTGCTGGCCGTATGGTTAGTGGAAATGGGGAATGTTCAAAGCTGAAGGAGGGAACAGGTAGGAAAGAACTGGGGAGAGAGAGGTAGAGCCTGGTTGACCCCGACCTGGCTGTTAGTTCACCCCCTTACAGATAGACCAAGTCCACAGGCTTATGGGGGACCCATAGATTTTTTCCACCTCATTTTCCCCGACCTCAATTCCTCTGCCTCCCTATAGCTTCGGTTGTCTGCAGTTCCCTTCCCGCCTTTAGCCCTTTGACTGTTATTACTGTGTATCCGCTGGCTGCCTCACCTCAGTGGTCCTCCTCTCTGAGCTCAATGAGGCCCCATCACATCTCTGAGAAAGGGGCGATGGCTTTGTGGGGAGAGTGCTATCCTGGGACAGAGTCCCTGTGAGCCATACTGGGGCAGGGTGTTAGTGGAGAGAGGGGAGCAAGGGGGTTTGCCAAGCCTGCTGGGCCACTTCTGTCCTCTGACCACCCCTGCCTTGAAGTAAGGTCATAGCCTTCATCTAAGGTCACTTAAACCTGGACCACAGTGTCCATCTGCTGCTCAGATTCCTTTGTATTCAGAAAAAAATTAGTGTTTCCCATAATTTTAAAATCTTGGAGTTGAAACCTTAACACTCCCCAACACACATCAAATACATGCCCAGTGTGTGGGGTCATAGAGCTCATGCTGGTCCCACAGACTCACAGATACGCTTCTGCCCTGCCGTGAGCTCTGAACACCGATTGCCTTTGGCCCAGTGAGGCATCACACCATCTCAGAACAAGACTCCTATTCTTGCTCTTGCCCTTCAGGGAGCCACTGAAGGCCTCTCAACTGCAAGGCACAGACTGTGATAGAAGTTGCTGCCAGGCAGGGAGGTGTGGATGGAGGAAGTGGACTCTACAGCTTTTCCTCCCTGCAGTCTCACAAGTCCACTGTCTGACACCTGGTCTCCAGGTTACCCCTTTGCTCCTTTTACATTTCTGTTTGGCTTTGAAAGGAGGGAGAACTTTCTCCATCAGACCCCTTAGGATGTTCAGAGTGACCCACAGTTGTGGGCTATGGTTTTCTCTTAGAAGTGACCTCAGACCTTGCCTTGGCACCTATCTCTGGAAGCATCCATCAAAGACCAGAAGTGGTACCTCTTCCTGCTGGAAGTGTAGGGAGAACCTCCAGGTGTGTTAGCCAAATGGAGGTCCCCTACAGAACACCTTCTGCAGAGTTGGTGAGGGTTGGTCAGACCTGCTCTCTGTAGCAGCTGCTTACCCCATATGGCTACTCACCAGCATTTCCCCCACTCTAGTTACAATGAATTCTACTTCCTCACACACCCTGCACTGTTCATCGAGGACCATTTCCCAGACAACAAGAACTGGCAACTGCTAAAACCTCCTCAATCTCTGAGGCAGTTCGAGAACAGCATGTATCACAAGAGTGAATTCTACAACAAGGGGATGCTGAGTGCCCATCCAGAGACCTCCACAATCAGAACAGGTAAACCTGGAACAGGCAGCTGGAGTGGGCAGCAGGGATGTGCAGCCTGGTCCTGTCTGGAGGAGTCTGGGCCACACAGGACTGCCCTCAGGGCCCCAGGCATGACCTGTGAGCACAGTGGCAGGCCTGTATGTGTGGGTGGGTTGCAGACCACTAGAGCAGCAAGGCATGATGCAGGCACAGGTCCCATTTGTAGAAGCAGATGCCAGTCACTCCAGCAGAAGCCAAGAAGGGATGTGTTGGGTGGCCACAAGTTTGCCTCATGCCTGAGGGCTGGACATACAGGCTGACCTGTGATGGGGGCTAGGATGGGTGGTGGGTCACAGCTCATCAAGCAAAGAAAAGGACTGGTTCAGCTCTGGCTTCCCATGCCCTCCCAGTTCAAGTACCCAACAAGCTGACAAACCAAACTCTTGGCAGAGAGACTGCATTGGCCAATGAGCAAGTACCTGTGCATTAATGATCTAACCAGTTGGTCGAGGAAGGCATGGGCCTCCCAGGATGAGGAAGGCTAGGGGAGGCTTCTGAGGGAGGTGTCTGCTGAGCCTTGTCCTGGGAGATGGAGAGGTACAGGCAGAGAGAACAGAGGAGGGGAGACACCGCAGGAACCCCTACCTCCAGGCCTCAGCATCCCTAGTCAGGCCTCCACGGTGCCCCTCCCGAACTGCCTTGGAGAAGAGCCTTGCAGGTTCAGATGGGATACCTTTCATCTGTCAGTCTTCCTGGACCCTCCTCCCTGCTTCCCTACTGAAGACAGAGTCTAGCTTTTCCTAGGGAGCTTCACTGGTGCTGAGCAAGGCAGAACAGGTTTAGCTGGCCCCCATGTTGTTAAGTGCCATCGAGTTGGTTCTGACCCATAGTGATCCTGAACAGGGTTTCTGAGGCTGTAAATCTTTACGGGAGCAGAAAGCCTCATCTTTCTCCCAAAGAGCAGCTGGTAGTTTCGAACTACTGACCTTGCGGTTCGCAGCCTGATTCGTAACCACTACGCTACCAGAGCTCCTGGCCCTCATGGCTGGCCCCAATTCCACCTCCCCATTGGAGTCTTCCATGGGCATATTCTGAGACATATGGAGGGGAGCATCCCCAAAGGCCCAGCACCATGGGTCTCACAATGCTTTCTCCAGAGAACTGTGCTTTATGCATCCCCAGAGCCTCGATGCGTGAGCATGCCACAGAGCACTCTCCCACACCTCAGCCAAGTACTGCCTGTCTGTACCATCTCTGCCACCAGGGGGCCTCCATACATCCAGGACAGAGGCCATTAGCACAGAGGACCTGTGAAAGCCCCACCCTACAGCATGGAGTAAGGGGGCAGCCAGGGAGCCAGTTAGTTCCAGTGAACATGGCCCATTCACCTCACAGTGGTTTCCTTAACCAAGTTGCTAAGCTCTCACATACTTTTAAAACCACAAATACCTGGCAGCTCCTGCTGCTAAAATAACAGCCTGAGGTTGCACCCTTTGAGAATCCTTTCACTGCATGCACATCAGATAGAGAACCTGCTTTGTCTGTTGTAGACCATCAGCCACAGCAGAATCACCAGACCACACCTACATAAAACAAATGCCATTGAATTGAGTTGGCATCTTCAAGAGATAAACATGCTAATTTTTGTCAGATTTCTTAATTTATTTTGTTGTTTGTTGTTTTCGTGCCATTAAGTCAGTTCCAGCTCATAGCAACTCTGTATGGGATTGCCAAGGAGCGACTGGTGACTTTGAACCACCAATCTTGCAGTTGAAACTGACCTTGCTGTCCAGTGCTTATCCTATAGCACCACACCAGGCCTCTTAATTCATTTTGTTGTTGTTGCTGTGTGCCACCAGGATGTTGTTGTTAAGTGCCTTGGAGTCAGTTCCAACTCATAGCGACCCTGTATAGGGTGTCTGAGGAGCAGCTGGTAATCTTGAACTGCTGATATTGTGATTCAAAAAAACTGACCTTGCAGTCCAGTGCATTAACCCACAGCACCACACCAAGACGCTAATGGTAGCATAAAATTTGATTCCATATTTGTAATATGTATTCAAAGGATATTTAATTATTTGTAGCTAAATAGGCTAAGGGTGGGTCTGGGGAAGAAGCGAAAAAGGGAAACTGAAATGGGCAAAAGGACAGAGAAGGAAGAAGACACAGAGTAGGGAAGTAGGGAGCCAAGGAGGCCGGGAAAGAGAGGAGCTCATAGGGACCCTACAGGGGATACCGAGTGGTCACCAGTCCTGGTCATTCACAACACGCCTTTGCCAAGAACCTTCTAGGCCAGCTACCATGGCCAGGCATTAAGGACAAGGCAAGAAAAGAGACTGACTGAGCCCAGTCCCCTAGAGCCCCCAGCTCAGCAGGGAAGACAGACAAGACACAAAAAGACATCATTAACATCACAACCAAGACAAGTCCCTGTGGAGAAGAGACCCAGGGGCTAGGAGAGGGGCTCCCAGCACGCTCTAGCTCTTCTGAGAAGATTGTGAAAGGCCCCTCTGTAGTCAGAAGTTGTAAGTTGGAGTCTTACCTAGGGCTGCAGGGAAGACATGGGGAGGGGAAAGCATTAGAAAAAGAGGAAACAAAGTGTGTGAGGGGCCGAGGCATGGAAAGTGAGGCCATTCTGGGACTGCAAGAATGAAGGCACTCACTGATGCTGGCACAGAACCCGCCTCAATTTGGTCTCCAGTTTGCTGGGAGCCATGAATGGCCGCAAGCACAGAAGTGACCCTATGGGCCTTTTCACAGGAGTCCTCAGGCTGTTGTGTGCAGGTGCTAGCTGAGGATCCAAGCCCCAATATGAGTCATACAGAAATTCAGACCTCACTGTAGAAGGGAGACCTACTCACAGTCAATGCTGGTGCAAGATGGATCAGGACAGGGACGGTGAGGAGTCCAGGGGCTGAGTTAGAAGAGAAAAGTCCCAGCCAGGAGGGAAATACAGACCCTGTTATTCTCTGTCACTTGCTTTGTTACCATGGGACAGATGTGCTTCAAAGTGGCTGATGGCAGTGGAGGATGTAGACAAAGGAAACAGCACTAAAGCAGGACAAACCCCTACAACTAGTGTAACAGACAGGAGAGGAGTGGCAGTGGAAATGGGACAGTGTGCTCAGAGAGGTGGGGGAGCAGGCTGGGTGCACCAGCCCCAGAGGACTCCCAGGAGGGAGTCACCAGCACAGCAGCATCTCCAAGGTCTGAGAGACCTGTTTCTTAGGAAATCACTGAAGACGCTGGTGAGTAGGGGCAGATGTCATATTTCAGAGAGCTACCAGGTGAAATGAGTCCTTGGGTAGTGTAAATGGTTAATGCACTCGTCTGCCAAAAGGTTGGAGGTTCAAGTCCACCCAGAGTTGCCTGCAAAGAAAGTCCTGGCAATCTGATGAAAGTCCTATAGAGTTGAACTCTGACACACATGGGGTGGATATGAGTCAGAATAGACTCATATCTGGATTTTTTGTCATTCTTGGTTAAGAAGATCTAGAGACAGTAGGGAGGGTTCACTCACTTGAGTTGTTATAAAGTACCATCGAGTCGGTTCCAAATCATAGCGATCCCCCTGTACCAGGTTTCCAAGCTGCAGCTGGTGGATTTAAACAGCTGACCTTGTAGTTCACAGTTGAGTGTTGTGAGAATATAAAGTGAGTGATGAGTTGGCAGGAAAGCCTTTGAGATGAAGGCTCCCTATGAAGAAGGTAGATGGGAGAGGGTCGATACAAGTTCCCATCCCTGCCCTGCAGACCAAGTGTGGGGATTCTCTGTGCCTCAAGCTAAGAGTTGGCATTAAGAGAAGTAGCCTAACAGCTTGCAGTCATAGGCGTCATGGCAGACTAGAAAGAAATCCTCAGGGACTGGGCCCTGGAGTCCAGGCATGACTCAGTCTCCCCAGCAGGACCAGATGGTTGGCTCCTTCCGTTGCACTCACCCTTGTAAGAGGCTGGGGAGACTGGGTGGGATCTGCTTCTGAGGGAAATGCAAGGAGAAGCCCTCAGGGAAGCCACTTTTCTCCCAGTAATCCTGCAAGGTAGGAAGGAGGGGTCAGGTGCATGAATACTCTTGGACTGCAAAGACCAGAGACCTGACCACCTATCCCTGAGAAACAATGAGGGCAGAAAGAGACAAAAGAGCAGAGCAAGGGGAGAGGCAGAGGAAGCTTTGGTACAAAAGACTCTCCTGTCTGGCCACTGACTCTCCACAGTTCAGTTCCAGAAGCATGGCTAAGACATGCCTGTGTGAGAATTCCAGCACTGGGGGAGGCAGGATAGAGACCCCACTCCCTGAGCACTGTCTGAGCGTGTCAAGCAATTTCTAAAGTAGAGTGTTGGCATGAGCTGTTAACACTACAGTGAACTAGAAGAAGCAGTGTGAACGCAACACGTAAGGAACCCAGATGATAAGCCCTTTGACCCTCTTCCATCAGGGTTTCAGGACCAGGCTTAGCCTACCAGCAGCTTTCTTTTAGTGTGAGTCACTGGGTAGGATGTGTCCGGTTTCCCTTGAGAGCCCCAGCTTCCAGCTTTCTGGAGGAGAACTTCCTAAAGGGAGTCTACATGTGCTGCATTTGTCAGTCACAGTGAAAGGAATTACACCATGGAAATGGGCACACTACCCATCAGGCTTTCAGAAAGACAGGTGAACGTTTACCTGCACTCTTGAACCTGTCTCACCTGGCCCTGGCCTTCTCCCCACAGTGAACGGGAAGGCTGCGATCACCATTGAGAGCTGTGCCCCTACCCTCTTCATGTTTATGCTCAATGGCAAGCAGGAACATGGCCTGCTGAGCCTCAGGAAGAACGGGATGAAGTTGGAGGTGTACCCCCCAACCATGGGCACGCACAAGCTGCAGATCTTCGCCAAAGGCAGCTCTGAGATCTACAGCTCAGTGCTGGAGTACACCCTCAAGTGCAACTATGTGGACTTCGGGGCCCAGCTGCCCACTGAGCTGCACCAGCCTGTGGGGCCCAGTTGGTTCTCGGAGCAGATGGGTATCATGAAACCCTCTCACCCTGACCCCATCATTCACACCAGCGATGGGCGCTGCTCCATCAGCTTTGGCGTGGACGAGGACATCAGCATCCTAGCCTCCCTGCACGGGGACGATGGCTCCATCACTGAGGAGACACAGAGGCGCTACATCTTCCAGCTGCACCGAGAGAAGCGGACAGAGCTGAAAGTCCAGCTGCCCCACGCCGGCAAGTTTGCCCTGAAAATCTTTGTCAAGAAAAGGCAGGAACCTGGCAACTATGTCTTTGTCTTCAATTACCTCCTGTGCTGCACCAACACCAAGGTAAACTGGCCCATGTTCCCCGAGAGCTTTGGCAACTGGGGGCAGGACAATGAGCTGCTGGAGCCTTTGTTGGGTGTACTTCCTGCCAACCGGAATGTCCAGTTCAAATTGAAGCTCCATGGTATTGCAAAGGCCCTAGTGAAAGGGCAGGACACATGGCCCCTCACCCTGAACCACGAGGGCTACTGGGAGGGCAGCTGCAGCACAGCTGGCTGTGAAGAAATCTATGTCATGGTGCTGGAGAATGCCAACCACAACTTCTACTCCTACATCCTCAAATACCAAGTCAACGCCCAGTAAGGGGCTGGGCTCCGGGCCTGGAGCCCCTGCCACACCCTCCCACAGAGCCAAGGCCAGGCCACCCAGGGAGGACCCCAGGGAAGAGGAAGAGCCCTGGACACATCTGAGTCTGCATGAAATCACTTCTAGGCCTCTGCTTTCGTCTCCTGCTCCGCTGCAGGAACTGTGTGTGCTGTTTGTGTTCTGATGGATGCACACAGAAAGTGCACGATGACAGGGGACAGAGACAAAGGCCCTTTAGAAGAAAAGGTGCTATGTAAATCCAAGGTATTGTAAACTGTCTGTCACTGCCCAGGTGCCCCTTCTTGTACAGATGCTGATGCTGCTGTTGTGTTTATTAGGTTGATGTGGGAATGCAGGGATATGACCAGAGCTGAAAGCTTATCACACCATAGAGTGTGAATCTCCCTCTGTGCCCAGAGGGATGGGATTTGCAAGGCCAGGCATCCTTGAGCCATACAGCCCCTTTCAAGTCTCAACAGGGTATTTCTTGACAACTCCTGGACCCCAGGCTACAGTGAGCTGTCATATTTTCCCAGACCTGTCTGTCTTCCCCATTCCCTTTGTCTCTAAAGCCTCTTCTTGGTCTTCAAGAGCCCTAAAAGGTGTGGAGAAGAAGCTCCCAGACTCACCATTGGCTATAGGCTGATCACCTCCCAAAGTAATCCCAGGAGAAGTGTGGAGAGGCTCCAAAGCAAAGAGTACCCAGTGTCCCTTCATGGGGGTCCTGGGTGGGAGCTGGGGGACTGAGGGACTGTGCTCTTTAGAGAAGCAAATAGGGGCTGTCAGTGCTAAGCGAAGGGGAGTCAGGCAGGTGTCCAGCCTTGAGCCTTGCTTCAGCCCCTGCCCTTCAGACAGTCAGGCGTGAGCAGTGCATATGTGGCAGTAACAAAGAGGCTTATGGGATAATGGGGCTTTATCTGCCCCCAAAGAGTCCCTACCAGCAAAAGCTACTGCTAGTGCCACCTCAACCTGCCCTGGGAGCAGTTTTACCCTTGTCCCTGAAGAAAAGTCCTTCATCCCTTTCTCTGTGGAAAGAGACCCCCAGAGTCCCATCCTTCTATGGAAACAGTTCAGGATACCTTGCTTGCTCAGACCTAAGAAGGCCCCACTGCCCAGCTGACCCACAGCAGAGCCTACGGCCAGCGTTGCCATGGAAACAGTGAAAAGGCTGTTTTCAGCAAGGGCAGGGGAGAGAAAGGATGAAGATAGGTTCGCAAGGCCGCTGCAACACCAACCCTGCACCAAGAGACACCTCGGAGTGGTCACTTCTCCGTTTCTCGGCTCGGCTGCCTTTCCTGGAGCCCCTCCCATGCTGTGTGGGCCCCTGATAGTCACATCTGCCACAAAGCAATTCCCCAGGCCCCAGGCAGGAACCCCCCAGAGATTCCATAGCTTCCTCAGAGCCTCCTCCACCCAGTCATCTTCTCCAATCATTGTACAAGACGCTAGCTAGGGTGAGGTGGGCTGCCAGAACAGTCCCAAGCCTGTCGGTACTTTCAGGATCTGCACATAGCAACTCTTCATCCCCTACAGTCCCCCGCTCCCTGGAGCTGGCCCAGAGCCACGCCCCAGAGTGTCCATCCTCTGCCCAGCTTGGGGCAGCAACCCAAAAGGAGCATTCCCCCTGGTGGGCTGAGCTGCCCTGGCCCGTGTCCAGCGCCCTCTGACGACTCCGCCACCCAGGCCCCTGTGCTACACGTCACTCACGCCTGAAAATGCATAAAGGCCGGAGAGGCGGAACCGTGCGCAGCACCACAGGGAAATAGGTGCGATTTTACACCCTCCAAGCAGCCTTTTCTCACGCCTTTGGTTTTTATGGGCTGGAAGAAATGTGCCGTGTTTCATCAAGATAATATGCCTCCCATGACTCCTGTCACTCAATGGACTCAGGGCTTGGGGCCGTTGCAGACATTATCGCTACTGCTGCCGAGAGTGCCACTCGTCTTTCAAACAAACAAAATTAATACATTCTGTAGCGTGCAGAGGACGCCACCCAGCAAAAATAGGAGCTGTCGGAGAACCAGAGACATGCCGCCATCTCAGAGCATCCTCACGCCCCTCCTCCGTGATTTAACCAGGCACCCTCTTTGTAAAGACAGCTGTAGGCACAGTCAGAAAATCACCTGCATTTCTTTCCAGTGAAGTAAAAATACATGAAATAAAATCCAATCTTCATGAATTTTTACACGCATGCTGCTCAGGGTAGACATTCGGGTCTGCATTTTGAAACCTTTTATTTAAATACGATCTTTGTTTGCCAGTCGACGGGTCCACGACGCCAGTGGAATGGCACGGGCGCCCCCTGGTGCCCAAAATGCGACACTGCCGGTCTGCGAACCTCGGTGCGGCCGGACTCACCGGGCTTTTACGCAGAACCTGAAAAATGCTATGGAGTTGTCGATACTAAATTGACTGGCTGCGCTGCCGCACTTCTCAGTGCTTCCTTGTGTGTTCCCCAAGCACATGTTTGTCCCGCTCGAACTGCAAAGGGAGGCTTGGGGGCTGTTTGGCATCATGAGAGGACGTGGAATGTGGTAAGAATTAGATTTTTTGTCCAGGAACACTGGACATGGCTCAATGGGGACAGCTTGGATCACAGTCATTACTATGTCAATGAAGGATTGAAACTGATCAAACTCAGAGCATTTGGCCCTTCTATTCCCCCTTACCCCCAAAGACTAGCAAGTCTAGCTCAGCAGCCTTCACCACCCACAGGGAGAAGACTGTAGAGGGCAAAGGAGATTGAGGGCATGGAGAGAAAGAGGGGTTGCCACCACAACTACAATTCACTTCTTTGCTGCTTGTTTCAGAAATGCCGCCAGCACCCCTAGACTCTGTTTCAATCTGATTATGATCATTTGGAGCCCCCCATATGTTACATTGTACCAACTAGACAAACTCCCCACAGCCTGCTGAGATTAAAAAGGAGATAAATAGATTAATTGAAGCATGAAGGATTTAGACTAGACATAAAGAACTATTTCCTGTTATTAAGAAAAATTTTGTGAAACCTGCTTCATCAAGGACTTAAAAAGTAGAAAAGTGTTCCCTGTGGCCTGGGTTTTGGGATGCTGTGCTAACCGGGACTATTTTCTCTCCAAACCAATTAATCCTCAGCATGCACTGGTTCACCGGCAGCAAACGCAGGGTTAAAGATACTGCCACGTGGCTTGCTGTTGGCAAAGTATTCAGAGGCCATGTGCATCGGTGTCCCCCAAAGTCTTATCTGACTAAGTAGCTGGAAACCTTAAGATGTGATTCCTTTTCACAATGTGTACCTTGAGTTGTGTGGGCCGGTGGCTGTGGAACCGTATGCTTTCCCCCACATTGTTGCTGGTGTTGTTTTTCAATAAAATTTATATTCATTTTTATCCAACAATGTAATTATCGATTCATTCTTATCACTGATCTTGCAAGGAAAGGAGAGGGGGGAAAAGTAAAAAAAAAAACAAAAAAACACTTTCATGTTCAAAGGGAGCCATAGGGAGGTGGGGGGCGGAATCAATGTCCTAGCTATATGAATTTGGTGGTGAGATGCAAATGGGATGTCAGGCAAATCACTATTTCATATTAAAGAAAACATGATTAGGTTAACCCTAGCCCCCTCTGGTTCACAGGCCTTTGAAGAAAGAACGTGAAGACAATGTTTTTTTCATTGAGCCTTGTTTAACTTGAAAACTGTTTTAAGTCAATTCCCATTTCTTTCTTTCTTTTTTTCCCCCTTTTTAGGTGAGAGGGGAAAAAAAAAAAAAAAAGATGTACCCAGAAATGCCTATCTGCTATTTAAAACAAGTATCTAAGTATATATTTCTTCCTATTCATATACATGTGAAAACTTCCCAGCAGGTTATTCATCATTTCGACATTTAGGGAAGCACAGAAAATGAAAACCTGGACCCCTCTGAGAAGTTGCCGTCACCATGGTATCTACCTCTCTCATAGATGTAGTGTGACGGATAAAACACACACACACACTCAAATCTGACCTCGCCAGGTCCGTTAGTCCTAAAGTCACAAAAAGGGGGCCTTACATGCTTCTCCTGCGGTAGAAAGACCAGAGTCCTTACTGCCTCTTTTTGATGAAAGAAAGTCAGAAGAAGTAGCCTTCATTCAGCACATTAGAAGGAGAAACCCTTCAGTTATTAGAACTGTCTGAAAATACCAAGCCCAAGGCTGGAAAGGATGTCCTTCCGGTCCGGAGACTTTGTGATGCTGTGTCTCTATGAACAGATGCCGGCAGGTGGTGGGCCTGGGATTGTCAGTTCCGGGACATCTGAAGGGCCCTGCTGTGTTAAGAGCCTGCCTCAAGAGGTCCCGCTGCCGACCACTCTGCTGACCCACTCTTGCCTGAGGGAAAGGGGCTGGAGAAAGCCCAGCAGAGGGGCCAGAGGGGACAACAGCCTTGACAGAATGTTGGTTCTCTGTGATTTTGTTTTCAGATGTAAAGAAAATTTGAATCAGGCAGCTGCTGGGATGTTCTCACTTGGGTGTCCCACAAGAATATCTGAGTCTAAAAGAGACTGAACTGAAGTCATTGTTCTCTCACCAAAATGCCTCCAACTCCTTCTGGATTCCAAACTCAATAAATGAATTTCCATCTGTCCAAGTGCCTGAGTCAGACTCCCAGTGGTCCCTCCTTTATTCCCAGAACCTGGTCCATTCCAGACACTTTTATAACTGACCTCCTCTTCCCAACTCCACTTCCACTCCAATTCTCAGAGCCTTTGCCCTCCTTCAGGCCTACTCATCTCTCAGCCAGACAGCTGTGACCGTCTTCTGTGATGATATGAAACCTCACACACCCCATCGCAGTGTGTATTTATCTCTCCTAGAAACACAGGATGTGGCACCGTAGGATAAGCACTCATACTCAAGGTCAGTGGTTCAAACTCACCAGCCACTCCTTGGAAACCCTTTACAGGGTTGCTATGAGTCAGAACCAACTCGATGGCTCACAGCAACAACAACAACATAGACTTTCAGGGAAAGCCTTCCAGAAGCTCACCATCTCTGGAGAAGGCATAATTTGTGCCAGGCATTTATAGAAAATGTTTTCATCTTGAGGCTGGAAAAACAGTCTTCTCCAATCTCTGAACTTTAAAGAGTCCTGGTGTGGCACTGTGGGATAAGCTAACTGCAAGGTCAACAGTTCAAACCCAACAGTTACTCCTCAGAAACCCTATACAGGGGAGTTGCTATGGGCCCAGGGGTGGAGCCCAGGTTGAAGATGAATAAAATTCACCTTGTAAAGTCAGGATCTCTCCATCCATGACTCACTGTTCATTTATTGTCCATCATAACCAACAAGAATATCGATCACATGTTCACGTGTTCCTAGTGCTGCCATAACAAAATACCACAAGGTATTTCTTCAAATAACAGAAATTTATTTTCTCACTGTCCTGGAGGCTAAAAGTCCAAACCAGGTTTTTAGCCATGTCAGTTCTCCATGGGCCTCTCCCCCAGTTTCTGGTGGCTTCTGGCAGTCCTTGGTGGGTTTTGCTTCTTATAGTTGCAGCTACTCCATTGTCACATTATGTCCCCACCCCCGTGTGTGGACCTGTGTCTGTACTCCCCACTATAATACACCACTCAGAAGGAACTGGGTTTAGGTTCTGTCCTAATCCAGTATGACCTCATTAATCTGACAAAAGAAAACTCCTATTTCCAAACAGGGTCACATTCACAAGTACAGGGGTTAGGACTTCATTATGTTATTTCGGGGCCACAATTCAATCCATAATAGAAGAGACTCCAGATCTTACTGCCTCTGCACAAGAAGAATGTGTCCTCCAAGGGCCCACTTAAAAGGTGCTGTGGTCTAATTTGATGGAGTGAGTGTCTCCTTTACTTCTCCTTGGCCTCTTCTTTCTTGTGTCCCTTCTCAACATCGAACCTGGAGGATCTCCCCGTAGTAAAACCTTGTCAATGGCTTCCAATTGCCTATGGAACGGGGTTCCATCTCCTGCTCTGGCCTCTTGCTGTCTTCTTTACCTTGTCTCCAATGACACTCCAAGAGAACCCCTTTGTAACCCTCACATGACACCAGACAGGCCTTCACACAGACCACCATGCTTTCCCACATGCTGTTCCCTCTCACCAGGATACCCTTCCCTCCCTCTCAGTTTGTATCATCAGGGACCAGGGTCAGTCCCGCCATTTCTGCAAGACATTCCACTGCCCAACCCCACGTACAATTATCGGACCATCTTCCATGTCCACTATGAACTCAGTCAACTCATCTGTTAATTCAGCACTTTCTATCTTATTCTGCGAATAAAGTGGTGCTTAGAGATTTCATCCACTAGCTTGTGAATTCCTTAAACACAGATACTTTGCTTTTCCTCCTTGGCACAAAAGTAGTTGATAAAAGCTTGGTAAGTATTTCATTGGGAAAACTGAGAGAAAATAGACGAGGCCAGAGAAGTAACATAATTCTGTGGTCCAGCATTTATCAAAGTGGGTTCCCACTTGCCAGGACTGGCCCTTGTGCCTTTGGCCCAACTCTGGACACCATTGCCTGAACTGTGAGAGGAGGAGAACCTAAGAGGCTCCCTGGGGGAGAAACACAACCTCAGAAAAAGGCTAGGAACCTGGGGTGCAGAAGAGATACCAGAATGACCAATTCTCTAGTTGTTTGGAAGTCTTTGCATGGAACACTAGATTAAGAAGAATTCTGCGGTCACATCTGAACCCAGTGGGAAAGAGTGTTGTGATTAACTAGCACTCCATAGACACTGGATTGAAGGGTGGGATGTGCCATGTATTCGTCAATCCAGACTTCAAGTCAGCCAAATCAGGACTGAGGTCAAAAGAGCAGAGGCTGCTGTCTAGATGAGCATGTGACTGTTGGTTTTCCTGCAACCTAGACCACTGCCAACCATAAGTCCTTACTGCCTCTGGGATCCAACAGGGTTCCACCCAATATACCCCTTGAAGCACACGATGGAAGTGTGCATGCTAGCAAATCTCACGTACTAGCCCATTTCTGTTATTGAAACAGTGCTTTACATTTAGCATAAGTGATCAGTTCATTTTTATCAGAGGACATTGATTTCTCATTTTGAAAATGAAGTAACAGATCCCTGGATTATTTACGTGACTGTTGACCAAAATGGCTGTTAAATTACAACATCCTTAATAGTCGTTTCCTTTCCCCCCGCATAACTAGAAAGTGTTTGCACAGCAGAGAGTGCCTTGGCCCCAGTGGGAAATGTATATTTACAGGAAACAAAAAATTGCCCCCTGGTGGAAGTGCTGGAGTTATTTGACCCCAGAAAGCTAGTAGGGCTTGGGCCATCTACCAATCTCGGAGCCCTGAGCATGGGCCGAGATGGCTTGGTTTCCATCAGGGGAGTATGGCTGACTGATTCCATGACACAAGGAATCAGCCGTCATTCCATTCTGGCTGAGCGGGAACCCAGGCCGTGACACCTCCCTCCCCATACCCCCCAGTGTGGCAGGGAGGACTGTGGAGAGGCTGGTGGCACTAGAACAGAGGGTAGTCACAACTGTGAATGGCCAAGAACCAGAGGGTTGTTTGATCAATGAAGTGCAGGCAATAGAAGTGAGGAACCCCTGGCAGCAACCAGAAAAGGGGGCTGCAAAAAGTTCATGGAAAAATCGCATATCTTTTGATTCAATTTTTCATGAACTTTTTGCATCCCCCTCATATGGGTAAAGAATGGTGATGAGGGAAAATGAGGACGTGACTATTTAAATTGCAATGACTGGGATAACACATTATCATGTAAGTGTAAGTGAATGCTCTGTTGATAGGCTCTGTATCTGTGTGTATTTGAGACGTGGTGGGGCAGTGCTGAAGCATCAAGCTGCTAACCTAAAGGTTAGCCTAGCACCACCACCCAGTGACTCCTCAGGAGGACGATCTGGCAGTCAGTTCCTATAAAGATTAAAACTCAGTCAACTGTCCATCAAGTCCATTTCAATTCATGGTGATCTTATAGAACAGGGTAAAAGTGCTCCATAGGGCTTTCAAAGCCATCAATTTTTATGAAAGCATACTGTTACAGCTTTCCCCCAAGAAGTTTCTGGTTGGTTCGAACCACTGACCTTTCAGTTAGCAGACAAGCACTTCACTACAACTTCTGCACCACCAGAGTTCCTTCTCATGAACATTACAGCCTAGAAACCCAACGGGGCAGCTCTACTCGGTCACATGGAATCACAGTGAGTCCGAATCAGCTCACTGGTACACAATGCCAACACCACCAAAGGGATCTAGCTGAAAATTAACATTATATTTTATTGTAAAATATATATAAATTACTGGCTAAGTATACCAATACCTGCCAAGACACCAGAAACATCTGGCACCTGTCCCCTCCTCCCCATATCCTTTGGACACACCATCCCCAGAATTGGGGCAAATATGGGCACCAGGAATTCTTTTGTGTCCTCTTTGTGATCATCAGGGGGTCCCCTGCTCTCTCTCTCAGGAGAAACAGTGGAGGGGACACACTAACCTGATCATAGGAGAAAATCCACTCTGTCAGTAAAAGCTTCACTTGACATTTTTAAAGCTTAACAAGAGTGTAGAAAGTTCATTTTTGAAAAAAGCAAATGGTCTCCTTTCTGGAAAGGTGACCTCTGGTTCCATTTTTGACTGAAAGCTGTCTTGCACAGTCAGGAACCATTAATGTATGATTTAAAGCCCTGAGCTTTGCACTATGAACATTGATGTGACTTGGGGAAGCCCCGCAGGGGGGCTGGAGACCCCTCTTTGATGAGCTCAACTGAGGTCCTGTTTAGCAATAGACAGCTGAGCACACAGACCCTGGAGTAGACTGTCTGAGTCCTGATCGCAGCTCAGCCACTTCCTTTGGCAAATAAAATGGGGGTAATCATGAGTCCTGGTGTGGCTCCACAGACTAAGCACTCGACCTCAAGGTCGGTTTGAGCCATAAGATTAATGCTTCAAACTCACCAGCTGCTCCTTGGAAACCCTATTCAGGGTTGCTATGAGTTGAAGCTGACTCAACGGCACTTAACAACAACAACAAATCAAAACACTTACCAGATAAGAGTCTTATGGGATTAAAATGAGTTAGCAACAATAACAGCAAATAAAATAGTCCTTGGCACAGTGTATATTCTCAGTGTCAGCTCGCCTCCCTGGGTGGTACAGATGACTCACAAACTCAGAAGTTAACCGAACGATTGAGAGTTTGTGTCTACCCAGAAGAGTCTGAAAAGTCCAGCACTGAAAACCCGTGGAGCACAGTTCTACTCTGATATACACAGGGCCACCATCAAACAGAATCGACTTAACAATAACCATTTTTCCTGTAGTTAATGGGCAAAGAAGAAATAGAGGCAGTGGGGAGGGGGTCACTCCTTTGAGTAGTGGGAATATAAAGTGACAGAATTGGTAGGGAAGGCTTTGAGGTGACGGCTCCCTGTAAAGAAGTCTTACAAAGGCCTTCTCCAGGTGAGTTATAAGTGCCCATCCTGACCCTCCTGGTCTGGGTGGGGATTCTCTGTGCCCAGAGCTGACACTGAAAGGAGTAGCTAAGCATTCTGGAATTGTGGCAGACTAAAAAGAAAGTTCTACATCCTGGATAGAAGCAACTGTAGTGCACTTAGACTTGCAAGAAGAGCCCAAAGAGAAAGAAAACAATCTCTCATTCAAGTTAGCCTGCAAACAGCATTGAAAAACATGTGAAGAAAAGTAATGGTTTAAAAAATAAATAAAATATGGAGTCTAAGTCCCCTACTCTTGTGGGTGATCTTGTACTTAGTGACTCATTTCTAACAATATGGAAGAAATGACACTGTGTGGTGTTAAGATTAGGACATAGAAGACATCATGGCTTCCTATTTCTAGAAGAAACCTGTTACCATGTCATAAAAACTCTCAAGAAGCCTCATGAAGAGGCCCCCATGGTAAGGAACCAACAGCCATATGAGTGAGTTATTTTAGGGATGAATTCTTTTTTTATTTTGAATTATTTAGTTTTGCTTTTAGTTTTTGAAAGATATCTTTGCAGGGTATAGAATTCCTGCTTGCTATTTATTGCTTTAAAAATGTCCTCCCATTGATTTCTGGATTCCAACATTTCTACTGAGTGTTCCTTGAAGGAAATGTGGATTTTCCTCTGTCTATTTTAAGGATTTGCTCTTTGCCTTCAATTATTCACGGATTATGATGAACCTAGGTGTGGTTTTCATGTATTCTACATTTTTTTCTAGTTCTTGTTAAGTGCCTTTGAGTCAGTTTCAACCAAGAGCCTCATAAATTTTTGGCTTAATGGTCTACATTTGTTTCATAAAAATTGTGGCCAGTATCTCTTCCAATATTTCTTCTCCCTTGCCCTCTCTCTACTTCCTGACTGAGATGCCAGTTCATATTTCTCTCATTTTTATTTTTGTCTCTCTTGTATTCTAATGTACTGATGTTCTCTTCTGCTGTAGCTAATCTGTCATTAAATTCATCTATTGCATTTGTTTAAAACATTTTTTAAATTTGAATTTTCATACAAAATGCTAAAATATTAAGAGTTCAGTTTGATGAGCTACAATTGTATACACCAAAGAAAAATTACACAAAACAGGGTATAGAACATTTCTATCATCCAAGAAAGTTCTCCTCTGATGCTTTCCAGTAAATTGACCTACCCTAAGGCAACAACTTTATCTATCACCATGAAAGAGTTTTGTGTGTTCTCAGGCTTCATGTACATGGAATCATCTAGAATATATTCTTTTGTGTCTGGCTTCTTTTACTCAACACTAATATTGCTGCATGTATTAGTAGTCCTTCTTGTGTTTCAGAGCCCATTTACCTGGAAGGAGAACTAGATGACAGACATCTTGAGTGGGCTGCATCCACTTAGTTATTTACAAGAGTAAAATTCCTTTTGGTCTTTGCAATCTCTTCAGTGGATTGTCTGTGATACATCACGTTCTTGTTTAATGCTATTTAATAATAAAATTATTTTCTTTGTGGACAGGTTTTCCAAATTGGAAGCAGATTTTGTTTTTAATTTTATTTCTCCAACACAACAACCATTAAAATGTTGATATTTAAACAAGCCAGAAAAGAAGAAAATTCATCCATACTGCCATTAAATAAAACAAATGAACAACTCTTTGCTCACACCAGGGCCACAAAGATTTTTCTTCCATTTTTCTTCTAGAAGTTTTTTTAGCTTTAGCTCTTAACAGAAGTAACTCTATTGCAAAATGATCCCCATACTTGCCAGAAGATGGTAAGAATACAATGACCAGTTTTTGTGGTCTGTGTTCCTTGGAGTCCAGTAGACAATGAGAATGACCTCTTTTGCTGCCTTCACCACATCTTGCCTGAGGGGCTTGCCTGTGGTAATGGATCATGACCCCATGCCATCCCCATCACCCCAATATTGGTGTGGGCAGAGATGGCAAACTTTATGATTCAGTCTACACTGACTGGCTAGCTTTTTGCCAAAGCTCCTGTGACACCTCCACACTACAGCTGCCCCTTTGGGGTGGTTTGGTACTCAAGTTCCCCCAGACTCCAGCACTCCTCCTACTGTTTTTCCCAAGCCCTGAGACCCAGGTCCATTGCCTGCATGGTTGCTCACCTACAGCGACTCCCTTTAGTGTGGAAGTTCCATCTTGTCACTGTGTAACCTTGAGTTGATTCTGACTCATAGTGACCCCATAGACCAGAATAGAGTTGCCCCATAGAATTTGCTAGGCTGTCCTGGTGTGGCACTGTAGATAGGATAAGCACTGGACTGCTAACCAAAATGTCAACAGTTCAAACCCACCATCCACTCCTCAGAAAATCCATGCAGGGTTTCTTTGAGTCAGAACTCACTGGACAGCACTTAACAACAACAACAACATTCTTTTTGGAAGCAGATGGTCAGGTCTTTTTCCCTCCCGTAGAGCCACTGGTAGGTTTGAACCACTGACCTTTCTCTTAGCAGTTGAATGCTTAACCTTTGTGCCATTTGCTGTTAAGTGCCATAGAGTCATTTCCTACCCACAGCAATCCTGTATAGGGTTTCCGAGGAGGGACTGATGAGCTTGAACCATCAACTCTGTGGTTCAAATTGACTTTGTGGTCCAGTGCATTTATCCCCAACACCACACCTGGACTCCTTTTAGAGCTCCTTAGAAACTTCATCTACACACTGTCATTTCTCCTCCTTGTTCAGCATACCACCTGGCCCTGTGACAGCCTGCTTGAGTTAACAATTGTGACCCACATGCTGCACATGAAGAAACTGCCCAAGGCACACAGCTGCTAAGCGAGATGCTGGCTTTGAGGTCCTACCTCTCTGCTTCCAGACTTATCCATTCTGTCCCACCGCCCTAGGCACTGGAGCTGTCTTGAAGAATTGGGGATGCAGCATATTGCCAAGGTGTGTTACTAGTCCCACCACCCACACTGGTCAGAGATTCTTGGAGCATGAAGGAGGGGTGGGGGGTGGGTGGGGGGAATGTCACCTGTGCTGACATCTTCAGGGAATAACAGGAACACAGTCTTCTAAGATGAGGAGTTTGATTGATTAATGCTTAATGAGTGAGTTAATAAATGGGTGAAATGTCATTTGAGGAGCCCACATCTGCTTACTCATTAATCAAAGAGATTTAAATTACCGAAACATTTTTGCTGAGGCATAAAAGAAGAGGAGGGGTCTTCTTTCCTAATGGCTAAACCGTTAGGAAAGGGCTTTTCACTATAAAAAAACACACACACAGCTATATTTGAACGACCCTCTGGGGCAAACAAAAGAAGATTGAAGAGCAAGGTAGTTTAAGCACCGGACTGTTAACAGCAACGTTGGTGGTTCAAGCCCACCAACTGCTCCTTGGAAACTCTATACAGGGTCATTATGAGTAGGAACCAACCGACAGCATGTAACAGCAGTAAAACCAACAAGAAGCCTTGGTGGTTCAGTAGTTTTAGTGATTTGAACCCACTAGCAGTACCTCAGGAGAAAGATGACTGTTCATGGAAAGAGTTACGGTCTCAGAAATCCTAAGAAACCCTACTCTGTCCTATAAGGAAGGACTGTAAGTCAGAATCAAATCAACGGTGTTTTTGGTTTTGTTTTTTAATAAAGCCAACTCCAAATCCACTACTATGAGTCAATTTCAACTCATAGTGAACCTAGAGGGCAGGTTGAACTGCCCCATAGGGTTTCCATGGATATAAATATAGTGAAGCAGACCCTCACATCTTTCTCCCATGGAGCAACTGGTGGGTTCCAACCACTGACTTTTGGGTCAGCTGCTAAGTGTTTAACCAAGACTCCTTAAGAGTATCTATGTGGGAGAAAATTCATTATATCTTCCCTATAGTAAGTGATTTTGATGATTAAAATACAAGTTTTAAAGTATTGATTTTTTAAAATAAATTTTCAACGCAATCATTGCATAAAAGTTTAATAAAAACTAAACTTCCTTTCACTATTTTACTTTTATATCAGGTTTTATGTGTGAAAATGGTTACATAATTCCAGAACAAGATGTTTTTAGTGGCAATAACTTTAAATTCTTGATAGTTTATATTGATGAGAAACTTTGCAAAGTAGGGGATAATTTTCTTTACAGAATTCATTTGAAAGTTTACAGCAGTACAAATTTTAGTTAAAGGCTCTAATTATTATTGTTATTGTTGATAGTTGCAATTCACAGTAACCCTATGCGCATAGAACAAAACATTGTCCAGTCCTACCCCAGCCTCACAACTGTCCCCATGTATGAACCCACTGCTGTAGTCATGTGTCAATACGGAACAAGGTGGGACCAGCAGAACGCTGGGGTTTGGACTTAAATAAGCACCAGATATGCAAGAGAGATTAGCTCACATCCTGGTACATGGGATTAAGAATGAACAGATAAGGACTTCCAGAAAGATGGCAGACTAGGCAGACATGCTACATGGAAGAGGGCAAAGTCAAAATTATAATGAAATGTGCAAAGACCTGGAATCTGAAATCCAAAAGGAAAGAACATGCTCAGCATTTCTCAAGTTAAAAGAACTAAAGAAAAAATTCAAGCCTTGACTTGTAATATTGAAGAATTCTATAGGAGTCCTGGTGTGGAACTGTAGGATAAGCACAGGACCGCAAGGTAGGTTTGAATCACAAGTTGGTGGTTCAAACTCACCTGTTGTTCCTCAGAAACCCTACATAGGGTCACTAAGAGTCAAAACGAACTCAAGGGCACTAAACAACAACAACAACATGGGCAAAATATTAAATATTGCAGAAAGCATCAAAAAAAGATGGACAAACAAATCATTTCCCTAGGAAACATCAAGGCAAGTGGCCAGGTCCTCTCAATGCAAACCCCCTTCCAAGACTAAGACTCAATGGAAATGCATGCTCTGATTGGTGACCACACACATCACCAATGGGGGGAAGTGGGGTAAAAGCAGCAATGAAGTGGTAAGCTAAGCCCTACAATGTTCAGTGGACTTCTGTGGACCCAGTTG
>NW_006408546.1:9845255-9847375 GCF_000296735.1 Chrysochloris asiatica | reverse complement strand
AAAAAAGATGGAAAAAATACAGAGTTACTGTACCAAAAAGAAATGGTCTATGTTCAACCATTTCAAGAGGTAGCATATGATCAAAAGCCAATAATTCTGAAAAAAGAAGCCAAAGGTGCACTAAAGGCACTGGCAGAGAAGAAGGCTCCAGGAATTGATGGAATACAAATGGAAATCTTTGAGAAAATGGATGCAGCACTGGAGGCACTCACTTATCTATGCCAAGAAATTTGGAAGATAGCTACCTGGCCAACTGATTGGAAGAGATCCATATTTGTATCCATTCCATAGAGAGGTGACCCAACAGAATGTGAAAATCATAGTATAATATCATTAATAGCACATGCAAGTAAAATTTTGCTAAAGATAATTCAAAAATGGCTGCAAAAGTACATTGCAGGGACCTCTCAGATATTTAAACTAGACTCAGATAAGGACATGAAATGAGGGAAATCATTGCTGATGTCAGATGGATCTTGGCTGAAAACAGGGAATGCCAGAAAGATGTTTACCTGTGCTTTATTGACTACACAAATGCTTTCAATTGTCAGGATAATGACAAGCTATGGACAGCATCACAGAGAATGAGTATTCCGGAACGCTTAATTGTACTCATGAGGAACCTGTACATAGACCAAAAGACAGTTATTTGAACAGAACAAGGAAACATTGAATGGTTCAAAATTAGGAAAGGTATAGGTCAGAGGACTTAAAATACTTACTGATGAAGATCAAAGACCACAACCTTCAGTATTGGGTGCACCTCAATGGAAAGAAAACAAAAATCCTCACCACTGAACCAATAAATAGCATCATGATAAATGGAGAAAAGATTGAAGTTACCAAAGACTTCATTTTGCTCAGCTCAATCATGCACACTTATGGAAGCAACAGTCAAGAAATCAAACGATATGTTGCAGTGGACAAAATGTTCAAGAGCAAAGATGTTGGTTTGAGGACTAAGGTGCTTCTGATCCAAGCCATAGTATTTTCAATAACCTTATATGCATGTGAAATTTAGACAGTGAATAAGGAAGACTGTAGAAGAATTGATGTATTTGAGTGATGTGTTGGAGGAGAATATTAAAAGTACCATGGATGCCAAAAGAACAAACAAATCTGTGTTTTTAGAAGTATAGCCAGAATGCTCCTTAGAAGCTAAGATGGCCAGACTTCGTCTCTCACACTTTGGACATATCATCAGAAGAAACTAGTCCCTGGAGAAGAACATCATGCTTGTTAAAGAGAAGAGTCAGTGAAAAAGAAAAAAAAAACCCAATGAAATGGATTGGCACAGTGGCTAGCAACAATAGGATCAAGTGTAGCAATGATTGTGAGGTTGGCGCAGGATCGGGCAGTGTTTCATTCTGTTGTGCATAAGGTCTCTATGAGTCAGTACTGACTCGATGGCACCTAACAACAATGGCAAAGGTTAGGGTATGTTTCCACAGTAGAGGGCATAGGATGTGTTCTCCACAGTGGAACCTCAGGTTACCCTTGCCATGTTGGGTAAGAAAACTTACCAACTTATTAGACACAGGGGCTACCTTCTTTGTTTTGACCCTAAATCCAGGCCTACTCTTGTGTCATAACAGTACAGTCACTGGGGTTGATGGGAAGCTCAGGGTAATAATGTACTTACCCACTTCCCTGTGAGGGGGCACAAAACTTTCACACTCTTTCCTATATGTTCTGAAATGCACAGGCCCATTGTTGGGGTTGTTGTTGTTAAGTGTCACCAAGTTGGTTTTGACTCATAATGACCCTGTTTCCAAGGAGCGGCTGGTGGGGTTGAACTGCCGACTATTGGTCAGCAGTCCGGTGTTCATCCTTCAACACCACACCAGGAGTCTAATTAGAATAGGTGCTAATCCCTTTTGTAAGGTGTCTTATTAAAAACAAAGAAGAAAGATGTGGAGAGGTGGGGCTTGATGGCGGCTAGGGTGGAGGTGCAGTGAAGTCCGCTGTCAGCCATACCACAGGATACCAGGCAAAGCAGATCCAGGGCAGAGCTCCAAAACTCGGAACCACAGAGCTAGAAATATTTTTAAAGTTTGAAGGCTTATAGATACTGGAACTGGAAGCTAAAGTAAGAAATCAAGTACTTTTGAATCTGCCAG
>NW_006408546.1:9828984-9843453 GCF_000296735.1 Chrysochloris asiatica | reverse complement strand
AGCAAAGCTATCAATCAAATATGATGGTGTAATCAAAACATTCCAGGATAAACAGAAGCTAAGGGATTTTGCCAAAGCCAACCCTGCGCTACAAAACATCCTAAAGGGAGTTCTGTGGACTGAGAACCAACAAGAACAGACAACAACCAGAGATTGGCATATGTGGCAGCAACTTCCAGAATTAAATCGACAGAAGGAAGAGCCAAGAACAGAATAAAACTATAAGAACAAACTCAGAGAATCTGGGAGGTCAGTCTATGATCAAAACAATTACAATGTAAAAACAAAGAAGACAGACACAGAAGCAGCCACATGGGTAAAACAGACTTCACATGACTCTGAAGGCAGATGCATCTATATGGAGCAAAGGCATACCAAAGACAGCTGGCAGTCAGCAGAAACTGAGAAGTAAGGAATAGTTCCTCCAGGCAAAGTTTCAGGAGGAGTCAGATGGGCCATGCCCTGATGGAGATTTTAGCCGCCTGAACTATGAAAAAAAGAAATGTCTGGGTTTTCCTACTTTGCAGTATTTTGTAAGTCCTGGGTGGTGCAAATGACTTTTTTCTATTTTCAATTGAACTCCATGGCACATAACCACCACCACCACTAACCTAATGGTTAGTGGTCTGAACTCACTCAGTAGTGCGGCAAAAGAAAGGCCTGGTGATTCACTTCTGTAAAGATTATAGAAGATTGTCATGGAAGGACTTACTAAGCAAAGTGCAGCTGTATACTTAGAAAGGGGAAACTTCCTGTAAACAATGCATGAGACTAAAAGTCTGAGAGTGCCTCATACTGATTGCAGGGAAGGCTCCTGCATTTGGGAAACCACCCCTGAAAAATTCCTAAAGCAAGTGAATCCAGAAGTGTGGGCTACTGCAATTCCAAGTAGATCTAAAATAGTAACACCTGTACTAATACAATTAAACTCAAATACCCCTATTCCCAGAAGAGACAATATCCTTTAAAACCAAACACCCTATGGGGATTTGGAAATAAAATACTGTCCGTCTCCAAAGACTGGAGTTATCAGGCAGCCTATAAACTTCCTAGGATTTAAATATGGCTTTACTGAATAGTACAAAAAAATTGAAAAGAACCTAAACCCTGTTGATAACTTGGGTTGGGAGAATGAGACTCTGTTACTATGTGTTGGCCCTGGGGAATCTTCTTTTGTTTACCCCCTTGAGTAGAGGGTACAATCTCTAGACCTTCAACTGCCCAAATTTGACTCAAATTCGAGGGTACTGAACTCTAAGATGGGTGACTCCTAACCCAGCGTTCAGGCATACCCAAAGCTACAAGCTATAGCATCAAATAAAAATAAACTAATAATTTTTAAAACCAATCACCCTTATAGCGTTAGGGATTACAGTCCTAATAACATCACTGTAATTCACAGGGGGAGAATTGCTGCAAGATTAACCTATAATGCCCACACTAACCAGACTAAGACAACAATTGTAGGGCAAGTCACAGAAGGCTCTAGACAAGGACTTAGAACTTTACAAACCTCCCGAGCCTCTCTAGCCACCATGGTTATGGGCCAGTAGTGTTAGAATATCTGCCGGCAGAACTGGGTGGCATATGTGCCCTGGCTAACATCTCATGTTGCATGTATGTTGATTCTTCAGGAAAAGTAAAGCTCAGATAATTAGGCTTGTGCAAGTTCAGTGACAGTGACGGCAAGGCACTAGGAAAGCCTTAACTACTGACACTTTAACATAAATTAAGGTTTATCTCCGTCTTTGACTTGGCTCCAATCCTTGGGGCTGTTGGTGACCATTGTTTCAGTTTTGAACTCTTGCCTGTTTAACCTACTGTTGTTGTTGTGTATCACTGAGTCCATTGTGATTCAAACCAACCCCGTACAGGGTTCCCAAGGTGCATTTGGTGGGTTAGAACTGCCAAGCCTGCAGTTAGCAGTCCAGTATTTATCCTACAATGCTACACCAGGACTCCATTTAACCGACTAGTAAAGTTTATCTCCTCTAGATTGCAGCAATTTCAAGTGAAGCTAATGCTCACACAGCTTCTGCCACTATCTAAAAAAGAACCTGCCAGTCCATGCAAGCCATTAGAACTGGAAGAGAGAAACTTCTACTCTGCTAGGTCAGTGATCCTACGTCAACTTAGAGACGTTACAGAAGAGACCTCCACCCCTGCACCATCATAAAGAATTATGAATATGATTTCTCTCCAGGGGGGATGGGAGCAGGGTGGAGCCAACAGCACTCGGTGACTTGGGCTTAAGTAAACACCAGATATACACATCCTGGGCCATGCAATTAAGAATGAGCAAGTCACCCATAAAAATTCCATATTTTACTTCTTTGTAGATGTTTTATGAAGTCTTGGTGTAGTGCTGCAGGATAATGCACTGGACTACAAGGTCGTTTGAACCGCAAGTTTAAACTCACCAACTACTCCTTGGAAACCCTTTACAGGGTCGCTATGAGTTGGAACCAACTTGGCGGGACTTAACAACAAGATGTTTCATAAGCTGGACTGGTTTTACCCAGTTCCCTAGACATGTGTACAACCTGGGGCCACAGGAGAACACCAGCCCCTGCAAGGGGCTTGAGTCCCAAAGAACTACACATGTGTGGCATCCCAGAATAAGTTCCATGAACCCCTCCCAACAACCTTTGCTTCTCATTCTATCTTGAAACCAATCTGTGCATGCACCTTATGATCATACTCTGCCTAAATGGGCCACTTCCCAGAAATCCCTGTCTATCTCTAGGAATAAACATGATGCCTTTCCCTGCCTGAAAACCTTTATAAACCCCAGCCAAACCTTTGTTTGAAGGAACATAGGCTAGTGTTGCTTGGTCCCTCTCTGTCCCCGCTTGTGAATGCCTTACTCTTTTTTTTTTAAATAATAAACCTTCATTTGC
Source organism: Chrysochloris asiatica (assembly GCF_000296735.1). Classification (NCBI taxonomy): domain Eukaryota; kingdom Metazoa; phylum Chordata; class Mammalia; order Afrosoricida; family Chrysochloridae; genus Chrysochloris; species Chrysochloris asiatica. Next base: position 9,840,553 of record NW_006408546.1, on the reverse strand, counting down.
ATGGAACCTCAGTCTCTCCTGGTCATTCTTGGCCAATAGAAGGCAAGGACCTAAACCAGGCTTGTCCCCAGGATGGGGAAAGCCTCTCCTTATAACAAATCCATCTTGTTGAGCATCTTCCTGTTTTACCAAACATCAGGGACTGGCCCCTTCTGATAACACGTCCAAAGTATATAAGACAAAGTCTTGCCATCCTTGCTTCTGAAAAGTATTCTTTCTGGCTGTTCTTCTAACAGATTTGTTTGTTCTTATGACAGTCTTGGTATATATAAATTCCTCACTAACATCATAATTCAAAGCTACTTCTTCAATCTTCGTCGTTCATTGTCCAACTTTTACATGCATATGAGGCAATTGAAAATACCATGGTGTGGGTCGGGCGCACTTCAGTCTTCAAAGTGACATCTTTGCTTTTCAACACTTTAAAGTGATCTTTTGCAGCACATTTGGACAAAGCAGTATGTTGAGTTCCTGACTTCTGCTTCCATGGGTGCTGAATATGGATTCAAGTAAAATGAAATATTTGACAATTTCAATCTTTTCTCCATTTATCATAATGTTGCTTATTGGCCCAGTTGTGCAGATTTTTGATTTCTTTATGTTGAGGTATAATCTGTACTGAAGTTGGTAGTCTTTGATCTTCTTTAATAGGTACTTCTAGTCCTCTTGGCTTTCAGCAAGCAAGGTTGTGTCATCTGCATATCACAGGTTGTTAATGAATCTTTCTTCAATTCTGATGCACCACATTCTTCTTTATATAATCTTTGTTGTTGCAAGGTACCACGACCCTATACACAACAGAGAAACACTGCCAGTCCTGGGCCAACCTCACAATTTTGGCTATCCCTGAACCCATCACTGCCACCACTGTACCAATCCATCTTGTTGAAGGTCTTCCTCTTTTTCTCCGACCCTCCACTTTACCAAATATGATATATTTCTCCAAGGACTGGTCCCTCCTGACAATATGTCCAAAGTATGAGAGATGAAGTTTGGCCATCCTGGCTTCTAAGGAGCACTCTGGCTGCACTTCTTCCAACACAGTTTGGTTTGTTTTTTTGGCAGTCCATGGTGCTTTCAATATTCTTCTCCAACACCATAACTCAAATGCATCAATTCTTCTACAATCTTCCTTATTCACTGTCCAATTTACACAGATTATTTGCTCAGTGCACAGATTAAATAAGCATAGTGAAAGGTTACAATTTTGATACACATCTTTCCTGATTTTTAAGCATGAAATATTCCCTCATTTTGTTCCAACAACTGTTTCTTGGTCTGTGTACAGGTACACAATTAAGTATTATGGAATTCCTGTTCTTTACAATGTTATCCATAATTTGTTATGATACACTGTTGGGAGCGCCTGAGCCGAAGGTCTCTGATTTGGGGGTAGTTTAGCTGAAGGACTGCATCTGAACAGTTGTGGTCCAGAAACTCTGGCTGCACTCAAGTCAAGCTGCCTCCTGAGGAACTTGCAGGGCTGCCTCAGGGGACAAGGAACTTGAAAGGTCTTTCCTTGTACACAGCCATGACCTTCATCTTAGTCTGCACAAACATTTAGCTGCTCTAATCTCTGGTAGTGTAGTGGTTACAAATTGGGCTGCTAACCTCAAGGTCTGCAGTTCGAAACTACCAGCTGTTCCACGGGAGAAAGATGAGGCTTTCTGCTCCCATAAAAATGTAAAGCCTCGGAAACCCTATGCAGGGTCACTATGAGTTGGAGCCGACTCCACGGCACATAACAACAACAAAAACAATCTCTATTTTGGCTAGCTACCACAAGTTACAGTTTTCTGCTAAAGTCCCACTTACTGCATGCACAAACAACACCAGATGTTCCTGCACTCTTTTCCTGCCCCAAGCACCTCCCTTTGATATATGTATTAAATAAACTTGCTGCACTTGGTCTGGGTCGCAGTTTCTCCATCAGAGTGCTGTGTCCCACCTGGTCCCAAATTTACTTAATTCATTTATGTCTTGTGTCTTCTTTTTCCTTCTAATCTTCCATCACCCCTACTCAGGTTTAATCTCTCTGTGCCAAACGTGGAGAATAGCTAAGCCAGACGCGGCAATACACACAGTAAATGCCTTTGTATACTCAATGAAATATAGAAAACAAACATCTTTCTGGCATTCTCTGCTTTCAGCCAAGATCCATCTGATACCAGCAATAATATTCCTTGTTCCACGTCCTTTTCTAAATCCAGCTTGAATTTCTTTAATCCAACAGTTCCCTATTAACGTACTGTTGTAACTGTTTTTGAAATATCTTCAGCAAATTCTTACTTGTGTGGGATACTCATGATATTGATCAATACATTCCACATTCTGTAAGATCCACTTTCTTTGGGATGGTCATCACTATGGATCTCTTCCAGTCAGTTGGTCAGAAGTTGTCTTCCAAATTTCTTGGCATAGACAAATGAACCCCTCAGGTATTGAATCCATTTGTTGAACCATTTCAGTTGGTATTCTGTCACTTCCTAAAGCCTTGTTTTTTCACCAATGGCTCCAGTACAGCATGGACTTCTTTTAATTGCCACTTCTCTTTCATAAAGGAGGCGTGGTAGCATAGTGGGTTACGAGCTGGACAGTTAACTGCAAGGTCAGCAGTGATTGTGCAAATCTTCCAGTTGTTCCATGGGAGAAAGATAAGCTTTTCTGAGCCTGTAAAGATTTACAGTCTCTGAAACTCTATATAGGGTCATGATGAGTTGTGATGGCACACAATCACCACTACCACCTTCTTCCATTAGCAAATTTACTGTTGAAATTTCTACTGATATTATGGATGGGTTTTCAAATCTAACCAAACATTTTTAGATCAAGTGTTAAAAAATGACAAGCATGAATTTGGAGCACATGTATTACTTGTTAGAGCAGTCACCTACCAGTCGGCAACAGGGGAAAGGGGACAGGTACACCAGCAGTAGATAAACAGGATTATCTGATGGATTGCATTACTACAAACAATTGCTTTGCCTTGTTTGTGGCACTGCATTTCTGACCAGGAATCCAAAACCTGGAGATTCCAGAAAGATTCAGGAACTATTGGATTGGTTTATAAAGACAGAGACTGGGGGCTGCTCTCTGGAGTTGGTCTCTCTACACCAATCTCCTCAGTTCCACAGTGACTGCACTTGGGCCACACACAGTTCTCCTTGAAGGCACAGAATACCAGCTCTAGCTCCTCTGGTTCCACAGCTCCTTGATCACGGTGGACAGTGGGACCTTCTGCAGCTCTGCTGAAGCAGATGTCTCAGTGGCACAGTTTCTCCTTGGTCACATGCAGCAAGTCCAAGGTGCCGCCAACAGGGACAGTGAGCTGCTTCATCAAACTTCATATTCCACCAAGGAGCCCAAGCTGTGAAGCTCTGACCATATTATGAGGGGGGCTTCAAAAAAATTTCTGGAAAAATTCCATTTTCTTTTAGTTCCATTTTTCCAGAACCCCTTTTAAGTCCTCTTGTGTTTGACCAGGCTGCCTGCCAATGTTGAGGGTTACACCAAGACTTCAGGGTCCACTGACATGTGGAATTCTCTAACCTGTAGAACACCTAGTTCTCCAAGATACCTAAAGGTACTCCAGAAACTTAGAAAAAATATATATTTCCTTGGTTAGTAGATATGTGATCTCAGTTCATTTAAAGACTAAGTTCTTAAATTTTCAGGTGAAATCAAGAGCAAGTACTGGCCACTCTGAACAAGAAAACAAGATTGATCAGGTATGAAGTACAACATAAGAAAGCTCTAAGGCTCTAAATTTTTAACCTGAAGTCCACAGACCCCTAGTGGGTCCAAGAATAGAATTGAAGACTCCATGAACTTGGACGGGAAATTTTTACATCAGTATTTTCAATGACTTCTAACTGAAATTTAGCTTTTCTTCTATTATGTGTAGGCTTTTGGAAACCCTATACAGGGTTGCTATGGGAGCTGACTCGATGGCACTTCACAACAACATAAACCACAGTAGAGTATTATTAGCAGTACGTGTGGCTTCGTTCCAACAGAAATCAGATATTTACATTTCTCATAGCAGTTTTTGCAGACAACTCAAAATATTTACATACATCACTGCTTCCAAAGTATAATAGGTCATAGGCCTGCCATTCAATCTTGTTTTTTAGTAAGTTAATAAAGAAGCACTATATCACAAGTTTGTTTTTTTCTTAAGTTTTGATAACTGAATGCCAACATAATTGGGTTCCCTTTTAATACTACGTACTTTGGCTATGTTGTCAGGAGGTACCAGTCACTGTAGAAGGATATCATGTTTAGTAAAGTAGAGGGGTAGAGAACAAAAGGAAGACCCCCAACGAGACGGATTGACATGGTTGTAGAAGTCATGGGCTCAGGTGTAGCAACGATTGTGACGTTGCCCCAGGACTGACTGGGCTGTGTTTCGTTCTGTTGTGCATTGGGTCGCTATGAGTCAGTACCAACTCGGTGACACCTAACAACAACAACATTTTATTTTGTAGATTTAGAATCATTATTCTGTGAAGGGCCCCTAGGCTCCACCACACTGCCAAAGTAGTCCATGGCACACAAAAGGTTAAGAACCCCTAAAGCCTAAAACTACCAGCTCCCAGAAGTTTCAGAAGCACCAGGTGACGCAAGGGAGGGCTCCTGGCCAATAGAAGGACAGCCCTACCAGTTCCACCCCGGAGCTGAACGGGCCCTGGGAATATTTACCATATTGCTTTGACTTTCTGGTGGGGGTGGTTATGTGCCGTGGAGTCAGAACTGACTCATAGCGACCCTGTACAGGGTTTCTGAGGCTGTAAATCTTTATGGAAGCAGAAAGCCTCATCTTTCTCCCGCGGAACAGCTGGTAGTTTTGGACTGCTGACCTTGTGGTTGCTTTCTAGAGAACTCTTACTAACACTTTGAAAAATAACAGATCTCTAGGAAACAGTTTGAGAAATGAAAATTTAGAGTGATTTCCTCTAAGAAAATACTGAACAGGTCTTCTTAATCTACAAATCCCTGCTCATGCAGCAAATACTGGGTTGACCATATCAACAATCTCTAAACTTTCCCATTCTGTGCTCATGGTCTGCACTTAATATTCACATACATAAGCTGTGGCCACGTTCTACATTGGACAGATGTGCCTGTCAGCCAGGAAGGGGGTCCTGGAAAAGTCACTGGAGCATTTGCCCCAGCCACTGCTCTGGGGGTCCACACAAGATCTGCACATGTGGAGTCCATGCTGGGGTTAGTAGCAAAAGCCTTGCTTGTGGTTATCAATTTTAGGGTGTGGACCTGAAATACATGCCCTAGATTGCAGAAGGATTTGGGGACTAGTGGATTCTTTTGCACTATAAATCAAGGGCAAGACACATCCAAGACATGGACCCTCTCTGAGAACTGGCAGTTCATTAGCTAATCCCCACTGGACGTTCCCCAAAGGGGTAGCAGCTCCATAAAGCATGAGGCTATGTAACGGTGAACAGCGACGTCTCTGCTGACCTGCTTTCCACATTTGAAGAAATGAAGCAAGCTTATGTAACGGACTTGGCTTTTCTTTTTCTTTGTTTGCTCAGTCATATTTGTAGACTTACTGAGGAACTCGGCACATGTCCAATATTCCCACATTTCCACATCACTGGGTTGTAACCCTCTCTAAAATGTTCGATCAACAGTCTCCTCCTCTCACCGTTGAGTAAGAGACCGTAAACCACAGTGCCTGTCCCAAGCAGTCCTGCACCCCTGTATACAGTGTATGAAGTCAAGAACCTCAGCCTAGCTGACAGTCAGGAACTGTGCTGTCTGCCCCCAGAGCAGCCCTGGAAAACTTCCATAAAGATGTGCAGCCTTGAAAACCCTATATGGTGGTTGTGTTCGGTCCTATAGGGTTGCTAAGAGTTTGAACCAGCTATGTAACTTCTCTTTGGAGGCGGGTCTGAGCTGTAACAGGAGGATAGAAGGGCTTTGCCTGGAGCTCTGTGAGCACTGGAATCCCAGTTTCCTCCAGTGGGAATTAACCAACTGTCTGGGCGCAGATACACATCGGAGTTACAGAGAGGTATAGCATGTGTTCAATCCAACATACTTTAACAGTGCTATGCTGGGCACCATTGAATTTCAAAAGTATTTAATCCTTACAAAGACCACTTGAGGGAAATTATTATTTTGATTCCTTCTATGTTATAGATGACAATGAGTTCTGGTATGGCACTACAGGTTAAGCACTGGACTGCTAACTTCAAGATCAGTAGAAATAAATCAGAGTAGTGAGCTACCGCAGATGTTGGAGGAGATCTGAGAGGAGGAAAGAGTCAGTCACAGGTGAGGTGAGAGAGAGGGATTGACGGCAAACAGCAAGTGTAAAGAGTCTAACAGGTTAATGCTTGCTGTGTCCCAGAAACAAGGATCCAGGGAGACTGGGCTACAGTGAAAGTGAAGTGGTGCAGCGGGGCCAGATTGTTAAGGGGCTTGTGGGCCTTAATGAGCAATTTGAATTTTATTCAGAGTGTAATCAGAAGCCTTTACAGGGTCTTAAGGGAAGTTGTTAAGTGTCCTTGGGTCGGTTCTGACTCAGTGACCGTGTATGGGGTTTCTGACTGTGGTTAGCAGTCAAGTGCTTACCCTACAATGCCACACCAGGACTCCTTAGGAGGCAGTGGTGACATGATTTCTGTAGGATCAGTCTGGGGGCTGTGGAGAATCAGTTGTAGGGATCAGGAGTGATGTCAGTTAGGAGGTTACTGCCCAAATGAAGTCACCTGGATTGGGGGAGGGGGTGAGGGTAGAAGAGAGAAACCGATTTCAGAGGCTGAATGAATTGTCCCTTCTAATAGGTGGGATCTGCAGGTGTGGGTAAGGGAAGTACTAAGGACAAATCCTAGCAACTGGTAACCCTGATGCTGTAGTTTGAGACTGGGAATCCTGGCAAAGGAGAGAATCAAGAAAAAAAAAAAAATTATTTTCAGCTTTTATTGTGAATTATGTGATAGTTTACATGGGAGAACATTAGCTTTACATTCATCCTATCGCATATCATTTCACTGCCATGGTTACAATCCCCTCCATGCATCATCAACCAACCAAAGGGTATACCCTACAAGCCTGCCCCCCAGTCGTCAGCACACAGCCCCTCTCCCTCTCTGGGTCTAAAGTCCCCAGCTGCTCCATTGCTCCACATTATCATCTCTGCCACCATCTCTGGCATCACTGTTAAGAGAATTCTCTTTTGGCAATGTTAAATTTGAGATGATTTATCAGGCATCCAAGTGAAAATACCACACAGGCAGTTAGGTAGCTCTGGGGAGAGGTCAGCATTAGTTATGAATGTTGTTGCTATCGAGACGATTCCAACTCATAGCAATCCTGTGTAGGATTTCCGAGAAGGCTGAGGAGTGTCAACTGTCAACCTTGCAGTCCAGTGCGTATGCTACAGCACCACACCAGGACCCCAGTTATGAATGTAGATGTTGTCAATCTATACAAACCAAAACCCAAACCATTTCCATCTAGTTGATTCTGCCATCTAGCCCATTCTGACTAATAGCAATCCATAGGTTTCCCAAGGCCATAATCTCATGGAAGCAGACTGTCACATCTTTCTCTAACAGGTGTGTTTGAGCCACCCACCTTTCTGTTAGCAGCTGAGTGCTCATCCACTGCACCTCTGTCTATCCATGGTGTCTAAAGCTTGGGAATTGTATGGAATTGTCCAGGGTAAGTATGTTGAGAGAGAAAAATTCTCAGCCCAAACCCTGGGGGACCCTCTGAAGTAGTAAGACGAAAAGCTAGCACACTAGACAGAGATGGAGTGGCCGGTAAGGTGGGAAAGAGCAGGGTACACCAGGAGAGTGTGGGATCACAGAAGCTATGAGGAAGTGGCCAAATGTGTGAAATGAGACTCGGAGATGAATGAGAGTAAAGAAGTTGTTGAACTGAGCAATGTGAAGGTCATTGGTGATCTTGAGAATAGGAGAGCAGTTACAGTAGGGTGGAGAAGGGAAAGGTCCAGTAGAGGGGAGAGTGGAATGAGCCAGAACCACATCCTTGAACTGGCAAGCATACTACAGTCTGCATTCCTTGTCTGTAAGTGCACACTTTCTCTCCCTTGGGAATCTGTTCCGTATGATCCTCAAATGCTGGCATCCCTCTGGGCCCCAGGCATTCTCTTCTCTTTAGACATCCTGCTCAGTCCCAACTCGAATGGTCTCACATGCCTCCTGCACATGGAAGATATCCAGATTTTGCTCCCTACGTCTCTCCTCGCAGTCCAGATCCTAAAAATTCCCACCGGATGTTCCTCACTCACCACATACTGAAACCAGCTGTTGGTCTCTGCACTCACCTCTAGAACACTTCAGTTATGAACAAGAGTGTGCTCGCTCATTTTCAGGGTTACTTAGAATGGTTCCTCTTACAGCATCCAGCCCGTCTTGGCACAATATATTTTAGTATACCAAGCTAGATCTTTGCTATCATCCTAACCCAAGAGTTCCCATTTAATCCATATAAAGTGATGTTCTCCTTGAGGTGTGCTGCTGCTGTGTACCATAGAGTTGGTTTTGACTCATAGCCACATTGTATAGGGTTTCCAAAGCTGTAAATCTTTACAGGAGCAGAAAGTCTCACCTTTCTCCCATGAAGCAGCTGGTAGATTTGAACTGCTAACCTTGTGGTTAACACTCCAACGCGTAAACCACTATGCTACCAGAGTTCCTCCCTTGAGATTTAGAGAAAGTAAATAGCCTAATTTCACACAGTCCTGGTGTGGGATTGTGGGTTAATTCACTGGACTACAAAGCTGGTTTGAACTGCTCGGTCAGCGGTTCAGGATCACCAGCCAGTTTATGGCAACCCTATGCAGGGTCGCTATGGGTCGGGACCAACTCGATGGTACTTAGCAACAACAAATAAGGAAATCCGTTGAAGAATTGATGCATTTGAGTTATGGTGTTGGAGAAGAATATTAAATGTACCATGGACTACTAAAAGAACAAATAAATATGCACTGGAAAAAGTACAGCCAGAATGTTCCTTAGAAGCCAGGATAGTCAGACTTCATCTCTCATACTTGGAACTTATTATCAGGAGAGATCATCCCACGAGAAAGATATCATGCTAGGTAAAGTTCAAACCCACCAGCTGCTCCTTGGAAACCCTATACAGGGTCGCTATGAGTCAAAACCAACTCGACGGCACACAACAACAACAACAAAGTGGAGGGTCAGCAAAATAGAGGCAGACCCCCAATGAGATGGATGGGCACAGCGGCAGCAGCATGGGATCAAGAGTAACAACGACTGTGAGGAAGGCACAGAATCTGGCAGTGTTCTGAGTTGGAACCAACTCCACAGCACCTAACATGGAAAACACCAATAAGTGACAAAACCAGTTCTACCAGTATCAATCAATCTGATTCTTTAATCCATGCTTCCATTACCTACTTCCCTTAAAGGAAGTCCCTGTGGTTACTTTATTTCCAACATGCACCATAAAATCTTTATTTTAATTAGGAGACGGAGATATTCACATTTAAGTCAGCAAGAGAAAGTATCACTTTATGGTAATAAATATTAATATGAGAAAAAGTCTAGCAAAGAGGTTTGTTCTGACAAGTTATTGCTGGAAGAAGTCCTTTAAAGAAACTAGTACAGTGAAAATGACTGAGAGAGGTATCAAATTTTCACATTTCTTCGCAACTGCTTTAGTAGGTGTATAATTTTTATACGTTCATGTTTTTAAAGGGCTGTGACTTTAGACGACAGTAACTCTTGGGTGTTTTATTTTTATTTCCAAGCTTGTGATTTTTTTAAGGGGCTACTTGAGAGCTGTGAATTGTTTCACTGTCTTTTCACTCTCTCTTTTTAGTTCTTCAATGTGGGCATCCAGGCGCTCTAGAATATGATGAGACCTCAGTTCCTCCTCTTCCAAAAATTTTGTAGCTATTGAACCAAGGGGAGATACAGGCAAAGGGCACTGGAAGAGAAATGCATATGGCCATGGATAAGTAAGTAGAATATTATACGTGTAAGATAGACTATTCATGATATTTTATAACAAACAATATTAAAAGGTGATTTTTATAAAAACATAGTTTTCCCTCTAAAGACATATTTCTTGGTCATCATCCGAATTGCAGAAACAGGAAAACCCAAACCCATAGCCATAGAGTCGGTTCCTCTCCTGGCGACAGCCTGTGCGGCAGAGAGGAACTGATCTCTGTCAGGGTCTCTTGGCTGTGATCTTTACAGAAACCGATCATCAGACCTTTCTCCCATGGTGCTGCTTGGTGGGTGGGTTCCAACCTTCTGGTTACAAGTCAAGCACAAGCCATTTGCACCATCCAACCGAAAGACAAGAGCAGTTTATAAAAAGATCAGTATGTTCTGTAAAACTTCACACAAACCTCTCATTTCCTTACCAAGTTATATATAATGGATTATATATAATAAATAAAAACTGAAACCTACTGCCACCCAACTGATTGGCGACTCACAGCGACCCTGTAGGACAGAGTAGAACAGTTCTCCAGGATTTCCAAGACTCTGATAGCCTCATCTTTCCCCTGCTGAGCAGCTGGTGGGTTTGAACTGCCAACTTTGTGTTCAATGCTTAACCCAAACTAAACCACCAATAATTATTGGCCTGAATAATATCTCAATTCACACTGGTATCTTCCTCTACACCCCAGAAGAAAGTATATTTAATACCTGGTCTTTCAAACTCAATTTAAAAATCTAATTGTTCTTTTCATATTAAAGCATAGAAAACCTACCAACAATAAAGTATACACTAGTTAAAATTAGTACTCTTCCCTCTTTGAAAATTCATACAACCCCTATCTTATGACGTTGGGGCTAGTTGTGTTTCAGAATTCAGGAGTGTTGGGCTTTTAGAAAGGTAATGTAGGACATACACCATATATTACCCAACTGGAGTCTAAGGTTGTTATTGTTGCTAGGGGTTCTGACTCATAGTGACCTTATTATACACAACAGAATGAAACACTGTCTGTTTCTGCTCCAAACTCACAATCACTGTTAAGCTTGAGCACAACGTTGCTGCCACTGTGCCATCTTGTTGGGAGTCTCTCTTTGCCGCTGATCCTCTACTTTACCAAACATGATCTCCTTCGCCAGGGACTGGTCCCTCCTGATGTCTGAAGTATGAAAGATGAAATCTTGCCATTCTGGCTTTTAACAAGCATTCTGGCTGTACTTCTTCCAACACAGATTTGTTTGTTCTTCTAGCAGTCCTTGGTATTTTTAATATTCTCCTCTAATACCATAACTCCAATGCATCAATTATTCTACAGTGTTCCTTATTCACTGTCCAACTTGCACAAACATAGGAGGCTACTGAAAACACCATGGCTTAGGTCAGGTGACCTTTGTCCTCAAACTGGCATCTTTGCTCTTGAATACTTTAAAGAGAGCTGCAGCATACTTGCCTAATGCAGTATGTCATTTATTTCTTGATTGCTGCTTTCATGAGTGTTGATATTGGATCCAAGCAAAATGAAGTGTTTGACAAGTTCAATCTTTTCTCCATTTATCATGATGTTATTTATTGGTCCAGTGGTAAAGATTTTTTT